>NW_024412406.1:20008593-20051760 GCF_014898765.1 Herpailurus yagouaroundi
AAGAAGAAGAAGAAGAAGAAGAAGAAGAAGAAGAAGAAGAAGAAGAAAGAAGCAGCCAAGTGATTAGCTAAAATATCAATTAAATCAGGAAAAGATTAATAAAAAAGTCCTAGATTTTATGAAAATGGCAGAGTAACTTGTTAGGTACAGGTAGGATAAAATTTCTGACCCTTCAGAGTCTTGATACTTCCCTGTAGAATTTTTTTATGGCTTATGCAGGTACAATTTTTCACTCTCCTCCTGAAACAGTTTACTTACGTGATCTCTTAGTATTTTGAATTTGTCCCCATTCTTTTTCTCTTCCGCCTTTCCATTCTTTCTCTTCTTTACTTTGCAGTTTCCACATCTGATTGATTGCATTTTCTGTGCTGTCCATATTACTCTCAAAGCTCATTAAGGCCTTTGCTGACAGCAGCACTAGACCAACATGTGCTTTTACAATGTGCATCCTGCCTGTGCTCTCACAACACCAATTGTAAGGAACTCAATTGGATTAGAATAGTTTTCTCTCATGAATAGATGTAGGATGTCTCTGTGCTCTCCCAACATGCTCTGCAGGGCCCCCATCAAGAACCCAAGTGGAAAAGACAGGAAGAAAAACCTCTACCTTTGAGTGGGATTATAACCATCCAAACAGGTAGAACCTTGCCACAGATGGGCCATGTGTCTCTCGGAATGCTTGAGCTAATTTATTTCCTTTTAATATAGTGACCAAGAACAACTAAATATTGTATGTAATATAAATATGTGGCATCAGATATTAGAAGAAAAGTCACTTATGGAAAATCTCTGCATAGAGGTTGCACAGCTAACCACAAGAGCCACATGTCACCCCACATATAAAGGATTTCTATCTCTAGTGAACATTAACATGGCATCCCAAGGTAATTGACATGGGACTCTGTGTGCAAAAAGAAATTTTTGAGATTTTTCTAAAACTAATATCAAAATACAAGAAATAGGTTTCAGCTCAGATAAACACCGGCACCTGATTCTCTTAGTATTCTGCACAGGCATCATAGAGGAGTTTCAAACATCATGCCTCTCAGTGTGGCATATTACATTGAGTCAATGTGTGAAATCTCTGCAGAACATAGGTGAGAGAGAGAATGCAATTGTATTCTGCCAAATAATTTTCTGAGCCATGGAACTAAACACTAGCCATGAGTTTAGTATCACCATGAATAAAACCAGGGTGATACTAATCAGAACACTCCATGGAGTAATTTTATATGCTTTGGCAATTTTATTTTGGTTTTCTTCTGGTTTTATTTTCCAGAGGTTCTATTGGATTTCCCACAGACAAGTGTTGTATGCTCTTAGCTTTTAGGAATTTATTGACTAAAGAAGACACAAGGGAGGTGAATAGGACTATAGAATATAGATGCACATCAGGGCTTTTCTACAATATTGTTCTTGGAGTCTATGACCTACGACTAAAGAGGCTTTATATGAGGTTATGTGAGTGGTTTCCAAACAGAGGTCCAATGGGTAGGGTTTCATTTGATTATTTTACATTCCAGTATGAAGCAAAAGATAATCACATTAATAAGTTCCAAGATATTTGCAAATGGAAGTCAAGTTAGTAAAATTAAAAAAATAAACATGAAAGAAAAAAAAGAAGGAAAAAAGAAAGGAAGGAGGGAAGGAAGAAAGGAAGGGAGGGAGGGAACTTAAGCAAGTTCAATAATTTTCTTAACTTTTCTTCAAGATCAGATTAATTGAGATCTTTTTACAAATATATCCTCCCCTGATCCAATGCAGGGATCCCCCAGTATATGATCCTAGCATAAGAACAGAGAGTTTTGGCCACACCACAAAGAATTACCTCAGAGTTCCCTCTCAATTTAGGCTGAGAACTCTTAAGAACTTACCCACAGAACAGAGAATGCCCTTCTGAATTGTATGTACTATGCGTTGAACGTGACCCTGAAGAATTTCACGTCTATAATTTCCCCTTCAAAAACGACAGTTATAATCAAGGTCGTGACATTTCCTCCAACAACACACAATTGATTCCTCACTTCCGTTTTGTTTTGAAAATGCAGAACAGGCATTCAGGGGCTAAATATCAATACCATGAAAAATGGACAGATGTCAGAAAGAACAATTTGCAGCCGACCATGTGCCTGCTCTGAGAGCTGGTTACACAACTCAGCAAATACATGGCATGCACTTGTCTAGAGGAAGATGGACTGCAAATAAATTATTAAGCTTTCCCTACTGGCGGATGAGACATTTTCACATAGACTGCAATGTGTGATCACATTCGACAAAAGGATAAACAGGCACGGACCAGCTTGAAGAAAATTGATAGTGACCTGTACATCCTTATTCATAACCACTTTTTTCCAGATTAAGAAAGCTTCAAACAGCAATTTCTATATTAATCCTATAGAATGCTTTACCGATCTCCAAAATCTCTCTCTCTCCCTCTCTCTCTCTCTCTCTCTCTCTCTCACACACACACACACACAAAGCCAAAACACCAAAACCAAAAACAAAACATTGATTAAAAACTGAGAATTTTTAATTTGCCAGGTCAGATTTGCTGAATAGTCTAGATGGTAAATAAGGGAGGGGAGTGAGGCAGAGCATATAGTTGCCTGGAAGGTTAGAGATGAAATCTTATTTTCTTACTACTCTGTTAGGAACATCTGAATGGCTCTTTTCATTCTTATGAGCAATGCTGTTTCTCCCTTTGTCAAGAATGTCTATTTCCCTCTCTCTATGTTAATAAAAGGATATTATTTGAGGCAATGGGTGATCGACAACTTTAATTTAGAATAAGGAAACCAAAGAGGCTAGCATAGAAATGAGACCTAAGCAAATGTATATATTTTTTGATTTCAGAAAAACGGAGTAAAAACTGTTAAGAAATAGGTCCCAGAACCAAAAAAACAAATAAACAAACTATACTGCAGTATGGAAAATGTGTCAAGGATTATAAATTGTGGAATAGAAAGAAATAAAATGTTAGGGGTGCATCCTTTTGAAGAATAGCAAAGAAAGCTAGAAAGAAGAATTTCGGAGGTAGCCTAAGCCTCAACTCAAGACAAGACCACGGAGTTGAATTTATGCTCTACCGTCCGCATTCCTGTTTCAGTCAGGGAGCATGCGGTGAGAAAATACTTTTGTAGCGTATATTGTCTGTAATAGTTACCCATCAGATCTTACTTGAATCTGTATGTGCATGAAAGATTAAGAAGTTTTTGTTTCTGTTCTTTCTCGCCTAAGGATAAAGATCTGCTTTCAATTTGAATTGTATAATAATAGAAAGGAATGGATTCTATTGAATTTAATATTCCAAGGGACGGGAAGAGTGGCATATATACCATTGCTGTATAGAACCTAGAATCTAGAAAAAAACAAGATGAATCCTAAATTCTGACTAAATTTTTCAATATGACCTCACCATTGCCGCTCGCCACTTAGACAAATACATTAAGGAAGAGACAGGAGATTGTACTTAGAGAACTTCCTACCTTCACTAGCACCTAATTCTGTAATTTCTTCAGGGAAGACACATAAAGAATATGAAATCATCACCCTGGGGGCCCATTTTCTCCTTTCTCAGTAGCTCAACCAAGAGCTGGCTCAGTGGATGGGACTTCATTCAGTAAAGAAGTGCTGACACCAGAGGCTGAGCTCAGGAAGCTTCCATTTCTGAGGCTATTTCTTAGACCAGGATGTTCCCACTGTGTTCTCTGCCCCTCTGGGACTGGGGAAGCTGGGTCCCTCTTCTGGAATCCTGCCATGGTGCACTCTGCTCAGCTCCACCTGGCTTATTCATTCCCAGGTAACCAGAGGTACCTGACCTTGTGTGATTTTCTGCTTCTCAGGCAATAAATTTTTCTCCCTAAAACGCTGTATTGTATTCAGACCTTGTAATGTTGGTGGGGGTGGTGTAGGTGTGTGTCTGGCTCCTTTTGGAACAGGGAGTGTAAGCTGGCAAAACTAAGCTGTTAAATATCTGAATTCTCTTTCTCAGAAGTTCAGTGGCTATCCGAGACACTAAATTCTGGTCTTCAATCCAACTTGGCTGTGATCTCTTTCTAGAATGTACTCTGAGCCCAGTTGGTTCTGTTTTGGTACAAATACCTGATGTGTCTATGCCTGTGCGTGCTTTCCTGTTATTATCTTAATGAGAAAACACTAATAAAGAACTTTTCTATGTCAAGTACTCTAATTGTCATACATGTATTAATTAGTTTAGTCTTCATAACAGCTTCATAAGGTAGGTAGGATTATTATACACATTTTAAAGATGAGGAAAAATAGGTCACATAGAGTTGAAGTGTCCAAAGTCACCCACACAGGAAGTGACAATTTGGATTGGATCTAGGTGCTCTGGGTCCTAATTTCCAGTTTAGGCTAACTCTAATATGCTGTGAGGCTTCTAACACTATTCTTCACCTTCTTAAAACAAACAAACAAATCAACAAACAAACTCGTGGTCTAAAATTCAAAATGTACAAAATACTCTATGAAAGGAAACTTTTTCATAACCCTTCCTCCCAACCTTCCTGTTTCTCCAGAAGTAACCACTGCTGTTGTATCGTTGAGTGTTCTTTCAGAAATATTCTGTGTAAATATGAGTAAATACAGCATATATACATTCTTTTCCTTTTTTTAATGCAAATTTCAGCTTAGTAAATATATCATTTAACATCTAGAGGTTTTTTCCACTAACCGTTGCAGCATTTTAAATATCAGCTTATAAACCTGCTTCATTCTTTCTAAATGGTCGAATATTTTTCTAATATACTAATGTAGCAAGTTTATTTGACCCATCTTCTTTAAGTTATACAGTTAAGTGATGGTAAGTCATTTGCCATGCATAACATCTTACACATCAGGCTACAAATCTGTGAGTTTTCAATTGGACAGATTTTTAGAAATGGAATACCTGAATTTAAAAATATCTGTAATTTTAATTATTATTGTCAGATTGCCCATTACAGAGGGTTGCATTAATACACATTCCCACCAGCAATGTGTGAGAATGTCTGTTTCCCCCATACCCTGGCCAACACAGTACATCATCAGAATTTGCCAGTGTGCATTTGGTTCTTTGCCAATCTAAGAGGTGAAAACAGTATTCCATTGTAGTTTCGGTTTGAATTTTTATTTGTTTTCCTTTTCCATGAAGTGTTTTTCATCTCTTTTGCACTTTTTTCTACTGTAGTGCCAGATTTGTACTTGGGGATTTGTAGGAAACTTTTTCATGTTAAAGTCTACGATAGTCTATAAATTGTAATTATTCTTTCTGATCAGCATTTATCTTCTGATATTATTTATTTTGAATCATGAAGGATTTTTATGCAGTTGAGTAAATCAATTATTTCTTTTAATGACTTCAAATGTTTATTTCAGACTTAGAAAAGACATAGCTTTCCTGGAGTAAAAAAAAAAGAACAGTTTTTCTAATAATTTATGATTGCATTGTTTTTTAATTTTTTTCAACGTTTTATTTATTTTTGGGACAGAGAGAGACAGAGCATGAACGGGGGAGGGGCAGAGAGAGAGGGAGACACAGAATCGGAAACAGGCTCCAGGCTCTGAGCCATCAGCCCAGAGCCCGACGCGGGGCTCGAACTCACAGACCGCGAGATCGTGACCTGGCTGAAGTCTGAGGCTTAACCGACTGCGCCACCCAGGCGCCCCTATGATTGCATTTTTATTTTTACACTCATATCTTTGACTTATCTGGAATTCATTCTGAATAAAAAGTAGAGTTTTTTTAATCTTCTTTTAAAATTTTGTTTTACATTTTATTTATTTTTGAGAGAGAGAGACAGAGAACAAGTGGGGGAGGGGCAGAGAGAGAGGGAGACACAGAATCTGAAGCAGGCTCCAGGCTCTGAGCTGTCAGCACAGAGCCCGACGCGGGGCTCAAACCCATAAACCGTGAGATCATGACCTGAGCTGAAGTCGGACGCCCAACCGACTGAGCCACCCAGGGGCCCCAAAAGTAGAGTTTTAAGGCCAGTATTTTTGTTTGTTTTCCCAAACAACTATCCTGTTCTGTTGCCTTATAGGTATTTTAAAAATAATATTGCTTTCTTGAAAATATTGAAAAACTGATAGTATCCATTTTATTTATTTATTTATTTATTTATTTATTTATTTATTTATTTATTATTTATGTATATGTATTTGTATGCTCTGGTGTATTTTATTTCTGTTTTGTTGATTTATACATTCACTTGCCGGTGCAAAACTATTTTAATTGTTATTACTTTATAATGCACGTTGATATATGGTAGGGCAAGTCACTTCTCATGACTCTGGAGAATTTTGGTTATTATTGCTAGTTTATGTTTCCTGTATGAATTTAAGAATTAGATTGTCTCTATAGATTTTGGATACTAGCCCTTTGTCCGATATGTCATTTGCAAATATCTTTTCCCATTCCGTTGGTTGCCTTTTCGTTTTGTTGGTTGTTTCCTTTGCTGTGCAGAAGCTTTTTATCTTCATAAGGTCCCAGTAATTCACTTTTGTTTTTAATTCCCTTGCCTTTGGGGATGTGTCGAGTAAGAGATTGCTACGGCTGAGGTCAGAGAGGTCTTTTCCTGCTTTCTCCTCTAAGGTTTTGATGGTTTCCTGTCTCACATTCAGGTCCTTTATCCATTTTGAGTTTATTTTTGTGAATGGTGTGAGAAAGTGGTCTAGTTTCAACCTTCTGCATGTTGCTGTCCAGTTCTCCCAGCACCATTTGTTAAAGAGACTGTCTTTTTTCCATTGGATGTTCTTTCCTGCTTTGTCAAAGATGAGTTGGCCATACGTTTGTGGGTCTAGTTCTGGGGTTTCTATTCTATTCCATTGGTCTATGTGTCTGTTTTTGTGCCAATACCATGCTGTCTTGATGATGACAGCTTTGTAGTAGAGGCTAAAGTCTGGCACTTGTACCCCAATGTTCATAGCAGCACTCTCAACAATAGCCAAATTATGGAAAGAGCCTAAATGTCCATCAACTGATGAATGGATAAAGAAATTGTGGTTTATATACACTATGGAATACTACGTGGCAATGAGAAAAAATGAAATATGGCCTTTTGTAGCAACGTGGATGGAACTGGAGAGTGTGATGCTAAGTGAAATAAGCCATACAGAGAAAGACAGATACCATATGGTTTCACTCTTATGTGGATCCTGAGAAACTTAACAGGAACCCATGGGGGAGGGGAAGGAAAAAAAAAAAAAAAGAGGTTAGAGTGGGAGAGAGCCAAAGCATAAGAGACTGTTGAGAACTGAGAGCAAACTGAGGGTTGATGGGGGGTGGGAGGGAGGAGAGGGTGGGTGATGGGTATTGAGGAGGGCACCTTTTGGGATGAGCACTGGGTGTTGTATGGAAACCAATTTGAGAATAAATTTCATATATAAATAAAAAAAAATTAGATTGTCTCATTAAATTTTTTGGAAGGGAGTCATGTTAACTTTATGTATTAACTAATAGACGTATTCACATCTATAAGCCAATGAAAGTATGAGATATGATAGTGAGTATATTTCAAAAAATATGATTTTATATTTAAGTCATCTTTTGGGTCTTACAGTAACATTTTATGGGTTTTTTTTTTTACAGATCATGAATTTTTTTTTACATTTGTTCCAAATATTTCATACATGTTGTTACCACTGAAATTGTGGAGTTTTCTTCCATCATATCTTCATAGTGGCTGCTTTTGTGTATGAAGGTTATTGATTTCTGTATTAATTTTTCTTTTACTTCTTTCTTGAACTCTACTCATGAATAAGTTTTTTTAATTCCTGAAAAAAATGTTTCATATGTTTTATGGCAAGATTTTTTTCTGTTAAACTTTCTCAGTTTGCCTTTTGTGTTTTCTTCCTTGCCTCTCTGTAAATGTGTGTGTCTTTCTATATTTTCTATTACTTTTTACAATACTGCTAATTATTGAGGGATACATTTCTTCCCGACAAGCTATTTTTAGATTTGTGTCTGAGAAGAGCAGTATCATCTCTCAACCTACCAGAGATTCTTCTTAGGGCACAGAATGATGGTGTAAGTAATTTTTCTTACCGTCTTCACTCTTTGGTAGCCTCCAATTTGGCATTATTAGGCTGGCCACAATGTGGAGATTCTGCAGCCCAGAGCCTTTGCCTGATAGATTTTTGCAGATATGACCTGTCTGGCAATACTTAGCTTCTCCTCAGGGCTCAACCAAATTCAGATACGCTAACCAGCTCATGCAGGCCATTTCTTTTGTCATAATGAGATTTCTGGTTTTGAGCATCATCCTGGAGAAGTATGCTGTGCTAGCTTTTCTGTGATCTGCTGCAGTGAGTATCTTCTCTCTGTATGCTCTTCAGCGTTTATGTAATTTTCACTGCTCTGGGGGTCCTTGTTCTGATCTTACGGTTCACATTTTAGCTGTCCCCTAGTTTTATTGAAGATCGAACTTGCATTTCTATCTCATGGTTTCTTGGTAACTTTAGAATATTTTCGCTGAGGAGAGGTAAATGTTAAATTTACACTGCCCCACCCAGCACCTTTTTTTTTTTTTGATTGGAGGTTTAGGACATTTGGTGAAGTAACACAAACTCAAAACAATAACTCATTTTCTATTGATGGATAAATAATAACATTTTGTCTAAGAAGCAATATTATCTTTATTACTAAATATATCATCAGGCTTAAATAAGGGAATAACTATTTCCAAAATAGAATTGTGATTTCTTTTCAAGCATAATTCAATTCATTCAACAATAATAAAATGTCTGTGTTCCAAAGACTGGAAGAGACACAAGAAAAAAAAATATTAGTTTTCTTGAAGCACTTACAAGTTATTGGAAAGAGAGACAAAAGCTCATTCAAGAGTACAGAAGAGGACCACTTAATGCGGCCTGAACAAAAAGGCAAGACCTTCTAGAGGAGGGGTGAACATTGAACTAAGTCTCGAATAGGAAATACCAGTTAACCAGGCAAAAAAATTGAGGGAAATGGTTTCCTGTCAAAATAAGTCTATGAGGAAAGGCACAGAAGCAAGAAACATTGTATAGAGTGGTAAACAGTTTTATGTCTGCAGCTATACAGATTTGAAAATCCCAGATGTTTGCCTTAGAAATAGTATGACATATTAACATCTCTAAAACCTTATCTTTTCTGGTTTAAATTTTAAGATCTTCACTGCATAGAGATTTCTTAATGCTACCTTGTCCCCTTCCCTACTGACCAAAATAATAGTGATAGTGACAATAATAATAATAATAATAATAATAGTTATATGACTTTAATCTGGATTTAGTTTATTTCAATCAGTCTTTACTGAAAGCCATTATTTGACCAAGAAAGTAAAAAAATGTGTGGAGGGTATTGTGGAGAGTAAGACTTTGTATCCTTAAAAGGTTAAAATGTTTTTACTCAGAGTAAGTCTAAGGCAAAGGAAACTCTCCGGTTGTCAGTTCATCTGCTCATACTGTTTATCATATCATTTTTATTAGCAAAGAAATAATTCATATAAATACTCCTTGTATATTTATATCTCTTATGGTTCACTTTCTACACAGCAAGGTATTTTTGATATAAATATTAATGTGCATTTCTTAATGCTCTTTTATCCATGACCTAATTTGCTTTGGCATTTTGCTTAACCAACTTGCAAAATTGGAAAACGCTTCATGTGCATTATTTTAATGTTTATTCTGCCTATTTATCTGTAGAAATCAAAGCAATTCTTTAACTTTAACCCAATCAGCTAATGATCTTTCTTAATTTCTCCCATTTATTCTTAACTTTTTCAGTCATTAAGGAAAATCAAGTTTAACTACATCATCCTTAAAATTTTTTGCTGTTTGGTTTAAAATTAGAGATTCATTTTCCTATGTTTTTCCTTATAACCCAAATAAATTTCCCTTAATATGTACTTTTGCTACAAGCAAGAGTTAAAATGCAAACTAGAGAAAACACATGTTAGAGTCAGGGTCTATCTGATTTCTGGATCCGATTTTATTTTAAGAAGCTCTTTGGGACACTAAACCTGAGACAATCACCTGTCTGGTCATGTGGATCAGAACCAAATTGCCTCTCTAAATGCTGATCAACATTTACATATTGTAGTAGCTTGGAGGAAAGGTTAGTGAATAGAGTCACTATGTTGGGTCCACACTGTACCCAGGTCTCAGAGTGGAAAATACTCCCCCCAAAATCATTCTCATGAATTAGGATAATGCAATGGAGGGCTGAAGGGGAGAAAGAAGAACATTTTAACTCAAATGTAGATGCTGGTCATCTATAGATCATCCCAAAATGTGTGATCTCCTAAGAGGAGATGAACTGACAATGTTTTCAGTTGGCTCTGAGTTTCTGAGGGTTAATTGGTACTACAGCATTCCTGAACATGCTAGGCAGAAATACGAATGTTTAGCAAATCGAATGCCATGCTTCCAAGAAATTAACTAGCTATTCATTCAGTCTTTAAGCATTATTGGAATAAGAATTACATTTGAATTTTTAAAATGATTATGAACTGGATAAAGGCTAAGAATAAACCTGCATTTTTCTACCACTGCCGTGGGAAAAGGAAACTCTTAATTACAATGCTTGTCTTTGAATAATATTTCAGTTGTAACAGCACGTTTTTTCCAATTTTGCATGATAAGTGCATTAATATTTATTCATATTCTATGACCTTTACATAATTCTCCCGGGCACTATTTTCCAAACTATGATGTTTGCTCTTTTTTTCTCTCTTTAATACTTATCATTTATGCACTTCTTCCTACTCACATTTTATGAGCATGTTAGGATTATTATGGAATGAGTTGGAATGAGACACTAATTCTAATTCTTTTTCATCACATTTTTCTTATGGTGATGGGTACACAAATGTACACACTTGTCAAAAATCATCATTGAGTGATGTCAGCAAAAATACAGAAGAGAGAATTAAATAAAGTCTATCCCTCCACAAAAGCAGTGAATACAGTAGTAAAAAAACTATCAGAATAGACTTTTTTAGTACTCTGGAAATTAACCAAATGCTTGAAGGAACCAGGGAAACACTTTATTAGGAAGACAAAGAAGTTGAATCATGGTAAGACAGCTTTCAGGCATTTTAACTTACCCTGGTCTCATCCCTTGTCCTACTGCTTGGCAGAGGTTTTGAAAAACAACCCATAGCCAGCACAAGTGCCTGTGCCAGAGAATAGCAGAATGAGCTTAATTCTCAAAGAATTGTGATAATTTGTTTTGACCTCTGGTGTTTCTCTGGAGGACTGGCTCCAAGGGTTTGCTTTATCTCACCTAACTGTGAAGTCTCCCAGTGCTGCGGTGGAGCATTTGCTGAAAACATTTAAAGAAAATGTATTCGTTTCTGCTGCCTTGGACAGACATGAACAATGGAGTAGCCAGATGCCTAGGAAGAAAGGTTGGATAATGAGAAGCTTAGAGAAAATGGATGCAAAAAACTCTGACATATTCCTGGAAATCTAGAAGGCCATGTGCATGCCTAGAAAATATCTGAGAAGGCTCTAACTTTCACGTCCAACTGCCTTTCAAGCTCAGTGAATGCAGAAAGTAAAACTATAGCACAGTGGTGAACTGCCTAGTTGAGTGGTGGAGGTGAAGTCCCAACACATTCACAGAGGTCATCTGCAAAGACTGAAGCAATCATTTTCCTTTTGTTTTTTATACAGGTGTTAAAATCCCTGTTCAATTACTAGCTGACCATTATGCTAATAAAATATAGACTTCAGCAGCCACAGAGAACAAAGAACATAGACTTTACAAAATTAGACCAGAATGATCCTTAAATGTACAACAACTATAACAAACAGAAATAAGAAACCCTTGCAAGGGGAAAATCTGACTTTCAGACTTGCCACATTGGAACATTCAAAGTGTACAATTTTCAATTTTCAACAACACCAAAACTATGAGGCATGCAAAGAAATAAGAATGACCAATTCACAAAAAATAAAGAAATTAACAGAAACTGTCCGGAGGAAGCCCAGAGATTGGACTTAATAGACAAAGATATTAATTCAACTGTCTTAAATATACTCAAAGAGCTCAGTTAATCCATGAATCAAGAGCTAAGGGAAACCAGAAGAACCCCACCAAACAGATAATATCAACAAAGAGAAATTATTTAAAAAATAAAGTTGAAATTATATGGTTGAAAAGTATAATAACTATAATGAAAAATTCACTGGAGGGGCTCAACAGCAGACTTGAGAAGTAAGAAAAAAGAAGAAGCCAACTCAAAGACAGTTCTATTAAAATTATCTACCTTGAGAAGTCAAAGAAAACTGATGACAAAAAATGATCTGGGGAATAACATTAAATGTACCATGATATGCTTAATGGTATTCACAGGAGAGAGAGACAGGAAGGGCAGAAAGAGTATTTGAAAAAATAATGGGGGCACCTAGGTGACTCAGTCAGTTGAGTGTTGGACTCTTGATTTCAGCTCAGGTCATGATCCCAGGGTCATGGGATCAAGCCCCACATCAGGCTCTTCACTGAGCGTGGAGTCTTCTGGAGATTCTCTCTCTCTCCCTCTGTCCCTCTCCCCAACTTATGCTCTCTCTTAAAAAAAAATAATAGACAAAAAACTCCCAAATTTATAAAAAAAATATTAAGCTACATATTCAGAAACTCAACACACTCTAAGTAGGATAAAGTAGAAGCAATCCACACTGAGACAAATTGTAATCTGTTGAAAGGCAAAGTGAGAATCTTGAAAGCAAGGAAGAAGCCACTCATTAACTATAAATGAATGATCCTCAGTAAAATTAATGGCTTATTTCTCTTAACAAACCATACAGGTCAGAAGGCAGTGGGATGATATACTTAAATCACCAAAAGAAAAAGCTATCAACTAAGAATATTATATCTGGCAAATCTATCTTTCATAAGTGAGAGAGAAATTAAGACATTCTTAAACAAAAAATGAGGGCGTTCATTACTAGTAGACCTGCCCAGCAAAAAACACCCATAAATGTTACTTCAGGTGTAAGTAGAAGGGCACAGACATTGGTTCTAATCTACACAAATAAGAAAGAACATTGGTAAAAATTACTACGAAGGTAAATATGAGTCAGTATTAATGTATTTTTGATGTATAACTTTTATTTTTTCCTACATGATTTAGAAGATAATTGCATAAAACTATAAATTAATGTTGATAATCATTTGATATATAAAGATATAATTTGTGAAGACAACAAATGGGGTGTGTACAGAGCTATAGGTTAGCAAAGATTTTACCAAAAGGACAATACACATTCTTCTGAAGTGTATACACAGTATTCTCCAGGATATCAGAATTGTTAGGCCACAAAACAAATCTTAATCAACTAAAAAAAAGATTCAAGTCATACAAAGTAACTTTTCTGACTACAGTAGAATGCAGTTAGAAATCAATCACAAAAGTAAATCTGGAAAATTCACAAATATGTAGAAATTAAACAGTTTAAGATTGTTTAAATACCCAATTAGTCAAAGAAGAAATTATAAGAGATATTAGAAAATATTTTAAGATGAACAAACAAATATATATGTATTATATATAAATATAATATATATAAATATAATACATATATATGGCTCATAAATACCATATATATATTATATATATAATATATTAATATATTATTATATATATAATATATTATATATATATATATCCAAACTTATGGAATATAATAAGAGCATTGCTCAGAGGGAAACTTATTAGGGTAAATGTATACATTTGAAAAGAAGAGAGATAGCAAATCAACAACTTAAACTTCCATCTTAAAGACATGGAAGAAAGGCAAGCTAAAACCAAAGCAAACCAACAGAAAGAAGCAATAAAGATTACAACAGAGGTAAATTAAATTTGAAAAAGAAAAACAATTGAAACAAATCGATGAAACAAAAGGTTGGTTCTTTGAAAGGATCAACAAAATTGACATTTAGTGAGACGTACCAATAAAAAAAAGAGAAAATCTGAATAGACCTATAAAAAGTAAATACGTCTAATCAATATAGAAAAAATCTCCAACAGCAACAAAAAATCTAGGACGAGATGGCTTCACTGGTGAATTCTGCCAAACATTAAAAAATATTAAAACCAATCTTTTTATCAAAAATAAAGAAAAGATAAAAAATTGGGGTGCCTGGGTGGCTCAGTTGGTTAATTGTCCAACTCTTAATTTCGGCTCAGGTCATGATCGCAAGGTTTATAGGATCAAGCCCCACATCAACCCACTTGGGATTCTCTCTCACCCTCTCTCTCTGCCCCTCCCCTGCTTGCACATGGGTGCTCTCTGTCTCAAAAACAAAACAAAACAAAACAAAAAGAAAAGAAAGATATTACAAGAAAACTGCATGCAGAACACTCTCTTATGGTATAGAAGCAAAACTCCTTAATAAAATATTAACAAACTAAAGTCAACAGCACATTAAAAGGATTATGCACCATGACTAAGTAGAATTTATCCCAGGAATTTACTGCATGAGTTTATACTAATATCTCTCTGAAAGTGAAAGTAAGAAAATAATTCCATTTAGAGTGCTTTAAAACAAAAATACTTAGGAATATATTGGATCAAAGAAGTGCAAGACATGTGCATTGAAAACTACAAAATAGGGGCATCTGGGTGGCTCAGTCGGTTGAGCATCCAACTTCGGCTCAGGTCATGATCTCATGGTCCATGGGTTCAAGCCCCGCATCAGGCTTTGTGCTGATAGCTCAGAGCCTGGAGCCTGTTTTGGATTCTGTGTCTCCCTCTCTCTCTGCCCCTCCCCCGTTCATGCTCTGTCTCTCTCTGTCTCAAAAATAAATAAACATTAAAAAAAATTAAAAAAAGAAAACTACAAAATATTTTGGAGAGAAATGAAAGAAGACCTAAGTAAGGGGAAAGACATCCTGTGTTCACAAATGAGAGGCTTAATATTGTTAAGATGGCAACAGTCTCAAAATTGATCTATGAATTCAATGCAATCTCTATCAAAATTCCAGCTGCCATTTTTCAAAAATGAACAAGCTAATTCTAAAATTCATACTGAACTGCAAGGCATCCTAAATAATAATGTTTTTAAATAAAAAATTAGAAAAAAACAGAACTCATACTTACTGACTTCAAAACTTACTGCAAAGTTACCATAGTCAAAGCAGTGTGGTATTACTGTAGGGAAGGATACATAGGTCAATGCAAGTGAATTGAGAGTCCACAAATAAATCCATAGGTCTTTGGTCAGCTGATTTTTGACAAAGGTGCCAAGTCTATTCTATGAGGGAAAAACTTAATCTTTTTAACAAACGGTGTTGAGATAATTGTGTATCGCATTCAAAAAAAAATTTTGGACACCTACCTCATGCCATATATAAAAGTTAACTGAAATTTTATCAAAGACTTTAATGTAAGAGCTAAAATTGTAAAACTCTTAGAAGGAAACGTAGATGAAAATCCTCATGATTTGGGGTTAGGAAATAGTCTTTTAAATGTCACGTAAATAAAATATAAATATAAATAGCTTCTTAAAAACAACAAAAGGAAAAGTAAAATGTATTTCATCAAATTAAAAACTTTCATGCATCAAAAAATACTATCAAGAACATAAAGACAATCCACAGAATGGGACTGGGAGAAAACATTGGCAAGTCATATATCTGATAAGGTCTTTTATCCAGAATACAGAAAGTATCTTTAAACTTGACAACAAAAATGCAAACAATCCAATTGAAAAATGGGCAAGGGATTTGAATAGACATTTAACCGAAAAAAAAAGATAGATAGGAAGATAGATCGATAGATAGATAATAGAATATAGATGATAGATAAATAGATGATAGAAAGATGGATAGATAGATAGATAGATAGATAGATGATAGATAGATAGAAAGGGCCATTACACACATGAGAAGATGTTCACAACCATTCATTACTTGGGAAATGTAAATCAAAACTACAATGAGATATCACTTTACACCCCTAGGATGCAATTCTCAACCAAATGGAAATAGCAAGTGTTGGGAAGGATGTGAAGAAATTAGACCCCTTATATGTTGCCAGTGAGAATATAAAACTGTGCAATAGCTGTGGAAAACAGTTTAGTGGTTTCTTAAAAAGTTGAGTACAGAATTACCATATGATCTAGCAATTCTACTCTACCTCCTAATATAACCAAGAGAAATGAAAACAACTGTCCACACAAAAACTTGTACACAAATGTTCATAGCAGTACTATTCATGACACCCAAAATGTAGTAATAATACAAATACCCATCACCTGAAGAACGGTTACATGTTTTATATTCACTAGTGCTCTATTATTCATCCATAAAAAAGAATGAAGTACTAATGCATGCTATAACATGACTGATCCTTGAAAAAAACCAGGCACAAAAGGTCACATGTTGTATGATTCCATTTGTGTGAAATGCCCAGAATAGGCAAACTTATAGAGACAGGAAGTAGAGTAGTAGTTGCCAGGGACTGAAGGAGAGGTGAATGGGGACCAACTGCTTAATCAGTATAAGTTCTTTTTGAGTGATGAAAATGTTCTGGAATTAGATAGAAGTGATGGTTGTATAACATTGTGAATCTAATTAAAAAAAACCACTGATTTTCACACATTAAAATGATTAAATTTATCAATTTTATGTTACATGAATTTTATCTCAGTTAAAAAATCATCAAATTGTGGACTTAAAATTAGTGATTTTTTACTTGTTAATTATACTTTGTTGAAGTTAATGATGTTTTTTATGAACTAAAAGTACATAAATAAAGTGCCTAGGATCACATGTTAACAGAAAATACCTGTTATTTCAAATATGAAATAAGGGTTTTATTGTATATTTAGTGTAGATATTTTATAGTAGAAAATATATATATATCTTACATTTTATATATATACATTTTATATATATATATATATATATATATATATATATATATGAATTTCTTCAGAAGAGATGGCCTCATTTTCTTTTTTAAAAAAATTTTTTAGCGTTTATTTATTATTGAGAGACAGAGAGAGAGCATGAGCATGGGAGGGGCAGAGCGAGGAGAAGACACAGAATCTGAAGGAGGCTCCAGGCTCTGAGCTATTAGCACAGAGCCCGAAGTCGGGCTGGAACTCACAAACCGAGAGATCATGGCGTGAGCCGAAGTCAGACACTTAACCAACTGAGCCACCCAGGACCTCCAGCCTCATTGTCTTATTTCAAAAAAATTTAATCCATTGTTTATAAGAAAAGTAATAAATTAACTTTTTTTGTGCCATAAAATTAACTTTTGTCCTACTTTCATCTCCTCATTTTGTAGCTTGCTGTTAAATAGCAATACAGGGTGTTTCAGACTCCCTATCTGGTATATTGTACCTGGAATTAATTGCCTACATTTTAGTCTAGAATTTTTGACCTGAATATGACCTACAGTTTTCCCATTGCAATCTCTTGATATTCTACCAGAAAAAACAGGCGACTACATATGCCAAAGTGCTTTCCATAGGTCATATAGCTTAAATCAGAGGCCTGGCCTCACTATATTTTAAATTAGTTGTTTATAATACAGTCTAGATTAAAAATTTTTTTTTTCAATTGCTACTTGATTTGCTACTTGTTCACTTGTAAACTGCTCATGGAGGGTTAATCTATGGCAGAAAGTATGGTAACATGGGTGCCTGGGTGTGTCAGTCAGTTGAGTGTCCAACTCTTGATTTTGGCTCAGGTCACGATCTCACAGTTCATGGGTTCGAGCCCCACATTGGGCTCTGCGCTGACAACACAGAACCTGCTTGGGATTCTCTCTCTCACTCTCTTTCTTCCCCTCCTCTGCTCTCTTTCTTTCTCAAACATAAATAAACTTTAAAAAAAGATTGTGATAATAAAGATTATTTTTTTAATAATTTTCTTTTTTATTTTTTAAAATTTACATCCAAATTAGTTAGCATATAGAGCAACAATTATTTCAGGAGTAGATTCCTTAGTGCCCCTTACCCATTTACTCCATCTGCCCTCCCACAACCCCTCCAGTAACCCTCAGTTTGTTCTCCATGTTTATGAGTCTCTTCTGTTTTGTCCCCCTCTCTGTTTTTATATTATTTTTGTTTCCCTTCCCTTATGTTCATCTGTTTTTTCTCTTAAAGTCATATAAAGATTATTTTTTAAAAAAGAAAGTATGATAACTTATAAAGACACCTAGACAGAGAAAATATAACAAGAAACCATACCACAAGGGTTGATACAGAAGAATCTGAGAGCAAAGATGGCCTTAGAAGACTTTCTAGCTCTGATAGAATCTGGTCATTCTGAAAAACAAGAAATAATTAGATTGCTAAATTCAGTGAGATTGTTGTTTTATGATTCTAAAAATAACCAGCTTTTGCTTTTGCAATGTTAAACATCAGGAATCTGATTATTAAACAAAACAAAACAAAACAAAACAAAACAAAAACCATTGAGGATGAGACATTCTCATAATCTAGGGAAGTAGACTAAGCTCAGAAGAAAAAACTATGTAAAGGAATGTTATCTTTCTTTGATTTTACTATTTTTTTCTTTCTCTTTTCCCCATTCTGTGCTGTATGCTCTATATGTTTGAGTCATTTATTTCTGATTATAATTTAAAAACATAACTTATGTAAATACTAATTGTTGAAGACATGTGCTTAGAGTTTCCATTTTTCGAAAATAAATCGTATTACTCTGCATAACCAGCAACATAGAGAGCTCTGAGACATAATTATGCAGTCTTAAGAAATAAGGCCTCAAAGAAATTAAAGACCTTTAAGAAATTAAAACCTCAAATAAAAATGGAAATTTAGTCTTTCTATATGGGACTGAATTTCCTATACTGTGGGTATTTTATTAGGATTTACAATGACCTAGTATCTTCTGGAAAATTCTTTATCTATGGCTGGCCTGAATGCAACCGAAGTAGAGTAAGAACAGGACTAAGATTCCAGAACTTGAAGAACACATCACTAATAGGATCATTCCTTGCATTGAACTATCCTTATGCTAGATTGTCCATCAAAGTTCTCTTCAATGGCCTTCCTCTTCTTTATCTACATTCTCTTATCAATTCTTTCTCCTCTTTTGTTGGGTGAAAAAAATATCTTTTTGACCTACCACGAATTAAAACATGCTGAATTTCACAAAGGGAGTCATACATCCTTTTGCATGCATTCATCTAAAATGAACACATTTTAAAATATATCCCTTCCTGGACGTAATTGTATTTTATCAGGTAGCAGAAGACCTGCAAAAGTTTGGATCTCTATAGGTGACGTTTCAAACATTTCATGTAGAGTGCTTTTAGGTTTGTGGATATTTCCGGGACTCCTAAGATCTACCACATGGTGTGCACCTGCTCTGACCACCTGCAAGGTTAACCCCGTGTCTATTTGGTGCTCAAATCTCCCCTCACCACCTGGAATTCTCCCTCCAGCAAAGCCCCATAATTGAAACTGTTCTCATTCTGTGCTTCTGTTCTGTTTCTCAATGTGATAGGGGGATGTGAGAAGGGCGTTGGTGTGGGTTGGGTTGGTACGAAATGCGTCTAGCGCTTCTGGAGTGAATCTTTCCATGACTTGTGGGTGCCGGAGCTACAGCCAGACAGATTGCCAAGTCCGGCTCTTGTAGCCGGCTCTCTGGCAGATGCCGCAGGCCACTTCCACTTGGTGCCTAGAACTTGACAATGCCAACAGAAACACACAGCAGGGACACGCTGATGGGCAAAAGAAGCGACTGCCCTTGTCACAGGCCAGAAAGGCTAGTTCTTTACATGGGAGGAAAGTAGGGCAAACAGGGTAGGGAGGCAGTGAAAAGCTAAAATGTTCTCTTTGATCAGCAACCTCTCGAGATGCCTTGCCCTTCCTATCGGGGCTGATACGGACAGGGTTTTAGACTCTTTAACATGAAATATTCAAAAGAGAATGTTTCCTTAGCCAGTATCAGCTACATGGATCACCATGAGGGAAAGATAATAATTATCCCTTTGGGGACAGAACTGTAAAGAGGGAGGCCTCACTTTCCAGCTGGCAATAACATAAACGAGGTAGATGGAAGTGTAAGGAAGAATGAATGAGGAGTGGCCCAGCAAGGGCAGCACCAGTCGCCAAACAAGAACAAGCAGTAGGATTGACAGTTTGGGAAACTGAGGACAGTGAACACACTGGCCTTGACATTGGGACACCCAACTTTTGTCAGAGGAAAGGATATTCCAAAACTAAGCCAAATACATCTGACTGGAACTTTCATTTAAATTTGAATAGTTCATTCAGCCTTTGTTCTTTCTTTTTCAGTGCCTCCACATTCAAACCCTGACCTGTCCTCCCAGAGAACACCTTGTATCAGTGTTTGAAGAGGGTGAATTTCCTTTTGTGGAAGAAAAGGGAGCTTATCTAATTTTCTTATTTCCTAAGGGTGCCATCTAATATCTGATATTTATTCTTTAGGAAACCAAATTCCTCAATTTTTTTTTTTAGCTTCAGAATTCCCAGAATGGCAGAAAGATATTCAGGCAGGTTGGTGCTGGCTAAATATTACCCGATATTTATCTGCGTATCAGCAAATCAGCCAGTTATTTCTGTTCTGGATAAGTTAGAAAAACAAATCAGCATTTCTCTCAAAAACTGTCCCTCTAGATAAGCCCATATCTCAATGCTGTGTTAAAGACTGTTCCATAATGTGGAGAATCAAATTAGTATCTAATCTTGCAGTTGAACCTGCATAAAAGGTTTCTGTAGAAAAGAAGAAAAACAACAGGGGCGAAAACTCTTTCTGAGCTTTTCAAAGTCTTTTCATGGCAACGCGCTTAAAGGTTGCTTCCTGAGTAATGTCCTTTGTTTTGAACAATTGCTACAATTGTTTTAATGTAAATTTCATAATAAAATAAATGGGAACCCAAACAATGTTGAAGAAGCTCATCAGCTGCAAATTCTCTTGGTTGCCTGGATACCTTAAACGTTGCCTTGGCAGACAAACAGGACAAATAGCTTAGGCACTTAGAATTGCCAAGGAGCCTTGAGGTCATGGAGTCCCACCCTCTTCTTTTGTAAATGAGTCAAGTTCAAAGAGATTAGGTGAGCAGCTAGGAGTGTTGAGCCAGTTACTTGTACTAGTGTGCTTTAGGTCTCAGGATGATTTTCCTCCAGACCAACTTACTCATTTATGCTCCTTGCTCAGATACCCTTTGCACGTAGCTTTATCCACTGAAAGCACTTGGTATATGGTTGTAAAATGCACATTTAAAGGTCTCCCTTTTCCATTAGGCCGGAATCCCTATGAAGGTGGGAAACAAAGTTGCTGGTTCAATTTTGTACGCCTTGATGAGGTTTTTTGGGGGTGCTGGTGGGGTTCGTGGGGTCCGGAGCTGACGACCAAGAAAGAATTCTTGAAGACGTCTTTGGTGCAAAAAGGCGGTTTTATTAAGGCACAGAGACAGGACCCGTGGGTGGAAAGAGCTGCCTTGGACCCTGTGGAGAGACTGGTTATATACTATGGGGTTGGGGAAGTTTCCAGTAAGACTTTCATATGCTGAAGAAGACTCCCAGGATAGTGGAGGCCTAGCTATTGTCAAGCTAAGGTGGTTTTTCCCTCTAACAAAGCATTTAGCATTAAGACAGGAGGGAGTTCCTAGAGAAACGTTTTATTCTGCCAGCCTCAAGTAATTGTCAATGGGCTGCAGGTTATAAGGAAATTTAGTTCTGTCATTTCTTTCTGCCTTTGTTTCCCACATCACTATGGAGGGGTGATGGAGACTTAGGTCCTATGGGACTAAGGTCCTAGGACTATGATCTCTAGCTAACCATTTGGTTTTCCCCTTTTCTTTGTTCTTGGGCAGCCAGGAGTGCCAGAGGAATATCACACATATCCTGGGGGTGTGGAAGGTGGGGGGAGTTGCGGCCTGTCAGCTTGCCTTATGCTCTCTCATCACACTTCTAGCCCAGTCTCTTGCAGAGAAAAGGGATCCATCAACAGCATCTGATTTATTTGAATTCCATTGAATTTCACATACGTATCCCTACAGGGTCCTCACCTCATCATTGACACTCTCTGTTGGCTCTCTCCCTGGTAACAATGTATATTTTTGGGGTCCCTCAAATTCTTCACCTCCTCTGTAAGCTCAGTCTAAGCAATTAAGTAGTCATGTCCCCTCTGCCTTCTCATATTCCCCTTCCCACTTAAACTCAGCCCTGACACCCTCCACACTACATTGCTTTCTCTTCCTCCTTCTATCATTTGATAACTAAGAGTTGTAGATAAAGTTAATTCTTATAAAAAGTGGACAGAAGACAATGATCAACCTAGCCTTCTGTCTTTGAATTTCCGTTTACACATTCCCCACCACACGCAGCAGACTCTACCGTGAACTTACTTGCTCCTTGTTTATGAATAATGACGTGTGCTATTTTGACTACTGTTTACTTTGCATCTGGCCTTCTTTATTGGTTGCATCTCAGGGAAGTAACTCAGAGCCCGGTGTCAGTGAAGCCAAGGTCCTGGCTGATCTTCAGCTCTAGCCTGGTTTATTCCAACAGCCTCTTCACTGCTTTTGCCCTTTCTTTGCCTCTGGAACATAGTTCATAAATCAGACTAAGTCTCTCCTTCACTCTGAGCTTCTCACTAACAAACAGGAAGTCAAAGTCCTTGTGATAACCTGCCCGGCCCCTGGCTGTTAGCTTCCTGGCTTACAAACCACTCTTCTCCCTTGCTCACTGTCAGCTTCTAAAAGGCAGACTCTACCTACCCCTTCCTCAGGGCCTTTGCACTGGCCTTCTCCTTTGTCTGGAGTGCAATTCACACAGATATCCCCAGGGCTTGCTCACTCACCTCCTTCAGGTTTTGACTCAAATACCTCCCGTGTTTTGAGGCTGCGCTCATCACCCTATATCAAACTGCCCATACTTCTTCCCAGCATTATCTACATCTCTTCCCGATCACCTCTGGTAACCTCCTGAAAATTCTCCCTATAGAGTTGTTCTGAAGATTAAATGAACTAGCATATGCAAAGGGCCTGCAGACTTTAGGTTCACATTAAATGTTAGGTCTCTCGTGGCATTCCGTGGTATCTAGTCGCAGCGATCTTGACTGTTACCCCTTTCACGCACTTAGTCCTTCAGTGCCACAAAGTAATTTACTTCTCCTCTGCTTCCTTTGTTCCTTACACATCCTTACCTGTCTCTGGGATATCCCTCTCCTTCTTATCAGTTCAAATTCTACTGTCTTTGATCACAAAGTAAAAGGAGTTATAAATTCTTCCTATCAAAGGCAAATATTGAAGCCTGGCAATTGTTAGTACATTTTCTTTTCTTAAGAAATTTAAAATTTCCTGTACTATAGTCAATTCTGTAAAGGCTCTCTCTCCTCTCCTTGACTGGAAGCTCCTTAGAGGAAACCTACCTCTTCCATTCCTCTCACTTATCTGCATCTACATCCCCCAGTTTCTAGAATAATGTCTTATCCATGAGAGATATAAATAGCTGGAGATGAAAGGGAAATCATTCTGTACAGCCAGTGAACATGTTATGTAACCTGGTCTGGATCACCCGGCGGAAGAACCAAGCGGCACTCAGAGATCTTGGAAGGCAGGAGGTTTATTTCATACCGGTGGGCTCAGAGGAGATCATTCTCCAGAGGTCTGAGTTCCGACTGCAAGCATGGGGGACAATTTATAGTCTGTTCCTTCAGCATTAGTAGTAATTTGGCGCATGCCGCAAGTGGGGTAGGAAGAAGGGCCCGGAAAGGGAGTCTTTGGGCGGGGACTGGAACTCCCCTAGCATTCCTGTCGGCCACCTTTTAACATAATTTTTCCCTATAATTGCCTCCTCTTATGCCCCTTTAAACAAATCTAGGCTGTATTAGAGGGCATCAGCTTCATCTATTATGGGCTGGTCCTTTCCCGTGGTTCCCTGACTTTGGTTGTGACTATTCCCGACTGGTTTACACAGTAACAGCATTCTTCTCCGAGGAAGATGCAGGTGCCCCCTTTCTCGGAAGTGAGGAGGCCAAGTGCCCGTCCGTTCTGGAGGTCAACTCTTGCCAGAGAACTTATTTGACTCTGCAAGGACACTAGGGAGTTGGCCACTTATTCCATGTCTTCATTGAGTTCTCAGGACAGTTTATGTTATAGTCCCACAGAAGAGCCTGTGCCTCCTATGCCAGTTCCTGTCCCCATGGCTATTCCTGCCCCTAGGAGGACAGGTGGCAGCACCGCTCATTTAGCCTGGGCCTTAGGGCTGAAGGTTTACAAATGGGGCCCAGATTAGAGGCAACCAATACCAACGAAACATCCTACCCATAAGAGGAAGGTGAGTGTGAACAGGAACCTCTTGTGCTTTCCCCAGCTTTCTGGGGAAATTTCTGCCAATCAGATGGCAAGGAGTAAGGACACTATTTATTTTATCGGACCAGTGATTCCTCAATCTTCTGCCATGTATAGACCAGGCAGCTTCCGGGGCGTGGCTGGAGCAGGGCTGAAGATCCTAAGAATCTAGGACTCTCCGGAAGGTCGCTTTGAGTGGGTTCATCAGACTCGGGTCAACCTTCCAAGTCTGGGGCTCCTCAGGATAGGCCCTCTTGACTCTGGAGTGGTGGACTCATGGAGTGATGTCTGTGACCTCGAGGGCATCAGGAGTGGTCAGAATAATGGTATGAGGCCCAGTCCACTGTGGTTTGACAGGGTCTTTTTTCCAATCTTTGACCCAGACTGAGTCCCCTAGTGAGAAGGCGTGTACAGGAGATCCTAAAGAGAGTGGGGCCCTCTCTATGGTATATCGTTATAACTCATTTAGGGTGGCCCCTAAAGCTTGAAGTTGTTCTCTTATTCCCTTATCCCCTATATGGTGTAGGTTCCCTGGGAGGCTCCCTAGACATGGAGGGGGCCTCCCATATATTAGTTCAAAAGAAGAGAAATCTTGACTTCCCAGTGCAGGAGGGCCAGGGGCAACAGGTCCAGCCATGGGAGGTCTTTTCCTGATAGAACTTGGCTAAGGTTCCCTTGAGGGTGCTATTCATCCGCTCAACTTTCCCTGAGCTTTGAGGCCAGTAAGCAGTGTGAAGCTTCCAAGTGATGTTGAGGGAGTTGGTTAAACTTTGTATAATGTCCGCCATGAACACAGGCCCGTTATCGCTGTGGATTGTGGCCAGTGAGCAGAACCAGGGAACAATTCCTATTCTTTGGACCCCTGGTGGGGATCGCAGTGTGGATTGGGCATTATTCTCGGCACAAGTGACACATCGTTTGCTTATCGTCTGACACAACACGGGCAGCAGACTGATGTAATATTGTTTTTTGAAGAGGGCCTCTAATGCAGTTTTTCCTAGATGGGTGAGTTGATGGTATTCGCTGACTAGATGCCCTCCCATTGTTGCTGGGATGAAGATGTGTCCATCTGGCAGTTTCCACCATCCTTTCTTGGTCCGGGTGGACCCTTCAACCTCAGCCCATTTGTTCTCTTTTTTGGTGTATCTGGGTGGAGGGGTTTCTGCTGGGGGTGTCAGGTGTAAGGGAGGGAGCTATGTCTGCCTCCTTATTAGCTACTATCTTGGCTGCTTTGTCTGCTAGATGATTCCCTTGTGTTGCAGGTTCGTCTCCCTTCTGGTGTCCTTTGCAGTGTAGAACTTCAACTTCTTTTGGAAGCCAGATGGCCTTGAGGAGCTTTAGTATTTCCTCCTTGTTTTTGATGGTCTTCCCCACTGCAGTGAGGAAGAAGCCTAAGCATCAGACTTGCTTTTGGCATATCGGTGCCTTTCTCCATGAGACCCGATACCCTGAGTCCAACAGGAATTAGAGGAGGGCCCTTGTGTCCTCTGTAAAAGTCTCTCAGGTATTGCTGGCAAGGAGGAGGTCATCCACATACTGGAGGAGGGTGTGGCATGTGGCCTCCCTTGGAAAGCCAGCAAGATAGCTGGCCAGTGCCTCACAAAGAGGGCAAGCAAGTTTTTAAACCCCTGTTGGAGGCACGTCCAAGTCACTTGCATCTGATGCCCTGTGTCTGGTTTGGTCCATTTGAAGGGAAACAAGGGTTGGCTCTGGGGGGTGCCAAGCGGAGGCAGAAGAAAGCATCCTTTAAGTCTAGGCAGGTGAACCAGCTGGCAGAGCCTGGGATCTGGCTGAGGAGGGTGTACAGGTTTGGGACCACCGGGTGCAAGGAGGTAGTCACTTTGTTGATAGCTTGTAGGTCTTGAACTGGTCAGTACCCTCCTCCCGCCTTCTTGACTGGCAAGAGCGGGGTGTTCCAGGGTGACTGGAATTCAACCAGAATGCCTGCTTCTTTGAGTCTGGTCAGGTGTTCTTGGATGCCTGCCCTTGCCTCTTGTGGGAGGGGGTATTGCTGCTGTCTCTGCATTTGAGCCCCTGAGATTAACTCTACAATGACAGGGGCCTGGTTGCAGGCAAGTCTGGGGGTTTGTCCTTGGCCCATACAGTGGGGAAGGCAGTCCTGAATTCGGGCAGGCAGCTCAGTTGGGCCTGGGCATAGATTAGCCTCCATTCTTCCTCTCTTGGTGTAGTGATTGCCATTATAAGGTGGCCTGATTCTTCTTGTCTTGGATCCAATCGGAGGCTGGTACATCCCATTGGGTCAAAGGTTATTTGGGCCCCCAGCTTTGAGTGTATATCCCAGCTGAAGAGAAGGATAAGGCACTCAGGTAGGTAGAGGAACTCATGCCATATCATGTGGCCCTCTAGTTCACATTGACGGGCTTGGCAGAAGGGCTGTTGCATTGCCCATTTCCCTGTGGCCTCAAGGATGGTTGAGGTCTTCTCACTAAAAGGGGCTATGGGGGAGGTGACCACAGAATGTTCAGCCCCAGTGTTGACCATAAAAGTAATAGTTTGGCCCCCTACTTTCATTTTGACCGTGGGCTCATGTGGGCCAAGAAGAAGTAAGCCTGGTCCCCCTCAATCTGAATTTATTCCTGCTAGGCCTATGAGGTCTTTTCCACAGGGTTCTTCTACATATCGGCTGGGTTTCTGGGACTTTCCCTGGTTGGGACATCCATTCTTCTCATGTCCTTTGTCCTTGCAGTAGGCACATTGATACCTTGCTAAAGAGGTTCTGGGCTTTCCCCCACCTCTTGGCAGCTGGACCTTCCCTGCCCTTTTGTCGTCCTTTTCTTTCAGAGCAGCGGTGAGGAGGCTGACCTTTTTTCTCATCTTTTTCTGGGCTTCCCTCTCAGCAGTGACCTCCCTGTATATGTAGAGCTTGTTAGCAACTCGATCAACTGGGTGAAGTTAATTCCAGAAAAAAAAACCCTCAATTTTTGTAGCTTCTTTCTGATATCTGTGGAGGCTTGGGCCACCAAAGAGGTGTTTACCATCTTCTGGCTTTCTTGTACCTTGGGATCAAACGATGTAAATGCAGTAAACCTCCCATACCCTCCCATAATAATCCTGGGGAGATTCCTCTTGCTGCTGGGTGATTGAGGATATCTTGGTCATATTCATGGGCTTCTTAGGCCCTGCCTGGATCCCCCAGAGGAGAGAGCCTCTTGCTACTTGGTACTTGGTACTTGGATGTGGACTTGTCCTTCTTCTGTAGTGGAGTCCCATGTAGGACATTCTTCAGGTGCAACTGTCCTAGCCCAGGTGCCAGGATTGACAACCCAGCTGGTGCATGTTCCTCAAGGTATTGCCAAGCTCCTCTCATGAATCTCCATCTCTCTTCAGTGTTAAAGTGTGGAGCAGCTGTTGGCAGTCTTCCCAAGTTGGTCGATGGGTCTGAAAGAGGGTCTCCATTAGGTGTGGAGAAGGGCTGGTAATACATCATGGAGTGGCCAAGCTGGAGGATTCCATTTTCATCCCGTCTCTCAGGTTCCCTTGTCTCTCATGCCAGCATCTGGAGAGCGCCTGAGCCTGGCTGACGGTGCAATCTGGCCGCTGGCCCGGGGGCGGGGGAGAGGATTTGCCAAGTCCAGAGGTGGTGGGGAGACCAAAGGTGGCAGAGTATCGGAAACCGGGGGGTTAGGTGCTGACAGTCTCAGGGGAGCATATGGCACGGGCAAGATTGGTTCTACCTCTGGATCACTGGCAAGAATTTGTGGAGGTCAGGACTTCTGTACCCTACCCTGTCCCTGTTCATTGCAGGTAAATTGCACCCAAGGGGGAAAGTTTTCAGGAACTGATCAGCGTGACCTGGGTCTCTGGTGACAACAAGCCAGACACGGCAGACCGTTAGGACATCTAAAGTTCCTACCGAGAGCCATCCTACACTAAAAGTGGGCCATTCCAATTCACATAGGGTCCTTAACTTGCCAGGGATCATCTTAATTCCATAGTCTCCCGAAAACCCCTTTTTGAAGTTCTTGATCATAATTTCAAGAACTGTGGGTTTGTTCTGTCCCGACCCCATAATGTCCCCATGAGACGAAGTCACAAAGACAGACAGAGGGATAGGGGTGCCCCCCTCTAATGAGAAGACCAGTCAGATGCCCATCTGGCCGTGTCCTGAAGGAACTTAGGTGACGCTTAGCCATAGTGGTCTCAGCTTTGTGACTTCTGATCAAAAACTATTCTGATGCCGCCATAGACTGTATGCTGTTCACCACAGAATCGCAGACAGGTCCACTCAGATTCCATGGGCTTTTGGAGACCTTAAGGGTGCCCACCGGTGGAGCCACAGATTCAGTCCCAACTGGAGGACCAGGTTGGGCTGCACATTCACTCACACAATCAGACCAGATGTTAATACGTTCCTTCCCTAGGAATCCCTACTTGTGAGACCTCTAAAAGGACTCCAGGAGGTGATCAGGCTCCCCTTCCACCCTGGCAGGTGGGTATGACTGGGTCCAGGGGCCCCAGACCTTACTGTTATCTGACATGAGGTCCAGATCCTCACCTACCAAGTCTCCTTACCTTCTCCATTGCAATTCCTCTTTCTGTCCACTGCCTTGCCATTTTTCCAAACCGGTGACAACAATGGCCTAATGCGGTTGGGTTTCACTCAGTCAGGGAACCAAATGTCAGGCAACCTGGTCTGGGTCACCCAGCGGAAGAACCAAGCAGCACTCAGAGATCTTGGAAGGCAGGAGGTTTATCATACCAGCGGGCTCAGAAGAGATCATTCTCCAGAGGTCTGAGTTCCGATTGCAAGCATGGGAGACAATTTATACTCCGTAACTTCCGCATTAGTAGTAATTTGGCGCACATGGCACGTGGGGTAGGAAGAAGAGCCCAGAAGGAGAGTCTTTGGGCAGGGACTGGAAGTCCCCTATCAGTCCTGTCGGCCATCTTAGAACATAATTTTCCCCTATCAAACAGAGTGAGAGGACTCCCTGTTTCTCAACATCTTTCAGAGAACTTTAACAAACTATGATTTTTCTTTTCATTTCTTTGTGTTTTCTCTAAAATTTCAAATCATCAATGTGAATGAAAAGCCAAATCCTTACCTTGCCTGCATTACTAAAAAGAAAGAATAAAAGAACCAACCGGAAGTTTCAAGGGTTGATTCATGGTCCTGTTGTTCTGAGCTCTGAGGAAAAGTATAATAGTTCCTACAGTCTCGTGTGGGTTTCTGGTGAGCACCATCAGAAACCTTTCCATTCTTCCTGCCTCTACTGATTTATCTACCATAGTTGCAATTCCACAGCCAACCTAGAACGGTCCTGGAATGCAAAGTCACGAATGTCACTAATGTCACTGAGTCAGGGCCTGAATTTATTGTTCGGACTGCTTGCTTCATTCCACACCGAAGAACTTACAAGTCTGACAGTCTCTCTCCTCTGACCCTTCTTTTTGACTAGAAGTCAATCTTGGTCTATAGAACTGCAAATTCTCAGCACAAATGATTTCATCCACATGCTGTCCCCTGTACCACCACCCCTTGTGTTCCCAACACCTACCACACACACTAAGAGATGGGACTAGTATACTTGCTAAGGGCTCATAGTTTCCAACATCCCTGGATGTATCCAGCACCCCCCTTTAAAGTTCCTTCCTGGGAAAGCTCAAGACTGCCAAAAGCATTTACTGTTGAGATATATACCTAGATCTACTAGCTGCCTCTCATGATAGTTCTTAAAAAACAGCACCCTCCCTGCTACTAGGGGCACCTGGACGGCTCAGTCAGTTAAGCTGACTCTTGATTTCGGCTCAGGTTATGATTTCGAGATTGGTTCATGGGTTTGGGCTCTGTGATGACAGTGGGGAGCCTGCTTGGAATTCTCTCTCCTTCCCTCTCTCTCTGCCCCTCCCCCACTGATGCTGTCTCTCCTCTCTCTCAAAATAAATAAACATTTAAAAAACCCAGCACCCCTACCTGATTTTTGTAAATTCCACTTCCCAGACTGCTCCAGCCGTGTTCACTCCTCCTTCGTAGTCCCTCATCCTCCTTTTAAAACATCACATCCTCTCCACACAGATCAGGCTTGGACTCAGTTTACACTAGAGTCTCTCTCCTACTGCAGTAGTCTAAATAAAATCTGTCTTGCCACCTTTAACAAATGGCTCACTCTGCTTGTCTTTGATAAGTCTAAACTCTACAGCTGAGAGTAGGAAACAGGAATGTCTCAGCGATTTCTGGGCTGCCTCATTCCCGTGGAAATTTTCCTAGAGCAGAGTTTCCCCAGGAAGTGTGTATATGGTTGTTTACACACAAAATTTACTAGATCTTGCAATAGCATTTTCAGAAAAGCTATATGGAAATACAAATATAAATCATGGATTTTTCCATTAAATATTTTGAAAAGAAAAAGCATTATTAGGGAGCAGGACATAAGGAGCCTATTACCGTGAATAAATACATATTTTTAAAAAACCAATAATTTTGAAAAACACTCATCTCAAAAATTCAAGATTGTTGCCCTCAGGCTTTAGTTCAATGAATGCAGCTATAGGACAGGATGCTGTCATCTACTTCTGCTTAATAAGACTGTCTAATAATTCTTTTAATTTATCTGGATTTTCAAAGCACTTGCTTGACAGATTTTAGATGAGCAGCTAATCTGTCATTTACAGAAGGGACAGTGATGAGAGGGAGCAATGCCTAATTCATCCATATGCTCTTTTATCTGTTGATTTAATTTATTTAGTTCATTCTTTACTAAAAGTATTGACAGAGGGGAAAATATTTAATCACGATCTTGCAGGTTAAAAAAAAAAGATGCTGATACCAGGCTCAGGGAAGCAGGAGAAAGCTGGGTTGTTGATGATCCCAGGAGGAAAGGAAAATGTGATTGAGTGATGTTTATCTGACCTATTTTATTCTGAATTGTTATGGATGCAGCAGTAGTGGTAGAGAGCTCCATGCATGTGACAGGTATTCACCAAAGGATTTTATTCTGCACTGTGTGTAATCAGAACATGATTTCTTATCCACATCCCACTGTAGAATTTTTGTAAAGGTTGTGATTGCAGCAAACCAGAAGCCCAGACTTGTGATTATATTTTACAGACAAGTAATGGTCACTTTGTGCTGCTTAGACTTTGAAGGTATTTTCTCGTGGTTTGTTCTGTTTTAAATTTTTGTTTATTTATTTATTTTTGTTGTTAAGCTCTCAGAATTCTTGGTCATCTGGCAGAGGAGATATCCCAAAAGGTAACAATAAACTGTCTAAGCTACATAAACTGTTTTTATTTTGTTTTTACTTTGTTGCTCTTGATTTTTTAATTTTTTGTTTTAATTTTTTTTTGAACGTTTATTTATTTTTGGGACAGAGAGAGACAGAGCATGAACGGGGGAGGGGCAGAGAGAGAGGGAGACACAGAATCGGAAACAGGCTCCAGGCTCCGAGCCATCAGCCCAGAGCCCGACGCGGGGCTCGAACTCCCGCACCGCGAGATCGTGACCTGGCTGAAGTCGGAGGCTTAACCGACTGCGCCACCCAGGCGCCCCTCTCTTGATTGTTTTAAAACCAGGGGTACAAGTATTTGAGATAACAGGAATAAATTTAAATTTCTACTCTTGGAAAATAATTATTTGCTCCTCAGTAAAACTGAGGAAAAACATCCCCACTAATGATGAAGCCATTGGTGGTGGGGGGCGGTATTCTGGTTGACCTTTGCTCTAATTGACTCTGTAGAGTGGGGAATTTAAAAATCATAAGAGATGTGTTGTGTAGAAATAATGGAAAAATAGAGAAACTAATTTAGACATTGCTTAAGAGGAAATAATCTAAGGTCCTATGACTTTTCTAGAGGCTGGCGTGAGACTTTGGCTTGCTTTTGCATGAATTTCTTGAAGTCTTATATCTTCTCCGGGAGATTTCTCTCTCTTAGATGTCTGTCTACACGATCACATACTCACAAGGTAGAGTAGTTTTCTCGAAAGTGTCAAATATCTTAGAAAGGGTAACCCAAAGGATAAATGTTATTTATTTAACAAAGATGTAATGAGCACCTACTATGCTCTGAAAACTACTAAATTCTGGGTGTTTGTTGGTGAACAAATGAGACTTGATCTCTGTTGTCATGGAGACAACAAAGCTGGTGATTGTAATAGCTGAGGCTGCCCTGGCTTGTCTCTATGTCTAGAAGGTCTTTCCAACATAACAACTTTAGCACAGCCAGCCTTCTCTCATGGCAACTCAGGCTCCAAAGGTATGTGTTCTAAGAGAGTCAGCCTTATATGACTGGACTTGGCAGTCACATTGGCAGTCTCACATCTGCCTCGCTCTAATGTTAGGAGTGAGTCCCTAAGTCCAGCCCATATGTAAAGAGTGGGGTTTTAGATTTCATCTGTTGAAGAGATGAGTGTCAAAGAAGTGAAGACAAGGTTTACAACCCACACAATAGCTTAGAAAAAGAGGAGAATGCAGCTCTCTGGGAGTCCAAGGAAGACGTGGTTTAAGATTTCCTTTTCAAGGCTTTTATTTTGGCAATCTAGTCTTCACACTCCTCTTTCTGACCTTCTCGTTGGTGGCTTTGTAGAGAAATTGATTTGTAGCAAACGACCTGTGTTACCTACTTTAATCCATGACTGATTACGTAAAAAGAAAGAGAGTAACATTTGCTTTCAAGAAAAGTCAGTCTGAGGCAGAAGTAATTCAATTTATGAATTTAATATTGGAAGCTACTGAGCCAGATCAGGGAGAGACAACTGTGCTTTGAAGATTGTTTGTCCTCAACTGAATCGACTTGGGGGGTGTCAATCATATTTTTTTCAAAGCATTTTGATGAAAAGATAATGGAACCAAAGTAAAACATTTGATTATATGTCAGTGTGTGAGTGAGTACAACAGAACCAATCTTCAAGAGGTGCTTCGTGCTCTCACTGAACTGAACAAGCCAGAAAGAATGTCAGCTCTGAGTGGTTAAGAGTTGGAGGCAGTCAACAAACACTTACTGCCGCCCACTCACCCCTCACCTCCACCCCATGTACAGACATTGGACAAGCCCAGGAGTCTCTTCCCCAAGTTCCACTGTGTCTAGTGCTCACCCTCCACCTCTGTTTATTGGTTTGCTTTTACTTTAAGGGCACGCTGGAGCACTTTCAGTATGTTATTGACATGAAATAATCAGATAAGAGTCAAGAAAACGCTAGTGATTATGCTCTACTTCTGTCTATCCTGACTCGCTTCTCACCATTCACCACTATGCCCTGTGCCCTGAGAAGCTCACGCTCTAGGATTACATGGACAGTTATGTTTGGTTTTGTTTTCTTGACTTATGGCTTCAGGAACAGTGGTGGGGTTCTAAGGTGCAGAGCAGAGTAACACTGAGGTATTGTTTCCAACCTACACCCCCACACTGAGCTAAGGGCTGCCTGTATCCATTGACTGAAAGACAAAAGATCCTATTAGAGCCTTTTCACAGCCCTCTCTGCCTTAGGTTTCAGTAACCACTCTTTTCTGTTGCCCCTTCAGACCTAGGAATGGGTTCTAGGTTGTCAATGTCATTATTTCAGAGATACTGCAATGTTACTTGGTGGTTTCTTTAGACTCCATCCTTACCTTTGAAAACAGTTCTTTATCAAACCCTCTTTAAATTGAGTAATTCGACTATGGGTAGCATGACTTCCAATTTATTGCTTAAGTAACTAGATAGATACAGGTACCATTTCCTAAAATGAAGAAGACCAGAGGTTGACTTTGGGATGTATTAAGTTTCTGATGTCCATAATACTTGATACGCAAACAGGAAGTTGAAATCAGAAGAGAAATCTGTGCTGAAGATAAAAAGTTGAGAGGAGCGCCTGGGTGGCTCAGTCCGTTAAGCATCTGACTCTTGATTTTGGCTCAGGTTGTGATCTTACTGGTTCATGAGATCGAGCCCCTTGCGTGGCTCTGCACTGTTAGTGCTTGAGATTCTCTCTTTCCCTCTCCCTCTTCCCCTCCCTCGCTCATGCTCTCGCTTTCTCAAAATAAATAAACTTAAAAGAATTTCAGAGATGACATATAGATACTATATGCAAGAACCCTGTCTTACGCATTTGGATGGCAGTAGCCAAACCGAGTGGCAAGCACAGACAATAGGAGGGTTGCTGAGGTGCTGAATATCGCAAGGTAAACTGTAGGCACCAGACGTGCCACATCCAAGTCCCCAAGCAAAGGAAAGAAGAGTGCCACCACTCCAGTGAAGGCTGGTATGTGAAGTGGCCTGTGAGCTCTGATTCAGTTCTGGAGACTTCTGGGCCCTAGTACAAGACCTCTCTAGGGCCCTTTACTCGGTCCAGCCTCTCAGCTGTGCCTGAGCTTTCTCTTGTTGGCCATCCTCCCTCCTACCTGCCCCTAATCCTCCCAGGCTTCTTTTCTGTAAACTTTCTCTTTCCCTGGCCCACTGCCCTGGACTTCCCTGTAGTCCCAGGGAAATCCTTTCCTTATTCTAGTTGATCCCCTTTTACCTTTCTTTAGAACCCTCTTTTCTTCCTTTTATTACTTAATACACTTCAAGAGACCGTTAAACCCAGAATACAAATCATTAGCCACTGAAAAACTCATTCTCCTTCCCAAAGCCTCCCTGGTGGGAAAATATTTGCATTCCATCCTTTAAGTTGTAACAAAGAAAGAGAAGAAAGGCAGAGGCTCTGCCCCACTAAGCACCTTAAAGAATTTCCAGAAAAATGGAAGAAATTTTGCAATCTGATGGAAGGGAGTGGTTAGGAGGGAGAGGTAGGATGGAGACATGAAAATGTAAAGGTTGCAATGACATCGTAGCGTAAGTTAATCAGTGTATAAAAATCTACCTAAGGAGGAAACCAACAATCAGATATTGGAACACTAACTAAGAAGATTTTTAGGGAGAAGGAAATTTGGGATAGCAATTGAAGAAGAGGAAAAACAAGAATCATAAGAAAAGAAATCATATCTGGTGAGAAAAAAAAAGGAGTGTTCAAATGCACAAGCAGAAACAAGAAAACTGTATTTTGAATACCCAAGCATATTTTCTTTATATGACTGGTGGTGAGGAGTAGAAGAACAAGCAATGAAGAGAGTTCATTCATGAGACTGAGTTTTACATCTCTGGCCCAGCATTTAGGATAAGCCAATAGAATGTTCTGCTCTTAGGTCAGTAGCTGTTGTGTAGATTAAATGAGGCTTTTAACTTCCTGGTGACTCCCTGCTGAGACCTGTAGGTGTAGAGAACTTTGATTCATCTGACTTCCTTCCTCAGGTATGAATGGAATACTGTGTCTCCCTAAGAATAAAGGTGAGAAGGGGCGTCTGGGTGTCTCAGTGGGTTCAGCGTCCAATTTTGGCTCAGGTGGTGATCTCATGGTTCGTGGGTTTGAGTCCTGCATTGGACTTTGTGCTGAAAGCTCGGAGCCTATAGCCTGCTTCAGATTCTGTGTCTCCCTCTCTCTCTGTCCCTCCCCCACTCATGCTCTGTCTCTCTCTCTCTAAAATAAATAAACGTGAAAAATATTTTTTAAAAAGATGAGAAAACACAGAAATTCCTGGGTGAACCCCCAGACCCGAGGCATTCAATCAAGTTCAAGCCTAGTCGACAAGGAAAGAGTTCATTCTAACCTGAAAAGTAGCAGCCAGCAACAACTTCTGGAGCTTTAGTAAACTCACATACAGAGAACACATCTATTAGAGAAGGATGAAGCTCTGACTTGGTGAGATTAACCAACAGTGTTCAGGGAAGGATAGGTCCGTGATTCAAGGTAGCCTATCTGGATTGGAAGGACTGTTGGACTGGGAATTGCATAGAAAGCTACTTTTCCCTGAAGATATTAATATTACATTTTATTTCTTAATTCTTTCAAATTGTAATTGCAAAATGTTATTTTATGCCTTCTGTTATGTCTTCATAAAACATAAGCATCTGTCAAAGCAACAACAAGCTGAGGGAAGAAATACAATTGGACAAACTCTTTGTTTGAGTGAATTGACCTATGTTTGGATGATAGAATAAATGGGTGCAGTCAAAGAGAGGGATCTTGGAGTGACCTTGTGTTGATCTAGGCTTCTATGATTATCAGGAAAATACCACCAATGTTATTACCTTTGGAACTTGGGTTCTTATGTTTCCCTTGTAAATAAGTCACCTAGAAAGTATTATGTTTTCTTTTAACTCAGAAATAAGAAAACAGCTTGAAGAAAACATTTTCCTTTGAAAATGTGGTACAAACTAATTTCTAGTTTCTCTGACTATTGAATTATATACATTAGCAAAGGAAACATGTACAGGAGAAATAAACCCATCTGTCTGTCAGGGAAAAATGGGAAAATGAGTAGAGGAGTTAATAAAAATACAAAAGAAAAATTACAAATACATTAAACTTAAAGTACCGTGCACTGCAAACATATTGAGTGACAGGTACACTGTTCCTTGACTACCAAAGTCAAATGTCCAAGGGCTACATGAGCTGGAGTACGAATCCCCAGTTGTTCTGGTTGTATGTAAAAAACGTACTAAGAATGATTAAATACATAATAATAAATAACCAAAATTGACTATACACTCCACAATATCCAAATGAAAAGTAATTAACTAGTTAATTTAAAACAGTAAATAAATAAGCTCATATGAAGGTATGCCAAGACTCAGAAAAATGAGCAGTGATGTTCTTAAGATATTCTTAGTAATTGCTATTCTTTATAGTATCATACATTTCTTTAGTGTCGCTTGCATAAAAAGTATTTTAAAAATAATATTAGGGGCGCCTGGGTGGCTCAGTCGGTTGAGCGCCGACTTCGGCTCAGGTCACAATCTCGCGGTCCGTGAGTTCGAGCCCAGCATCGGGCCCCTGTGCTGACAGCTCAGAGCCCGGAGCCTGTTTCAGATTCTGTGTCTCCCTCTCGCTGACCCTCCCCCGTTCATGCTCTGTCTCTCTCTGTCTCAAAAATAAATAAATAAACGTTAAAAAAATTAAAAAAAAATATTAAAAATCAATCAGAATGTGTCTCCAGTCATTGAATGAAGAATTAAAAAAAGAGAATCTAAAAAAAAAAATTAAAAACCCTGCTCACTAGAGGATCCGCATAGCTTGTCTTCTGTGTAGAGACTAGCAGTTGCTAGCGTTTAGTGGCTTTAGCGCAGAACGTGATTTTCCAAGCATGAACCAAAGACCACAAAAGCCATGAGACACTGCAACTAAGAATTGTTGCTCAAATCATTTGAGACAAATCTAGATTAAATCTACAATGTAATGTAAACAAATTTTGTGTGTTTGTTGTTAAGTATAGGTCATCATCAGTCTTTCCTAATATGCCATAGCACATCATCATATGTAAGAGGGGACAGTGCATTTCCTGACCATATTGAAACATGGGATTTTTTTTTTTCATAGACCTGTCAGTATTCTTTGGTATTATTTTTGTTTCGCACAATGCCTCATAATCTTTCATGAAAAATACTTTGGGAGTTTTAGTGTGGAAACACTCTGCTCATCAGCAAAAGAACAACAGATAAATTGTATGCCAATGTATGATCCTGGAGTTTACTCTGCTGTAATCAAGACTCTGGCTCAAATATAGGAAAATTAAGAAAAAAAATTTTTTTTTGCCAAATGCGCAGTGACTTTACCAGTCTTTGTGAGTGAAAAGAGAAGGTAAAGACTGAGGAGGAAAACTATAGGGAGGGAAGTTTAAAAGAGTGCTCCTATGGACGATTCCAGTCCTCTACTCCTAGCCTGTTCAGCGTAGTATCTCTTGTAAATGACCAGTGCTCAACTGTAGAAGATACAGATCCTCCCCCAAGGAGCTACTAACCTATTTATGGAGAAATGTAAGAGGTTCAGCAAATATATCCAGTGGGATGATTTAGTTAAATACAGGGTTCTGAGGAAGCAATTAAGAGGGGGGTATAAACCAGTCTTAGAACAGCTGTGAGTTGAGAGTTTGCTCAAGAAAAGGTTTTTTTCAAATAAGGAGTCATAAATTAAGCTGAATCCTGGAGGATGAGTATGAAGCTGGCAGAACAATCTTGAGAGTAGGAATGCTTCATGCAGAAGGATTTAAATACACATGCAAGTATAGGTAACTCAAAAAGGGCCCCAAAATTATTAAGAAACTTGTACTCAGGTAAATGGGAATATCCACAGATGTTGAGTGAAAGAAAGAGATCTTGCCTAAGAATTGGGGGATTATATTTTAGTCCTAAAGTATCTATTGATGGGCTCTGATTTAGGTCATGAAAACCCCTGGAACCTTAGTTTTCCTGTCTCTATTGAGAGTTAACTGTAGGACTAGAGGCTCTAGAAAGTTGTTCTCAGCTTTAGCAATGATATGAAATCAAACAATATTAATAGTTAATGCTGAATAAAGTTTACCAGGCACGATTGTTAACTCTTTGCATGTGGCAACCCTAGGAAACTGAGACCTAGAGAATTTAAGGACTTTCTCAAGGTTTCAGAGCTCGTAGGAGAGACTTGGGATTCAAAATGCAGCAAGCTGATTTCAATATCTGCACTCTTAACCATAGGTCAAGTCGCTTTCTCAATGTAGAAAATATAAGTAGGTAATATTGAAAATTATCAGATTTTATTATTTTTTTCCTCTTTTTTCAAACTGTATAAATCCCATCTTTGTAGGACAGGGGAACAACATAAGCAAACTGCTTTAAGCATATCATATTTGGTTCAAATTTTTCAAATATTGAAGAACTATGAGGTTAGATGATATCAAATAAACGGATAAGTAAATACATTTTAATCACTTAGAAAGAATGATGCTATGTGGTAATCCCAAGTCTATTATTTCTAGAGATTCACACTAACATTTCAGGTGGTTTCTATGTAAAAGTTGTGGAATTGGTAAGAGTTGTTAGAAACACTGAAACAAAGACAGAGAATGATAAGCAAGTCCCAAACCAACTTGTGATGTAAATGTTAAGGATAACCTACCCTGTGGCTTTAGTGCTATGCTGTCTTCCAGATGTCAAAGGACATCTTTAGAGAATCTAGTTATCACAGAACCCTTTGTCCTCAGTACCTAAGTCTCTATGCATGAGTTCCAAGATGGACAAGTATGTCTGAGAGTAATAACTCAACAGTTATGGTCAAATTGCATTATTTCTAAAACAAATGTCACACAAATGGGTGAATATCTTTAACCAGTTTTTCCAAATATTTCTTTAAATTAACATTATTCTTGATTAAAGGTATTCGTATATACTTACATAGATACACATACTTTTAATATATATACATATATATATATAGTGTGTGTGTATACACTATACTTAGCATGTGTATATACATATATATAGTATATGTGCATGTATTATATATGTCACATATTGTATATGTACTGTATGTGTGTACAAATCATATATTGTATATGAATATATATACTCTATATATTGAAGTGGTTAAATATATAAATAAAAACACCAGACAACACAAATAATGAACATTAGATTACCCACTCACCCATGAGACTCACCCATCTTTCAAACAACATTTTTTTAACAAATTATAGCAATAAGAATATTTTTCTTTGCAAGAGAAGACATTTTTTTGAAGACTACATAGCAGGGCGAAAAAAAACTTGAATGTTGAGTACTACACACTTTTTACTTTCTTAGGGCAAGTTATTTCATTCCACTGTGCCTCAATTTTTTCGTCTTGAAAATGGAAACAATAATACTTATTTTGCAAAATGGAAAGACTTTTAAATGAAATCGTTAAGTGTGGCAAGGACACATAAATCTGGTAACATATTTTCTGCCACAGAAACAGCATTTAATTAAGAGTTATATTACCATTGACATTATCCTCACAATTATTAGAATTCATGCCCAAATCTCAAAGTCATCTATAAAATCTACATTTTGATTTTTAGTTACCTGATCATAAAAAAAAACTTCTACAAGAAAATCAGAAAAATTTGAAGCCAATACAATTTATCTAATTCTGTTAGACATCCATGTAGATGGGCATACTTTTCAGCACACAGAATTGTTGCTGAGTATCATGAACGGTGAAAAAAAAGAAATAAAAAAAAACCCTAGTTAAAAAAAATGGAAAAAAAGAATAAGGATGTTGATAAGAGCCATTTGAGGATTTTCAGTTCACCACTGACAGTAAATATGTTGCAGCTTCTTTGTTCTAGATGAAATAAAATAGTCCCTATTGAGTAATGGAACTTAGTTTCTGTCTTGAAGGAATAATTACAGAATAATAATGGGATCACTAAGAAATTTATGAGATGTAGAATAAGTGTCTTTAGTATAATACCAAGATATGATGAAGTAAAGAAATTCAACAGACCCATCTCATCAAAGCCACTTGAAAGTGTTAATGTCTTCCAAATGTCAAAACAACACGACAATTTAGTTAAAAAAGAGTCAAATTCCTTGAGTGTGTGTTAACAAAACACATGAAATATATGTTTAAAGAACTTAAAGTTTTAAGTTTTAAACCAGTTTCTTTGAAGTCTTGAAAAGAATTTTAAAGCATTGCACCATTGTGTCCCTAGTGCCAGGGACAGCTTCACAGCCCAAGACCAGGGCAATCACACAGGGTGCTGTGCTAAACCGGTCTTATCCTTGAAGTTGAATGCTTTGCAGTTGCCATATTAAAATGCCTAACAACTTTATCTTTGAATTTATTTGTGTTTTGTAAGTAAAGTCCTCTAGGACGATGGAATGTGCACCACAGGTGTGGAACTGCCTCGTCCCTGGCTCCCTATCGTGGGTGCTCAGCTGCCAGGAATCCCATCCCTGGCACTCTGGGTGCTATTTAACCTGTCCCTTGATGCCCCTGCTCAATGATATTTGTTGCCTTCCACACCTGGTGGGCCCCTGCTGTGGGGATTAGGTATATGGCCTCCTGTGTCTTAACACAGGGCCTGGTGGCAGCTGTCCCTGTCCACGGCTGGGAGCACCTTGGTACATTCATGGGTGACCACCAAAGCCCTTATCCATAGCTGAAGACATACCAAGAGTGCCCTGATACAGAAACTGTAACCCCCGTGGATTGTGGGCTCTGACACGACACTGCGGGAAGAGAAGGTGCCCAGGAAGTGGAGTATCTCTTGCCTAAGGGATTACAACATTAAATAGCAAATAAAATATACCAGGAGAGGTCAAAAAACAGAGTAAAAGAAAATAAAAGAATTGACATTGTTCCTGCTTTTTGAAGAGGAAGCTCCACATTTTCATTTTTCACTGGCACCCACAAATTATATAACCAGCCCTGCCTAGTGCCTAATGTGTCAGGTACAGAGCAAGCACCCAATATATTTCTTCAATGGATGTTGAATGCAACCTTCATTGAAGAGAGTGTCACTTTCAGTCTTGACAATTTCACTTATCAGGTAGTGAGAGGTCACTTTAGAGTTCACCTTCAAGGAGAATGTATTCTGTTACACACAAAGAGTAGAGAGTAATAGTAGTGTCCCATTTTTGGAGGATGAGAGAAACTTGTTAGAGTTCTTATTCTTGTCCTTGTAGTAGCTATAGAAAAATGAAACAAAACAAAAACACGACACCAAGACTCAAGACCACACTATGCCTACATCTAGCACCTTTTACTCTTGTTTCATTGTGAGAGTAATACTCTTAAGGAGTCCAACTATGGATCTCAAAGCACATTCTCTTTAAATAATTCAAGTGATTCTCCTAATTTATGGAGCTCAAAGCATCTTTTCTTCAAATAATTCCAGTTTTATCTTCATTCTAAGCTCGTCTTTGGTATAAGATTTCCTTTGGGAGGAAAATTTTTGAAAAAAAAGCTTGACATTACCAGAAAAGACATCTTTAAACAATTAAATCTTCTTCTGGGAAGATGAAGTAAACATAATTTTCTCTATTCCTCTCGCTAATTACAACTAAAAACTACGGGAATATATAAAACAAACCAAAGAGGACTGTGAAAGGTGTCAAATGAGATGGCAGACCAGCCAGGGACCTCAGGACCTGAGGAATGACATGGCAGTAAGTTTTCTGGGTTTTCTTTTTGCCTCAGAGGAGGAACTGAAGAATCTGGCAACCCAGAAATGCCAACAGGTACAAACAGAAAAAAGTCCCAGGTAAAGCTTACTTTCTCTAGCCAAAAGAAAGGGGCAGCTGGCCAAGATAAAAACTTTTTAAACAGTAACTAGTCTACTCCAGCCAAATATTACAGGAAAAACAAAAAGTGACCCCCACCCCCATCTATGCCAGCAAAGGCTAAGTGGGGATTCTAGACTTCCATGCTCATGAGGTTATAATGAGGTGCTCCAAACCTGTGCCAGAACATTATCAGAAAAGGCTTAAGTAGGGAGCCAGGACTTTGATTTATCTGGTCGTAGCACCTCCTTTATCACCTCCAGTGTCATTGGGGACAAAATAGGAATCCTGAACTTCCACCTTCATCTAACATTAATAAGAAATACCCAAACCCCACACCAGTGACGGGGTGTCAGAGGAAGCCTGGTGAAAGTTTACCTTCACCATCACTAAGCAGTAATGAGACCATACCACTGCAGTATCAGTGGAAACCATGCACTAAGTACGATTTCTTCTTTGATGCTGGTAACTCTAAAATTTAATATATATTTTTTTGTTTAAACATTATATGTAGAGGTAATTGAAGAGTTACATGTAACTGTAAGGAACAATACTGAGAGCTCCTCCATAACCATGCCCCTCTTGCTCCCGATAACATTTTGCAATACTATCTCACAATATGGCAACCAGAATATTGACATTGACACAATCTAGATACAGGACATTTCCATCACAAGGATCACTCAGATGGCCCTTCTAGAGCCACATTCTCTTCCCTCCAGCCCTTGTCCCTTTCTTAGCTCCAATCAACAATGTTTTTCATTCCTAGCATTTTGTCTTTCAAGAATGTTACATAATTCAAATCATACAGTATTTAACCTTTTG
>NW_024412406.1:20051770-20075847 GCF_014898765.1 Herpailurus yagouaroundi
ATCGGGAGCAAGAGGGGCATGGTTATGGAGGAGCTCTCAGTATTGTTCCTTACAGTTACATGTAACTCTTCAATTACCTCTACATATAATGTTTAAACAAAAAAATATATATTAAATTTTAGAGTTACCAGCATCAAAGAAGAAATCATACTTAGTGCATTAAATAGATTATGCTTTTCAACAAATAGGTTCATTAATATCTCAAGAATTTTAAAACATAAAACCTTACCACCTATGATTTTATAAGACCTTTCTTTTCTGTCTTCAAGTGCTTCTAATAGACTCTAACAAACTCTGGAGTAAAATGATTCAGAAACCCCTTGATATAAAATTTCAAATGATTATTTAGTATTTCCTACCAAAGCAAAGAAACTAGAAAGCTTTGGTTCAATCAAAATCATTGCAAAATTGCCACAAATTAAAATACAGTGAAAATGAGAGTGATAAGCAAACCTAGAAGAGGAATTTATTGAGCACTCTGCTCCAGTCATGAAAGTGTTAATGTACATTTCTAAAAATCCCAGTTCACATGTTTATGTACTTCCCAAAGACCTTCATGTTCTAGTATTTTAATATATGCCTTGGGTGTTTATTAATAGGCACTTTGGAAAATCATTCAGGCCACTGGCTTTCTTCCTTTTAGTGCTGGGAAATAGTAATTTACTAAATAGCAACTCATTAATGTGAAAGAGTTAATGGAAAAACTGTGTTATGCATTTTGATAATCTACTTCAATAAATATAACCGCATAATGATGATTATTTAGAAATATAAGTTGCAACAGTAAATCTAAATAAAGGCATTATTTATAAAGCTGGGGCCAGTCATATTTTCCTGCATATTGGTAGGATAAAAGTTAATTTTTTTTGTCTTTGTTATTCTAGATTGTTGGTAATCTGGAATTAAAGACAAAAAGAAATGCTTTCTGGGGAAGTCCAGAGAAAAGAACTGGGACTCAGGGTGATTATGGCATGTCTTTATTCTTGAAATTGTTATGGGTATTATCAAGCGATCTATATTTCCTCTCCTTTTACTGCACTCAGAGGGCAAAGCATTCCCATCATCACTATGTTGGTGAGCGTCCTCTGCTTTTTCTGTATCACAGTTTCCCAGTGAGAAGGAACATGGCAAGGCGCAGGGGTGAGGGACACATCCTATGAGCCCACTCCTCTCCTTTCATTTCCTGAAGCCAATCTGAATGAAAACCTGGAGAGAAGAGGAGGAAGAGGAGCTGCTCAAAACAGATGATGGGAGAAAGGAAGTGACGTGAGAAGAATGGTCACCCAAAGCATCCTGGGATGAAAATGAAGACATTGAAAAATCGTCATTTTCGTTGTCATCACTGTTATATTGTAAATCTGAGAGCTTAGATGGAGGGGGTATGTGTGCTTTTACATAATGGTTTAGAAAAGATCCATCATTAGTTTAATGTCCCTGTTCCTCACCGGATTTTTAAATCTCTTTATTCCTGAGCACTAAAAAGATTCATACGCAAAAACAAGGCAAAGCAAAGCAAACAAAAAAAAGCTCCCTGTACGTGAAATGGTGAATTCTAGTTATTTTGTGAATTTGTTCAGGTATTATCGTCATGGGACAGCTATATATTTGCATTCATCTTTTTTCTAAATACGTATTATTTAATTGAATATTCACTGATCTACCTAATTTACCACGTTAAAAAATATTTATTTATTTTGAGAAAAAGAGAGAGTGAGAGCTGAGGAGAGGCAAAGAGAGAGGCAGGGAAAGTGAGAATCCCAAGCAGGCTCCATGCTGTCAGCACAGAGCTGACACAGGGCTTGAACTCACAAACTGTGAGATCAGGACCTGAACTGAGATGGAGTTGGATGCTCAGTCAGCTGAGCTACCCAGGTGCCCCTAATTTACCACCTTTTAAAAACACTTTCCGTACTTCTTTTTGTAGTTTTGAAGGCTGAAATCTTAGAAAATGCTTCTGACGAGACTATATTTCAAGGTGGTAGAAGTTACCATTGGTTGATAACCATGACTGATCATTGGTCAATAACTGTGGATGAGCCATGGATTGATTTGTCCTTGATAATGAGGTCTTAGCCCCTATGATAGTCATTTCTATCTCATGTGGGGTTTAGAATAGCACCAAATTTTCCTCTGATGCTCTGTGGACTGCCCTCATCTACTTGCTAAAAAAATGTGCCAGTCCCAGCCTAATGATGCCTAACTTGTAGCATTATTCATGAGACTAGTACCTAAAAAGATACTGTATTTGGATATATGATGCTTCACAGAGACTGGATCTCCAAAGCCTGCACTCCACTTGCCCCTAGGATTAAAGGAAACTGGTGGGGGTATTCTGCAAGGAAGGAAATAATGTACTTGCTTCCCCAAAGAGTCTTTGAGAAGGTAGAAAGGTCTGGCGGGGAATTACAGCACTATGTGCATAATCTGCTTTCTTGCCTCTCCCTCGAAAAGGACCTAGGCTATAGTCCATGCCATATGTATACCAGATCCACTCTTCTTCTTCCGTTTGCACACTGCTCTCAGTGCCAGGAGGCTGGACCTAGTGAACTGCATCAACTGGCTCCCCAGTAACTGGGGAGTCTTAGCGAGAGAAGGAGAGAGAGAGTGAAGGAAGGGCACGTATTCCCTTGGCTCTCTACTTAAGAGGTTGCCTCAGACCCATGGGGTTTCTTGATGGAAGGTCACTTCTCTCCAGTACTCCTTTTGTACATTTCAGCAATTCCTCCTCCCACGCACCATCCCTGGGGACCACGGGTGATACCATCCCACTACTCTTAGCCCCAGGGCCCTCAGCTATTCCTTAGGCTTTCCCTATAATGTACAAACCCACTTTTGTGAATAGTCCTTTTGAAAATAGATCCTCCTTGAGTTATGATAATTTGTATGTGTTATCCATTTCCTGTTGAAATCCTGGTTGATAAATATAGTCAATAATGAATAGTTTATTAAATGTTTACTCTTCTAAGAGATTTATGGGTATAAATCCTCCTATGAGGACAAATCAGGAAGTGCTATTATTATCCCCATTTTACAGCTGAGGAGAGATTCAACCGTATGCCCAAGGTGCACAACAAGAGGGCGGTGGGATGTGATGTGCACCAAAGTATTCTGTCTCCGGAACGTGGGCTCTGCACAAATACCCATTCAATGAATGAGTGCAGCTAGAAAGGCATGAGCTTCACTCTTCCTTCAGAAGTACTGGGTGTGATAATTTACATTTTTAGCTAATTTAATCTATAAAGAGTTACTTCATTTTAATTTGCATTTTGTTGATTAATAATGAATATTTATTTCCGTATGTTATCCCTAGCTACTTGTCCTCAAAAGAGATTGTCTTTTTGTGGTCTTTGAGTATTTATCTATTGAGATCATTGAGTAGTTATCCTATTTTATGAGCTCTTTATATAATCAAATTTCCCAGGTTTATACATATTAATTTTTATATTTTTTGACACAATATTACATTTTTATTGTAATTCTATTCATTTAGAAAAGATGATTTTATTACTTAAGAAAGACATGGTCATTGAAATATATTTATTAGGGGCGCCTGGGTGGCTCAGTCGGTTGAGCGTCCGACTTCGCTCAGGTCACGATCTCACGGTCCGTGAGTTCGAGCCCCGCATCAGGCTCTGTGCTGACAGCTCAGAGCCTGGAGCCTGCTTCAGATTCTGTGTCTCCCTCTCTCTCTGGCCCTCCCCCTGTTCATGCTCTGTCTCTCTCTGTCTCAAAAATAAATAAATGTTAAAAAAAATTTTTTTAAAAAAAGAAATATATTTATTAAACACATAGAAGTAAAAGAAATAAGGTAAAACTCCTTTAGAAACATGCCAACCAGAGATAACTGTTGTTCCCAATTTGAGCTATTTTCACGTAGGCTTCATTTAATGTTTGTAAATGATGTTTTACAATATATGCTGTTTTGAAACTTTTAAATTTAAAACGCTGTGAATATCTTTGCATTTCTTCATATCTTTGCGTATGGTATCTGATTTTATTTCCATGTATAACATTTGTAATTAAAATAAAATGCAGGCTCACTGTAAAATATTCAACTAATAAAAGCTTTCCCTCTGTCATCACTGCCCATACGCTCCATGGGGAGATGCTTACAGCAACTTGTTGTCCAGTCTCAGGATCCCTTTTTATGTAGATACAAACATACATACATGCGTCATCACATGGGCACGTGGCTGGTTTACCAGTCTTCTAGTTTTGAATATCTATGTTGTTTCCAGATTTTTGCTGTTACATTGGAACCCAAGACTCAATAGCTGACATACACAAAGGCATATAGACACTATCTTTGAGATAGAACTGACCAAACAAACCATAAATTTTTGTGGGGTACTAAAGTCAGACTGCATTTTCTTCCAGGACTCCTCAAAGAGAAAATGGTAATGAACCACATCTTACAACATATTAATAATAAACAGCAATTTGCTTCAAAGGGGGGGGCAGAGATTTCCTTTTATAAAAGGTATGATGCTTTATAAAATATATGTTTATGGTAGAAAACTTAAAAACTAATTATAAAAATCTAAATAAAAATTCCCCATACATCTCAATATCCCCAAATATTCACACTTCTCATTTTAATGTAAATTCATCGATAGTATTTTCTCCTTGTGAAAAGATTGCACTTTACGTATTATTATCAAACATTCAAGGTCAGGAACAAAGGACTGGAGTGAACAGTTTTGAGCAAGTGTCACATGCTCAGTGAGATTTTGTGTTCCCCTGCGTTTAAAAAGACCAGTTCTCAATCTCCATTGATACCACTGCCTCCTATTGATTATGATCACCAATATGCTCCCAGTAAAATCCAGAATGGTTTCCATTACATGATGCCCAGAACCTTAAATGATACACTGTGTAAAGAGGATTTCCATATTATTTTTCCAAACTACTTTTTAGCTTTCACAACACCATCTGTTGAATAATCCTTATCTTTGTCCGTTCTCACTCAAAATATTCTCTTAAATAACTGAGTCTCTTCCTAGGCCATATTCTTCTTTTAATCTATCTGTGTAATTTTCAACTTTGGCACTTTTTTTATAGCTCCTTCATTCATTCAACGAGTATTTATTGAGCAGCTATATGCATTAGCATAGCAGTGATCAAAAGTGACAAAGTGGAGCAAAGACAGAGTGAAGTGGTCTATGCTATTTTTTGGTGAGTGATAGAGAAGATTTCCCTGATAAAGTGACAGTTGAACAGAAAACTAAATAAGGAGGGAAGGAGCTATATGACTATTTAAAGAAAGGGCATTTTAATCAGAGGGAAAAGCAAGGGGGGAAACCTTGAGGTTCAAGCAGAAGTGGCACATTTCAGGAAGTGCAAAAAAAGTCAATATGGTTGGGACTAAATGGGAGGAAGAAACAGGAGAGGAGGTCAGGGAGGGACTGGGGTCTGGTGACAATGAGCGTGTGAACCCCTGGAAGGCCTTTGGCTTTCATTCTAATGGAGATGAGAAGACATGAGAAGATTCTGAGCCAGGGAATGAAATTCACTGACATCGCTGGCTGTTGTTTTGAAAATAGAACATGGGGGTTGAGGTGGGGAATGGGCATGGCAAGAATGGAAACCCCACCACTAAGTAGGAGGCCACATTGCGATAATTTAGGTGAAAACTTTATGATGTATCAGAAATGGGGTAGTAACATTTGGAAGGGCTGGTGAGGATTAGTTGTGAGCCTCCAGAAACCTAGTGTCACAATCTAATAATCTTTCTATTCTGGATATTATCTAGCCTAGGGCTTAACAATATGTCCCACAAATACTTCTTGAATGAGCTCTTTCATTGGACATCCAAGATCACAGCTGACTGGACTTCCAGGCCAGAGGTCTCTCCTTTCTGCTACTGTCTCTCTACTTTTGGTCTCTTCCTCTCAGAGAAAGTATGCCACAGAGTCATCTTGTCTTCTGTTCTTCAGAGCTTTTCTTAAACACTCCTTCTTCTGGGATGCCTTTTCCATGGACAACTGTCTACCCTTTTAAAACCTGGTGAATATTGTAGCATTCATTGATTTCCCCAACAGATATTTGCTGAGCACCTCATATCCATTGGGCACACTTTTAGGGTCTTGTATTAAATATATCAGTAAGTAAGTAAACAAAATGCCTGCCTACAAGGAGATTACATTCCAGCAGAGGAAGAGAGAAAGTAAAGAATAAACATAAAATGAAAGTAAATGGTAGGGTAGGCTACCCTGCCCTAGCAAGGTGAGTTATGGGCAGATGCCAGGAACACACCTGGGATGAGGACTCGGAGCTGGGGGCCACGGGCAAGGGCAGGTATAGGACTAACCTGGAGGGCAATTCAGATTCACATGGAGCAGCTAGAGAGGCTCTGGCAAATATTTCACCAATGATTCTTGCTTAACCGTTAAAACAAGTCTTCTGTGTTTCTTATCATTGTTCCTTTTCGATTCATTTTTTTCTTTTTTTTTTAAGTTTATTTATTTAAGAGAGAGAGGGAGAGAGTACGAGTGCGTACGAGTGGGGGAAGGGCAGAGAAACAGGGAGAGAGAGAATCCCAATCAGACTCCGAGCCCAGCATAAAGCCCTTCCCTGTGCTTGATCCTACCCCTGTGAGATCATGGCCTGGGCTGAAACCAAGAACTGGTGGCTTAACCGACTGAGCCTCCCAGCTGTCCCTCTTTTCAATTCATTTTTTCATAGGTATCCCTGATATTAACTTTCTAATAAATGTTAAAATAAGTTTACTAGTTTTAAGAATCACAACAACATACACTTATGTAGCATTTTATAGTTTCTGTTGATTTTTAATATAATGATATTTTTGGCTTTGAGCCATGAGCCTACAGCATACACATAATGCCAGCAAATTGTGTAATTAAATGCATATTAACATGAATTAAAATCAAGGGAAGCAGTACTCACAAAGAGTTTATTATTTGTTACCTGCTAAGTATATCCGATCAAAAAATCTTAGGGTTCACAAAAGTCCAATTTATTAAATGAGATTTGCTGTTTTGTCTTACATGTACCTAAAATTTTCTATTGTAAGCCTATTTATTGATTGAGTCTGTAATAATTTTGAACTCATAATAATGAGGGAAAATGTGAAAAAAAGTCAATAAGGAAGAATATTGCATAAGTGGCAAGTGGGGAGGAAATAGACTCGATTTCCAAGCAATTGTAAGAGCAGATGTTGAAAGGGGCCTGCTTACTACAGGTCATCTGCATAGTTGCATTGAATTTTCTTTTTTTGCGAGACAGAGGACAAGCACAGAGGAAGGGCAGAGGGCAAGAGAGAGAGAATCTCAAGCAGGCTCCATGCTCAGCATGGAGCCCAACACAGGGCTTGATCCTATGACCCTGGGATCATGACTTGAGCCGAAATCAAGAGTCGGGCGCTTGACCAACTGAGCCACCCAAGCACCTCATAGATTTTAGAACCCGCCCCTCCTCACACAAAGTCAGCTAGCTTCCTCCTAGAGAAGACGCACTGCCAGAATCTCAAATCAATCATTCATTGTTAACCCACTACCTCCTTTTCTCTACACCATTCCTCCTATTTTGCTCTAATATTTTCAACCTGGTTCTTGGTAAGTTGTTTTTGTCTCTAACACAGAATCATGTGTCTTCAGCTTGCTCAGTGTGATGATGTAAACGAGGCTTTGCTCGATAAATTAGCATTATGGAGAACAGTGTTTCATCTGATTTGAACACAAAGAGTAAATCCCTAACCTCTCGCTTTCATTTTTCGCAGAAAGATTTTATAATGCTTGGGGGAAGGAATCTAAATTAGCCTGGTCTATGTAGTCTTCCAACACAGTGGTTGATGCATGACCTGTTGTAGAAGAATGTCAAGTGACAGTCACAGAGTGACCAGTCCAAGAGAAATCAGAGGTATCTCCTGATACCACTATGGTCTCCTGCACATTCCATGGTAATCTTAATGCCAATAAATCTCTCTTTCTTCCAATTGTAATACCATCCTAGTGGGTCATTTATTGGAATAATTATCCCATCTCCTCCTACTATGATATTATAGGAAAATACTTAGTTTCCAATAATCACATTTTCTATGCTGTGTCCTATCAAAATATGAGCTAATACTCTCTTTTGGAAGTGTTTTTATTTAAGAAGCAAAATTACTACTTTAAGAAGAATTAGAGAGTATAATGATTTTTTTTTTTTTTTCAAAAAAAGACCTAAACATTCCATTGCCAAATGCCGTACGAAATGCAGTATAAAATAGATCGCCAAAGTCTCTGATTCAGTTATGGCTGTTAACCCTGCTGGTTATCCACAAAATGTGCATAACTGATGTCTCCTACTGAATTGTGTTGCATGGTTTCATATGACAGCAGAGGGAAATGACTTGGAAAATACAAAAAAAAAAGTATAAAACTTTAGAACAACAGCTTAAAGTGTTTAATGAACTATAAACAGCTTCCACTGTTTAAATGTCTATGAGCAGTGCAATGACAAAGAACAGCAAGGAAGGAATAGAAAACTGTGCAGTTTATAATTAGAGCTATCAAGAGTACGAAAGTGAATATAGAAAGCAGCTACTAAAAGCGAGCTGCTCACCAAACCTTATACAAAACACACACTCGAGGGTGCGTCTACACTAGCCCTTTAAAAGGAAACACATTAAAGCACATTTATATCTGTTCGGTGTCAGCATGTAGGCAACAAAAATGCATTACTCCCAAAGAATGCTTTCTATTATGTGCAATAACATCTATATTATACATCACAATGATGGGCATTATTGTGGTGTCATTGCCCTAGCTTTCAACATTAACACTCTGGGAAAATGGCCTCTTTCGGAGCACCTAAAACTAAAAAAAAAATGCTTGGTGGAAAACATAATGTTCATCAGTGAATTCATGTTACTCCCAAATGAATTTTATTTGTCAATAATGCATAAATGTGCCTAATGTTGGTATGTCCAAGATTTTTCTCGTTTACTTTTATACTTGGAAGATGTTGAGCAACTTCATTTATTATGAATGAGTTGTTTTAGGGTTACAGTAGTGCTGCTTGGTGCTGCTACTCAGCGTGACTTAGAGTCTAAGAAGAGCCGTGTATGAAAAGGGACAGAGAAGCTGTGCCAGAAACATGTCATATTCCTTATAGTGCCCATAACTCAGTGTCCATAATAAAACAAAACACAACAGAACAAACAAACAGAAACCACTGCTCTACAAGGGTCAGCGCACAGCCTTTGTTTATACCCCAGTTATCTTAACTGCTTTGAAATTAAGTTGCCTATGAAACTGGTTCGTACCCCAGTTATCTTAACTGCCTTGATGTCTTCACCACAGTCTGTTATAGGCCAAGGTGTCTGCAAACGTCACTGGCACAATTCAAACTGGATAGGCTCAAGGGAAGTATGGTGAGCAGCCATTTCGATTTGAACAATCTTTGATTGATTATAGTTGAGTTCCCTAAGGCCTTTGTATGCGAAAAACACAGGCTTGGGGCGCCTGGGTGGCTCAGTTGGTTGAGTGTCTGACTTCGGCTCAGGTCATGATCTTGCGGTCCGTGAGTTTGAGCCCCGCGTCGGGCTCTGTGCTGACAGCTCAGAGCCTGGAGCCTGCTTCAGATTCTGTGTCTCCCTCTCTCTCTGACCCTCCCCTGCTCATGCTCTGTCTCTGTCAAAAATAAAATAAACATTAAAAAAATTTAAAAAAAAGAAAAACACAGGCTTGAGAATATGAACGTTGTTGGCCCGAATCGTGTTCTATTACTAACAATGTGGTTAGCTTTGCATGTTGACTCCAACGCTTTGAGTCTCGGTTTCCTCTTTTATATAATGCAGATCGTGTTACTGAGTTCACAGGCTTTTATTAGACTAACTTGAATGCATACATACGTACATACATATAAAAAATTCATAAATATAGTATTTGAATCAATAAGTAGTAGTTCAACTCCTTAGCCATGGTTCCTAAAGATAATAATGCTTTTTGTCGTTGTTGCTTTTACTGACCTTAGTGGTAGAATCAGAAATTTTCTGGTTGAAATATCTTCCTACCCACACTCAACATGGAGAAAGGAGAGGTCTGAGTGGTTGCAACCACAGCTATTTGGCTCTTCATCTGAATCTTATGTTGGTCAGCATGTAACTTTACAGAGTAGTTAGTAAGATCAGGAAATGGTGCTTGGGGAGCCCTCCCGGGTTCCAAGGACCCTCCAGAATGCAATGGCTCCGTCAGATCTCACCCTGCAGCTGAAGCAGAGATAGTCTGCATGAACCATTCTTATCCTGCAGGCAAAGAACCCCTGGGAATAGATATTGGCGTGGGGTTGGTCATGTGCTGTATGGTGCATACACCTAAACAGAGCAAAGAACACATCTTTAATTACATCTGCAAAGACCTTTTTTTCCAAACAATTGTATGTTCTGAGAATTAAGACATGGATATAATCTTTTAAGGGCCATTCAACCCGATAAACCTACTTATAAGAAAAAATCAAGCTCTTTCACGTAGCATTAAAAGCCCTCCATCCAAATCTGGGCTCCGCTGAATCTCTTGGACATCATGCTCAGCCATGCTAAACTGCTCGCCATTTCCCGAAGGCCAGTTCCTATTCACCTCTCAGGGCCTTTGCTCACTGCTTATCTGCCAAGCAGTAGCTTCATCATTTTTCTGCTTACCAAATGCAATGCATCTTTTAAGACTCAGTTAAAGCATTACTTCCTTTATAAACTGTGTCCTGAGTCCTGAGCCTGCTTTACCCTCTGTTATCACTTAGCTCATAATAGAAGTATTGTGACACTATTATCATCACATGTACTTTTATTGCATTAACATTTTGAAGCTCATTTGTAACTGTCTGGCTCCTCCCACTCTCAATCACCTCCCTTCATCCTCATTAGCCTTTTTCTTTTCTTTTTTTAAATTTACACCTCATAGAATTTTCATCTCCAGAGCCTGGCATGGCACTTGACATACAGTAGGCTTTTAATACAAGATTGCCAAATAACATTGACAACTGAGTACCTTGTATATACTGGTCACCTTGCAGGGAATTTATGGATGAGATAATATTTGCCGTAATCCTCAGAACAAGTCTATAAGGCAAGGATGCCTAATCCTACTTTAACACTGAAACACTAAGACTTAGAGTGGTAAATAGCCTGCTCAAGGCCATAGGGAAAATAATTGGAAAAAAATAGTATTTGAACCAAGGTTGTCCAACTTAAGCCAATGTTACTGTCAGTTAAAAATATTGATCACCCAAACATTGTTATTAAAAATGTGTGTGATTTCAGATAAAGGGTTAGTATCCAAAATCTGTAAAGAGCTTATCAAACTCAACACCCAAAAACCAAATCCAGTGAAAAAATGGGCAAATGACATGATTGGACACTTTTCCAAAGAAGACATCTGGATGGCTAACAGACACATGAAAAGATGCTCAATGTCACTCATTATCAGGGAAATACAAATGAAAACCACAATGAGATACCACTTCACACCTGTCAGAATGTCTGGAATTAACAACTTCAGGCAACAACAGTTATTGGAGAGGATGTGGAGAAAGAGGAACCCTTTTTCAATGCTGGTGGGAATGCAAACTGGTACAACCACTCTGGAAAGTAGTATGGAAGTTCCTCAAAAAAATTAAAAATAGAACTACCCTATGACCCAGCAATTGCACTACTAGGTATTTATCCAAAGGATGCAGGAGTGCTGATTCAAAGGGGCACATGCACCCCAGTATTTATAGCAGCACTATTGATGATCGCCAAAGTATGGAAAGAGCCCAAATGCCCATCAACTGATGGATGGATAAAGAAGATGTGGGGCGTAATACACACACACACACACACACACACACACACACACACACACACCATGGAATATTACTTGGTGATCAAAAAGAATGAAATCTTGCCATTTGCAACAACATGGTTGGAACTAGAGTATTCTCTCTCTCCTCTCTCTGCACCTCCCCTGCTCATGCTGTCTCTGTCTCTCCAAAGAAGGAAAGCAAGAAAGCAAGAAAGCAAGCAAGAAAGAAAAGAGCAGATGGGAGGGTGACCCTCAAATGTGGGGAGTCTTTAGCCTCTAAATGTTATCTCAAGTCATGAGAATGAGAGAGGTAACCTGTGGTGAGTGGCCAGTCCTGTGAAATGCCTACATTTATAACAGCATTTATAAACTCCTACATTTATAACCAATAGGAATATAATGAGAGCCAATGTGATCCACATATGTATTCTTAAATATTCCAGTAGCAACATTAAATCAAAAGTAACAAAAGGGGCTCCTGGGTAGCTCAGTCGGTTAAACATCTGACTTGGGCACAGGTCATGATCTCGCTGTTGGTGAGTTCAAGTTCCACATCCAGCTCTATGACTGACAGCTCAGAGCCTGGAGGCTGCTTCGGAATCTGTGACTCCTTCTCTCTCTTCCCCTCCCTCCCCACTCTCTGTTTCTCGATACATAAATAAATGTTTAAAAATTTTTTTTCTAAACTAACAAGAGAAAATACATTATAGTATGCCCTTTGCTTATCTCAATATATCCAAAATACTATCATCTCAACATGTAATTAATATAAAACACAGTCGATCTTCATTATTTGTGGATTCGGTATTTGTAAATTTACCTACTAGCTAAAATTTACTGTAACCCCCAAATCCATGCACTCAGCACTTTTACAGTCATTCAAAGACATGCACAGAGTGCTGAACATTTGAGTCACTGGACATACACGTTCCCAGCTGAAGTCAAACAAGATGATGCTCTGCCTCCTGGTTTTGGATCTCACACTTTAAAACAAGTGTTCTTTTCAAGGTGTATTCAGTGGCACATTTCCCACATCTTTTTGTGATTTTTGATGGCGATTTTGCTATTTAAAACGGTCTCCAACCATAGTGTTGAAGTTCTGTCTAGTATTCCTAAGTACAAGAAGGTTGGGATGTGTGTCTTATGGAGCAAACACAGGTGTTAGATTAAGCTTTGTTCAAGCACAAGTTATAATGCTATTGGCCATGAGCTCAATGTTATGAATCAACAATATAGATTAATAGGATGTCTTTAATGAGAAACACACATAACACAAGGTTACATATTGATTGGTAGATGAAAGTGTTGTGACCAAAGGATCACAGGATCGTAACTCTGTATTCCTTCTGGGAACAATGGCTCAGTATTCACTAATTTGTGTTCCCAGAGTATTATGGAACATAGCCATGGCAAATAATGCGAGTTGACTGTTTATTAATGAGATCATTTACATGGGGTTTTCACAGTAAGTGTTCAAATTCTGGTGTGTATATTACACTAATTTGAACCAGCATCATTTCAAAGGCTAATACTCACCTGTGACTACTGACTACCACTTTGGACATGGGAGACTTAGAACTGCGATAGAGGAGAAGGAAATAGCAGAGAAGATTAAAAAAGAATGGCCGAAGAGTGAGAGAGGAAAAAACTAGAAAAGTCCCAAGGTGTGGAAGAAGGCATGAAGTGAGAAATTGCACAAAGGGTTAGTTTCATTCATGTGGAAAGTTACTGAGACATCAAGGACAATGTATGCTCTATTTCTGGCCACGTGGCCTTGATCATTTATCTTAGCAAGTGATATGTGGTTCAAAAATGGTGCCTGAGAGCAGGTGAAATCATGATGGGGGTGGGGAGAAATTGGGTAGAAATCCTTTTGAGAAGCTTGGCTATGAAAAAAAGCTTAGATGTAGATTGTATTCTTGAAAAGATATTAATGAATGCTGATTATTAGCACAAACACCTAAAAGTGTAGGGAATTGCTGGAATTATTTGTGAAACCCACTAAGAAGGAATTGCTAGATCTTTAATGTTTTTTGTCCTACATCGAAAAACATCAACGGCCCTTTTTTTTTTTTTTTCCTTGGGGAGGAACACAGTCATAATGCATAGCAACAGACTTGACAGTTGTGTAAGTTGCAACACGGAAAATGAAATTCAAATAAAATCGGCTGCCTTGTGGCAGGGCTTCATCGGTAAAGGAAAGAGCTCTCGTTTTTCTTCTCTAGGCATGTGATTGCAAAGTAAGTCTTCCGTGGTAATAGAATTGGACTGATTTTCAACTTGACAACTTTGCAGGGTGATTGGAAGTAAGCAATTAAAAGCAAAAAGTGTCGACTTGCGTTGTTGCTGATTTTTTATTTTGCGCTGTGTTTCAGGTCAGTCTGTGTATACAGCCTTATGGCACTGCGCACCTGAGCAGGAAAAAATACAAGTGTGCGTGGAATGTCTCACAAATACCGTGTTGGCCAATGTTGGTGTCTCCTGGTATCTGAGGATTAATTTAGACAGCATGAAGCCTCCATGAGTCATTGGTTTCTGGAGGGTCACTGAAACCTGAGAGAGCCCTAAAAGTACCATTTTTTTCCATCTTATTAACTACTCTGTAAAGTTACATATCGTCCAAAATGTTTTCAAATGGGAAACAAAATAGTTTCACTTATGCGACCAACTCAGACTTCTACTTTCTTCATTTTGAGTGTGGGTAGAAAAATATTCAAGGAAGGATTTATGTGCAGCTCGATAAATAAGAACTCTAATGTTAATTATTTGAAGAAAGAATATAAACAGAAATTCTTATTATGTTTCAGAAGTGGTGATCAAAAACCCAAGCATGAGAAAATTGTATAATTTTCTTAATAGATCCTGGTCACAAATGAGTGCTCCTAAAATATGGGTATTGGTTTCTTTATTTAACAATAGTAATGTTACTATCTCAATGGTGGGTAGGAGAATCCCTTTTGAGAGAGCACACCCTGTGCCCAGTCTTTGCTGGTGAGAAGCTTTGAGAAATCTGCTCTAGGGCAGAGGATGGTTTTTCTGGGCACAGTGTAGAACTCCTCTTGAAAATTTCCTATTTCTCCAATAAAATTTTGCACCTGCTAATCATAAGTAAATGCCTTATACGAACTCGACAAGGACCTAGTTTTGAATATGCCAGGGTCAAAATGGAGTCATCTCATGTTGCACAGAGTGATAGTTGACATCAGGGTATACAAATAAATTCATTTGTATACCTCCCATTTCTTTTTTTAAAAAAGATTGGGTATACCTTATAACGGGCTACAGGAAAACTATTAAGGATTTCCGATGGACACAATTCACTAGGCTTTTGAAATATTTGCCAAGAACATTTTTCTGCAAATGCGTTGTACCAACACAAAACAGATGGGATCAAGTGCAACGCTGCTTTCCTCCTCTTGTGATAACACAAGAAAAGTAGAACAGGGCACCAAGAAGTTCCAGAAAATTAGCTCTATTATTATAGAACAAAATTCTGAAGCAATGAATGAAGCACTCGGTAGACCAAACCTACTGTGGTACATACAGAATAGCACCTATCAGTAATCTGGTGCTGGAAGAAAATACATCACAGATGATGGAACACACTGGGGAAGTCAAAGGGTGAAACCATTAGCAACATTTGAAGGGTCACTGGACAAGAGCTGGAAGCTAACTGCATCACCCACTCAAGTAATTTACATGGAGCTCATCAGATTCCTTTCATATATATCTGAATTTGTAGCAGTGTATATTTCCTCTTTCACAAACTCTTAGACTCTTTCCGATCACGTGAGGTATGATTTTGCACAGGGAAGACAAATTTGTTAAACAGCTAAACGTTCTGAATATCGGATTCTTAGAAAGAGTTTACATTCTTCCATAGTGTTTAATGGATCTAAAATAGCCCCATACCAAATGCTATATGAGTTTATTTTATTTAGTTGCATTAACTTTTGATGAAAACTGGGCTTTCGGTTTCAGGGACAGCCCTATGTGAGTTCAATGAGCATTATGTATGTCGCACCACCTTGAAATTTAATGTTCATGCTTTAGTCACAAATTTACCATCTCCTTTTGTCTTAGAACCAGATCTTTGTGTGTTCCTCGTGAGTGGTTAAGAGCGTGTTGGTGCATTTCAGCCACAACAAGAAAAACAACTGAAGGGGGCGGGGCCCCCCCGGGCCACCAATTGATTTCCGCCCACAGTAATTATCCGATCTTTCTTACTTTGTGCAGTTCCTGTGAAAAGTTAATCATCCTTTAACAATAACCAAAATATTAATCTTTGTAACATGTTAATGATGTTTGGGCCACATTTTAAGAAAGTCGATAAAATGTTGTGCAACTATTTCAACATTTCTTTAGAAGCCTATAGTTTCATCTTTAATGCCTCCACATTCTGAAGAGGCTGACTGCCTTGTTGTCGAATTTTCACCTCTTTGCCTTTGCTGGATTTAGTCAGTACCAGCCAGACCTCTAATGTTATTTTAATGTTGGGGGGTGGTGGTTTAATTCAAATATATTTTCATTTTAAAGTTATAATGACTAAGTACACCTGCTCACTTAAAAATTAGCACCTAGTTAGGCAGTTTTCAATAGCCTAATCATCTTTTGATTGTCTCCACTTGTGTCATAGACAGTTCACCTGCTCTTCATCTAAACTTAAATGTTTCCTGTTTACACGTCTGAAAACACTGAAAGATGATAATATTTAGAAAACAAAGAAAACTGAAACCTACATTCAAATACATTATTTATATAATTATCCTGTAATTAAAGTAATTATAGTTTGTGAAAAACTAGAGATTTTTTTTTTAATTTTCATTTAGATTTCTCATGGGATAAACTGTGAACATGTAAAAAGCACACACACACACACACACACACACACACACACAGAAGTTATCCATGATGCTATCTGAACAATAAATAAAATGTTACCTCCAGATTTAGGGATTTGAAATCTGCTTTTTTTCTTTCTGAAACAAATACACGCAGAAAGCCATTCAGTGAGTTAATCCTACAGAAGGGATTACCTAGATTGAACTTTGGGAAGTCTTTAATCCTCTATAGTTTCAACAGCAACAATAAGAAAAAGTCCCAGTTACACCTTGCTGAGCTAAACACTGGCACTAAGGATAGTTGGCCATGTCATACAAATGATGAGGCTCCAGCATTTCCTACAAGATTGGGACAGTGTCAGATAAGGCCATGAGACACGAGTGTGCTTGAGGGTGTGCAGAGGAAATGCAGAATTTTCAAAGAGGCCCTGACAAGCACTCACAGTGGGATTTTCATTATCTTCAATGAGAAGGCATATCAGTCAGTTTTTTCCTATACAGTGCCATCCGCATTACTGCTTTTTATATGATTTCAAAGTGGACAGCACAGTTTGTGTCCAGTTTTTCATTCTAAATATCCTATTCAATAGTTATTCTTCTTTTCTATACCTTTAAACAGGTTTTTTTTTAAACCACAGTGAGATCACATCACACTTTGGGAGCATTAGCTTGAAAGTGAGCTAATAGATCTGGCTCTTAGACCATCTTCAGAGGCTCCTTTAAAAAACACTTGGAATTGAACCACATAAGTTTTATTTCCTCTATGTTTTTGATCAAGTTTTATGGGAGGAAGTGAAAAGTGCTCAGAATATCTTCATGCCGTTTTCACAGAGAGATTCTATATTCTTGTATGTACCCCCACAACACTTTCCAAATACCTGGCTTGAATTCTGCGTGTAAGGACTCGGGTTGTCCAATTGTTGGTTTTAAGACCAGATCGTCACCATTGAAGTCAAGGGGAATGCAGATGATGAAAAAACGTCTGTGTCTTTGATACTTTTGCCTTCAGGATACATTAGTGACAACATCCTGGTGACACCCATCGCCAGTTGTCCACAGGTCACCCAACACTTGAAGCAGCAGCCTTTGCTGTCACTCATTCCTTTGTGTATTGACTTCCACGGTTCCGAAATTCCCAGAGCAAGAGAGGAGAGGCGAAGTAGTCAACAAGGCTGCGTTCCCAAACATCAGTATTTTCTCAGATCATGACCCCAAGGCCTGGAATATCAAGCCGAGATGAATATGCTTGGCCAGAGGGTCAAATTCACTGCAAATAAGAGGGCAGGAGGCTGAACATCGTGATCACTTCTCTGCCAAGCATCCTCCGTCTCGGACCCCTGCAATTCTGCCATCTGCAAGGCACACCACACATGCGCCTCTCAAGCCATCCTCTTATACTGCTTGGATTACTGGTCAGGTTAAAGTATTGAACTCACATTACCTGAAAATGACCTTCTGTGAAAATGGCCTTGACCAGGAACCATTGGTGTTGTGATTGGTAGAAAAACGGCAGGGTATTGAAAGGATGTAAAACTTGGTCACCTGGAAAAACAAAGAGAAAATCAGATGCTAAAGATGCTGGTGAAATTGAAGCAAAATTTAATACATTAGACTGTGATAGATGATCTCTACGGAGCTGGATTTCAACTGGAGTATTCTATGCTTTTGTAAACAGCTTTTTAAAAGAGATAGAGTAGCACATAATGTTTGATACACTCAGACTACCAGTTAGATAGTATAATCTTGGCAAAGAAAAAAAAATTCAGTAGATGAAAAAACTGCTTTCCTAAAAATATAGGTAGTCTGTCAGGAAGGAAAAAATGAGAGGAAGTCTGGTGAATTCGCATTGCCAGTAGAAACAATATTCCAGATAACTGTCTTCAGAAGAAAAAAATATAATACGGGATATATTAGTTTCTATAATTCAGAATGAAAATTTAGAAGACAGCTATTTTGTTTTTGCAACATGTGTGTTCATGCATTCGTTCATGAACCACAAAATATATGGAGTGACTTTTATGCATCAGACACTATTAACATCCTGTGCACATAAAACGAAGTCTCTACCCTCAAGGAACTTGCATTTTAGTAAAGGTACATTTACAAAGTGATGAAGAGAAAGATTTATAGGTTTTATGCCAGATAGATTTTATCATGGGGATACTGCTTACCAAATTCATGCCTCAGGAAATTTCAGCAAAATAGATTTTTTGAAAAGTTTACTTTCATGTTGTGATATATTCTATATTGGTACACATTTGACTTCTTACATAAGGGAAAGTAATGGAATGAAAAATCAAGGAAGCATAAACTACATCTAGACATGCAGTGATCAAAATATCTGTCTACATGTTTAGTGAGATCAGATTTTATAGTCAACCTCATAATTTCCATGAAAATAGGATTGGCTATCAGCCTGACCCTCCACAATAGCTTCAGGGGCTGGGACGATTCCTGATGCAGAGTTGGTTATCAATAGATATTTGTTAAATGAATAGATGGATAGATGAACGGATGGGTGGATGGATGAATGGATGGATGGATGGATGGATAGGAATCATAGAATTAAAGTAAAAGTTCATCTCATTTTCTACTTCTAAACAAAGAATTAGTGAAATAAATCCCTTTTTCTCAAACAATAAATGTAAGGAGAGTTCCACTGATTGGGTAGTGTTCATGGCAATAATGTTCTGGAAGTAGCAAATGTAGAGTTTTACGTAGTTCAGTGAGCACCTAGGACTAACACTGATAGGGGGAAAGGCCATGAATATGGGCAAACATAAGGCGAGTTCCTAAACTATGTAGAGGTATAGTGTGCAATCTAGTCTTGTGGAAATAATAGCCCAATTTCAGCGACCAGGGTAAGACTGGAGAGATCTTAAACGGAGTAAATTTCAGGGAAAGGCTGAGTTGAAAACAGAAGCAACACTGCTTGTCAGCTTAAATGTGAGAATTGGTTCCAGATGTGGTAGTTGGTTTTAGCAGTGGGCCCCCAAAAAGAGGCTAAGAATAAATATTAAGTGTCTGCCTGATTATTTTCTCACCCCTCCCACCCAAGAACATCCCTTTCAGTTCACCTTCACTGAGGTTTTCGTTGCATGGAATATGTCTATCCCAGTCCCTGATCTTTGTGGGCCGTTGGTTTCTCTGAAGTTCAAAACAAAACCACAGACTGGAAGGCTTTTTTGTAATAGTCACCACTTATTGTGCAGTCAGCGTGTGTTACTGTGTGAAGTGCTTTATGTATATTACCTCACTTAATCACCACAACAGGTAGGGGTTATTATTCCCATTTTACAGATGAGAAAACTAAGTCTCAGACAAGCTAGGTAAGTTGCCCAAGGCCACAAGGCAGAAAGTAGAGAATCCAAGGGGTGCCTGGGTGGCTTAGTTAGTTGACTGACTCTTGGTTTTGTCTCAGGTCATGATCTCACGGTTTTGTGAGTTCAAGGCCCGTGCAGGGCTCTGCCCTGACAGCATGGAACCTACTTGCGACTCTCTCTCTCCCTCTCTCTCTCTGCTCTACCCCCACTCGCGCTCTCTCTGTTCTGTCTCTCTCAAATAAATAAAACTTAAAAAAAAGAGAGAAAGAAAAGAAAGTAGAGAATCCAAGATTCAAACCTAGATCCGCCTGACTCGGAAGTCTGCTCTTTGTCTCCGTGGCTTCCCTCCTGTCTTCTGAATCTCCGATCCACTTTGTGGTCATTCCCCCAGGGCACACTGATACCCACTGGCTCTACTCTAAACCGTCTTCCCCAAGTGTATGAAGACATTAACATTCAGCAAAGAACAAAAAAGTAAAATAAAGGCCAAGGCCGGAACAATTCATTCCCTACACAAAATTCCGACTTAGCTCTTAGAAGGAACTGGAGGAGAAAGAGATTTTTCTTTCCTAGTTTATCAGAAACTCCATATTCCCTGGCCAAGATAAGAGAGTCTGCACACTCTTTTCACATTTCATGCACTTAAAAAGGCTTGATTTTGCATGGGACTTAGCCTGGCAAACTTACTTGAAAAAAAATGTATCTAAATGAATGTCTAAATTTAAAATCTACTTGCTCTTCCCTGATTGCTTCTGCCTAACAGAAGTTAGTGCGGGGAAATTCTTCTTGCCACCTGAGACTGACATCTTCATCTCGATTTGCACATATGTGTGCATATTAATTTAGCCATTTTGCCATTTTGGGATTGCACCTAGCACACAGAGTCTTGAATCTTTCCTCCTTAGGGGTTTGGATGTGATGACAACCCTGGGTGTGGAGCCCATTCATCACAGAGCACACATCAGTATTGGTTCCATGCAGTGTGTAGGTATTTTTTAATTAGCTTTTTCAGCTCAGGAAGAACTAATTAGGGGTGTGCACTCGAACAACGATCGTCCTGAAGACAACAAATATTTCATCACATTTCTCCCAGGATGGCTTTGGATAGAAAGTTTGCACTTTCTTGATTTTAGACAGCCCAGAACCATCCTGCCCCTTCATTTACGTTTCCCTGACATGTACATGTACTAGATCTCTATCTATGTACATAGTATATGTACATAGTATATGTACATAGTATATAGTATATGTACTGTAGCCACTTCTGCGTTTCTCACCCAGGGTCTTCTTTGTCTACATATTCTCTGTCTGAAATGGCTAAACGCTTCGTGTATCTATCTTCATGTTTGGCTGAGCCACTTAGAAGTCAGTCTCACAGTCTATTTAACCAATATGACAACAATTCGTCACCAAGTGTTCATCAAACACTTACAAAACTGTCAATAGCACTAGACTCGGCTGTAGGGAAAATAAATAGATGCAAAGTAAAAGTCAAATACAAAGCTTCTGTCCGACAAGAAAGTTACTGTCAGTAATTCATGTGTTTGTATGTTCCAGTTACAAAAAATTATCTATGTAATTGGCCCCACTCAACTGATTTTTACCTAACAAATGGAAAATTTGTGTGGTTCAAAGTAATACGTTCACATATATCATAAATATAAACTTTTCCCCCTACAGATAATTTGAGATTAGAATGGAATAAAGCATTAATTTTAGGTACCAAAAAAAAAAAAAAAAGTGTGAATTAGGAATTGAAGAGTTCTGCTTAAATTAGAAACCATATTACTGGACAAGAAGTTAACTTTGTAGTGGACAAACATTTTAAATCTCGATTTCTCATCTGCTACCTTGTTGCATCCCATGCAATCAAATGACCTAAACAGAAAAAGTGCTGAGCTACAATTAGTGGGCCTCAGAAACAGAACAATAGGGGTAGACTGATGAGTCCTCATATGGCCACACATCCATGGATATTACAGGATAATTTTAGAAGTTCACATTATAGCCAGTAAATGGACATTGTAATTTGAAGGAATTCTACCAATTGTCCGCATTTATCGACAATATCCAAATAGTCGGTTTTGTTGCAAATTGGATGATGCTAAATATTTGAGGGTAGTAACATCTACTTCTGTTCATGATGTTCATGGCACCATACTAATAAACAGATTTCTAAACATTTCTCCCCCGTATTTTCTCTTGCTATTGGGTCACAATTGCCTGGCCCGAGGCTAACAGATTATTTTACTGGGCTTCCACATTTAAAAGTTGATGTCCCATCTGTTTTCCTGTTTTACTGAGCTATTTGTCTGATTAAACCCATTGTTAAACAAAACAACTCAGTATGGCAACTCAGAATGGCAGTTGTGTCAGATTGCAATTCACACCTTTAGAAAGGGATTCAGGAGAACAATATTGTTTTGACACATCCCTTTCACTTTTAAATCTTCATTCAGATTTATGGCTTTGCTCCTTTGTTTTAATCTTGACAATCTGGAGGAGTTTTAAACTGAAAAAAAAAAAAAAAAGTTTTATGCTCATTTCATTGTTTTAAAAAGATATAATTTCAGGGGTGCCTGTGTGGCTCAGTCGGCTAAGCTTCTGACTTTGGCTCAAGTCGCGATCTCACAACTCCTGGGTTCGAGACCCACGTCAGGTTCTGCGCTGACAGCTCAGAGCCTGGATCCTGCTTCGGATTCTGTGGCTCCCTCTCTCTCTGCCCCTCCCCCACTAGTGCCCTCTCTCTGTCTCTCAAAAATGAATAAAAATGTTAGAAAATGTTTTTTAAAGATATAATTTCAGGGGCGCCTGGGTGGTGCAGTCGGTTAAGCGTCCGACTTCAGCCAGGTCACGATCTCGCGGTCCGGGAGTTCGAGCCCCGCGTCAGGCTCTGGGCTGACGGCTCAGAGCCTGGAGCCTGTTTCCGATTCTGTGTCTCCCTCTCTCTCTGCCCCTCCCCCGTTCATGCTCTGTCCCTCTCTGTCCCAAAAATAAATAAACGTTGAAAAAAAAAATTTAAAAAAAAAGATATAATTTCAAAAGAATGGAAAGGACCTGAGAGACCGCCATTTTATACCAACTGAGGTACAAAGTTGTTAGGAGGACCCTTGTCCAAAAGTACATAGGCGGCGAGTAGCATAGTTAAGGCCTCCTGACCCATGGACCTGTGATTGCTCTGCCCAGAACTCCCTGTTGAAGGCGTTATTCCAGGTTCACTGATACTGAGCTACCACTTTAAGAAACGAATCACGAGACTCATGGATTCTGCTACTTTACTTTTATAAATTCTTTATTTGATCAAAATATTTTATGATTGGCATTTAAGTGTCTCATAAAAGACTGCACTCTTTTATGGGTTTCTCAACATGTTAATGCTAGTAAAATATTACAGATTATGACAAAAATAATACCATATATGGTGCCTTTAGTCATTCCATGCTGAATTCAAAGGATACTTAAAATGGCATGTGGGGAAGAACTTTCCATCACTTCTGTTCCTGCAAAATATGTTAATTTTTTTTCTCCACAAGAAAGTCGTAGAAAGTTCTTCTCCTGTTTATCATTTAAGCAGAGTAAAGTTTAGGTACCATCCAGTCTCAAGGCAGGAAGATGGGAGGCTGATTTCTGGAAGTCCTAAACACCTTCTATTTATAGACTTGTGCTGGTCTCAAAATAATGCTTGTGTTGGTAAATGTCTCTTGGTTTATGGATGTTGAATCCCAGCTTGTTTCAATTTAGTCCAAAGCAGCTCCTTGGTGTCCAGAGCAGGATTAGGCACCCAAGGAAGCAACACATCATGAACATTAGTTTTCTGCCAGTTCTTTAATATGCTTCGAACTGCCTCAGTTCCAGCCATTGTCCTCTCTGCTTCTTCTACTGACAAGCCCCCCTGCGTGTTGTTGAGGTCAACATTCTGCTCAGTTGTCAAGGTAGACCTTACATGTGACTATTCTCATGAAGCTTTACCTAGTATTTATCCCTTCCTCAATGAAATTTATCTGTATTTCTGTGAGAAGTGAGAGGATTCATTTTCAGAAATACCAAATAAAAGCTGTGCTATCTAGTTAACAATAGGTTTACAACCTACTGGAAATATGTAAGAATGTAAGAACCGCTCCCACCCCCCC
>NW_024412406.1:20080847-20131216 GCF_014898765.1 Herpailurus yagouaroundi
TCAGACAAAGCAATAAGGTTTCTTTCATTCAAACTTTTCAAAATATCTGTCAGTAGAAGAGGTAAGTAAGAATCGAGTATTTATATTAGCTCTAGATGAGATCATTTCGTCTTCCCATGATCCAGAAATTTCCAAATGCAAGCTTGCAAGAGTGAAACAAAATCTTCCTTCGTCATCTTGAAATAGTCACTCCTCTCTTCTTTGCTATCAGTTCCATGGTGTTTTCCACAACAACTACAAATATCTGTGCATTGCCTTAGAAAGAAAATCTAATCTTCTCCCCCACCAAAAACAAAAACAAAACAAAAACAAAAAAGAAGGCAAAGAAAGAATGTCCCCACGTAGGATGGAAGAGTAGACCAGGTATCTGATAGTTAGCTCTTCACAGACAGCAAGTACTCGAAAGCAGTCACAAACCCACACTGAATTTACATGGGTTCCATTTAACGAAAATTATCGGACTCAAAATAAATCCATATTTTAAAGGCCTTGTACGATTTTTCATGTGTCAAGAAGAAGGAATATCAGGGCACCTGGGTGGCTCAGTTGGTTGGGCTACCGACTTTGGTTCAGGTCATGATCTCACGGTTCGTGGGTTCAAGCCCCACGTCGGGCTGTGTGCTGACAGCCCGGAGCCTGGAGCCTGCTTCAGATTCTGTGTCTCCCCTCTCTCTACCCCTCCCCTGCTCATGCTCTGTGTCTGTCTCTCAATAATGAATAAACGTTTAAAAAAATAAAATAAAAAAAAAAGAAGAAGGAATATCTTTCTGAGTGTAATCCCTGGTAGAACATTGGAGCATCCCTTACAAAGCCCTTTAACAATTAGCAGAATTTATATGTACCATGGAATTAATTAACTTCAAGACTGTGAGACTTACAGGGGTAGAATTTCGAGACACAACCAAATAGCTGAAAATATGTGAAAAAGAAAGGATATTATAAGCAGGAAATATGAACAACAATAAACAAGTGAATGCCTTCAAATACAACAAAATATTTCTCAATGAAGATTGTGTCTCTTTAAATAGAAAACATAATTGTTGCTACTACATAAATGTTTTATTTGGTAGAATGTGTTTGCTAGAAAATTATTTCGCTTCTTTATATCTATAATTGCTTATTTAGAAGGTTTTTAGAATTATATCAAAAATTTTACTTTTGAAGCATATAGAGTTTATTTTTATGTAATTATTTGCCACACTAATAAAATTTTAGCTCTATGTAATTTTCTTTATTTCTATAAGAAGAAATTGCAAGTTATTCAGAGGGAATTATCTAAATATTAAAAATTTACAAATACAAAAAGCTTTAACAGTCATATAGAACCTTTATCTTCTAAGTATCTTCTAAGTATCTTAGGGTAACTGCTTCATAAACATTTCTACCTTGTGAAGGAATCCTATTTTTTTCTACTTTACATAAACATCAAGGAAAACAACTTAGATTACTGCTTACTTTAGTCAAAGAGGTTTTGGCTGTGAGAAATAGATCAATTTCAAATTAGTTCAAGAAAATGGTGTGTGTGTGTGTGTGCGCCCATGCATGTGTGAGCATGTGTGTGTGTGCTGGGGATGAGAAGTGGTTGTCAGAAACTCAGGCTTTGGACAGCATCCAAGAAAAGCAAACGCAGTACAAATGGGTCCCATGGCCATTGGAAAGCTACCAGGAACCTAGGTCATCTTCCCTTTCACTTACAGGCCTTGAATTTGCTTCTATGCATATGTCACTCATTATTTTTCTCTGTGTGCTTCTCTATTCTTCAGTCTGCCTACCAAACACCTTCTTTTGCTTCCTCTTTAGTGTATGCATGATCCAAAATTGTCCATTCCATCTCTCAAGACCAAATGGATTTCTAATTCTAGAATACGCTACCAACTGACTTGAATTTAAAATTTTGCCTCAATTTCAAATTCCCAAGGAAGGAATCCAACTGATCTTTATATCTTTGCTTAAACTAGGTCTTATATAGGTTATTAAGACATGTCTACCTCTGCTTCCATCAGACATGTTAAAGAAGAGTTTCTCATTTTGAAAGGGCCCTGTGTGGAGCCCTTTGAAGAAAATTCTTTAAAACAAAACCTTTTAAAAATGAAACATGAGATCGTTGTTAAGGAAGACCCTCTAAAATATAACCCCTTAAAGAAAGCCCTTTAAAAATGAAGCATGGGGACCGAGGTATGGGTTTTAGGAAAAAATGGTGTTTCTATAACCACCTGTCAGGAATATGTGGACCATCTTACAGAAAGCCCATCGCTGTCATCAGATTGTCAAAGTGCCCCATTTCTTCTCCCTACCCCCACCCAAATTAAGAATCCCTTCTTTAAATCACTTCTTTTAAGCGTTTCCCCAGTTTTTCCCCCTAATTGCATCTTAAATTATTAGTAGCGATTATCGAGGGCCATGGAGCAAATTACCGAGATAGATAATTATCACGTAACAGATACTGTAGAGTCATTTTTGTTGTGTTGTTTATTTTTATTTTCTTTTTCTCTATTAATTTCCTGGCTAATTGCTTTATGTATCCTTTTTTACACTAACAATATTGTTGGTAATAATGACGTAAAATGAAAATCTGCCCAACAGGGCTTCTGTAAACTAATCAATGAACATTTATTGAATATCTATAGTATACTTAGATTGCTAGAAGCTACGGGGTACAATAGAAAAAGAAGTCCCAGTGTACGCTTCTGGAAATCTTACAGTCTAATTAGAGACATGGAGCATCCAGACGTGAAATTGCTGCTGAGCAAGAAACATTATGAAAATGCTAAGCTATTTGTGTGAAACAGGTCATACAGGGTTTGGAGCTTGAAGGTCCTCTCAAGCTCCTCCCCACTGTACACAGCAGGGATCTGATATAAATATAAAAACGTAAAAGTCTAAGCCAGGGCTCTTTCCGGTATACCAAGGGTGGCATGAATCATTGCACAAGGAATTAAAGAACCAAGGTACTTTTTTTTTCACGTTTATTTGTTTGTTCTTGTTTTTATTTAAAAATTTTTTAATGTTTATTCATTTTTGAGAGAGAGTGTGAGAGACAGAGACAGAGTGTGAGGAGAGGAAGGGCGGAGAGAGAGGAAGACACAGAATTGTAAGCAGGCTCCAGGTTCTGAGCTGTCAGCACAGAGCCTGACATGGGGCTTGAACCCACAAACTGCGAGATCATGACCTGAGCCGAAGTCGGTTGCTTAACCTACTGGGCCACCCAGGTGCCTCTATTTATTTATTTTGAGAGAGACAGAGACAGTGCAAGTTGGGGAGGGGCAGAGAGAGGGAGAGAGAGAGAACCCCAAGCAGGCTCCACGCCGCCAGCACAGAGCCCAATGCAGGGCTCAAACCCAGGAAGATATGAGAGCATGACCTAAGCTGAAACCAAGAGTTGGAGGCTTAACCAACTAAGCCACCCAGGCGCCCCAAGAACCGAGGTATTAATATGGGTGGACAATGAGAAAACCATTATACTGGACTTTTAGAAACAGAAGATCCATATTAATGAGCAAAAAGGTAAGAGGTAAAAGGAGGCAATCAAAGGGGCCATAGCTTTCAGCAATGGTTAAAAGTAAGAGTCAGTATGGAGTGGGTGTGATTTGAAAAATCCATCATGTAGTGACAGAAGGAAGGAAAAAAGGGAAGATTCAGTACAGAAACCTGCTCAAAGGGAGGTGAGGTCCATGCTGGGGCAGAGGCAGGGTGTGAAATAATTTATGATTAATCATTTATCTTCTTTGAGATTTATGGCCAAAGGCTATTAGCGTTGTCGTGCATGCTTTTTGTTTAGTTTTGGGTTTAGTCCATGTGTTGTCACATGTGTGCGTGCATTGAGATAGATGGTGAAGTTGTTTAGGGTCATTGAAGGGGAAGATATGTAGCTTCCCCATCTTGGTATGTCTGTGTGTGAATTTTGTGGAACTAATTCAACTGGTGGTACCTGATGTCAAATTACATAATCCCCTTATTCCATTCAATTGTATTGCTTTCCAGTTTTGTTTCGTATAACGGCAACATTTTCTTCACACATCTTAGATTCAATTTCTTCGCTTCTAAAAATGAGTTTTTCACATCACATCTTAAAAACAGTATCACTCATATTTTATAACAAGATAGCTAATCAAAGGTATTAAAATTTTTCAAGTCATGTGACTCCTGGAACAGAAGCTGTATTTTTAACTAGAAAATAAGTTAAAGGGCTGTACCTATAAATAAGCTGAATGCTTTGAGAAAAGATTTCAAACATGACCCTTCCTTGGGAGTAAATTTTATAATGAAACTAACCAAAAATATGATAGATATGAAACATTCACAGAGAACACCTTTTTCAGCAATATCATACCAAAAAAAGTACATTTTCAAACCTTTTCTAAAATAGAATTTTGTTAGTTTTTATTCCGGTATAGATAGTGCTATTTTCTTTCTCTAAGACTATTAATCTACAGACAAGAAATATGATGGGATATATATTGGGTATTCAAGACAGGACCCACCTCTGACCAGTCTCCAATTCTGCTGAAATTAGAGACTCCGTGAATAATAAACCTACCTTCTGCATTTTACTGACCACTTTATGGAAAAGGAAGAAATAGATTTCAAATACCTAAAATCTTTGATTGTCCCTTCACATATACACTTTCTGTTATCTCAGAGGTAATTGGCTGAAATATAATTATTATTCATCATCTTTACTGAAAAATTTAAACAGAAGGGGCAAAAGGGTTTGCCCCCACCCATCCCTCCCTACACAAATTACTGCCTGATTCTAATTACAATTTTAACCACTAGCTCCTGATTATTTTATGGGTGGTGAGGTAATCCAATCAGGTGGATTGCAAGCTCACGTTAAACACACCACACACAGAAATTAAAGTATGACTGATGGGCTTTAAAGCTGTTAATCAATATGTAGAGATAGCCAGTTCAATTCCTTTGTTTCCTCCCTTCTAAATCATTGCCCAAAGCTTATTTGAAATTCTCATTCTTCCATGTAAGGAAATGTAGGTGTTGGGCTCACTTGTACCTCTTTTCCAACTTTTCAGACTCCAAGTTGGCTGAATTAGGTCTAACTTGTTGTTGTTTGTTTGTTTTGTTTTTTTTAATTAGAGGATTTGAGGGAATAGTGTATTCACTAGGTATATTCACAGGTCAAGACATTCCAGGTTTCATTAATGTGTAGGTCTACAGGAAAGTTAATCTGCATCCATAAGATATTCACTCTAAGATACACTGGGTTTATTTCTTTTTTATTTTATTTTTATTTTTTTTCCAACGTTTATTTATTTTTTTGGGGGGGACAGAGAGAGACAGAGCATGAACGGGGGAGGGGCAGAGAGAGAGGGAGACACAGAATCGGAAACAGGCTCCAGGCTCCGAGCCATCAGCCCAGAGCCCGACGCGGGGCTCGAACTCACGGACCGCGAGATCGTGACCTGGCTGAAGTCAGATGCTTAACCGACTGCGCCACCCAGGCACCCCTATTTCTTGAAGTACGTTTTTAACGGATACATTTAGAAGCATGCAAATAGCCAATTATCTTTACCTCGAAAGCCATTAAAAGTCTACCTGCATCAGGGACAGGCAACTGTGGTTAAACCATGATTACAAATTGGCAACTTACCCCTCAGTGCTTATAAGCACTAAGGCAGGGATGAGGCACATAAGCAATTAAAAACATTCCTAAAATCTAAAGTGTATTTTCCTTTGAGAAATGTTCTTGGTTTCGGATGATGCTATATATGGAGTTTTCAGCTGCACATTCTCTTGTGCATGAAAGCAAGCCATATAATTTGGAGACATCTTAAAAGAGCTCCAGTAGAAACAAATGGGCTTTTATTTTTTGATCAGCATACTCTCATTTTTGTTCTCAAAATTAATGGGACTTGGGGAGGTGGGGTCCAGATGGCTGGGTGAAATATGTAAGAAGAATTTTGGTTTAGAAAGTTATTTACTTTGTAATGAATTAATAATCTTTTTAAAGACTAAAGGTGAGAAGGAAACCTTAGAAGGAAAGAAAAATTAGCCATTTTAAGCAATGATCTTTCTTCTAATATAGATTTAGGACACCAGTTTCAATCCAGTGAGTTTTGGTTAGAACATAGAGTCTGTCGCATGTAGCAATGTCTGATTTCCAAAACTCATGAGATTTCCCCATGATCTGTTTCAAATAAAGTGAACATATATAGATTGATTTAAATACAAGTCCTTTTTAATTAATTTTCAGTGATTTGTAATTAAAGTGTATGACCATAAAGTGTTTTATTTGTGATCATAAATCCATGCGCGTGAACCAAATTTTTAGACTTTTGATTTGGTCCACATCTCTTAATTATTGCCACATGCTTGGATTGAGGCATGAACTTTTACTGTTGCCTGGATGCATGGACTCCTCCTTGCTCTAATGTCCTGCCCTGTCTAGACTTCCAGACCCAACTCCATCCTTGTGCTTGAACATTTCACATGTCTATTGGTTTGGTCCCAACCTTCATTTCTGACCTGGACTCCTTCATTGAGTGTTTTATATATATATATATATATATATAGAGAGAGAGAGAGAGAGAGAGAGAGAGAGAGAGAACTTTTATATTTGAGACTGAATGTAACACATTCTGCCATAGATCCTGTCTAGCCTATGGGACCCATGGCGTGGCATGGACAGACTTGTAGAATTACTTTCCTGTTTTCAAGACAGTGGGAGGGCTTATAGTTGCTGCATCTATGATTTTATGAAATATTAAGATATGATTGCTCATTACTATCAGGTATGAGAAAATAAACATGGCAGAAAATTAAATATATATATCACGGATGATGGGGGGATAGAGTAAAGAAACATTGCTCAAAGACCTAAGTCTGGCATTTACTGTTACCAATGGCCTCAAATTCTTTCCTATAAAATGAGGGATTTCCAAGCTTATGATAGCTTTTACTTGCTCAGTGCTTACTGTGTACATTGGCTTTCTTCTCAATTTATCTTCAATACAATTCTCCTAGGTATGTGCCATTTTACAGATAGGAAAAAAAAAGCTTAGCAAGTAAGCAGTAGAGCCTAGACCCAATCCCCAGCCTCAGGTACATTTTTAGGCAATGGATAGACTCCTGCTTAATCATTTCCAATGAGAAGGGACTTTATCATAAGCTATCTTTCAGGTCTATCTGATTGTCCATGGAATGTCTTTCGTGGGTCTCTGGAACTAGTGTTCACACTGACTTGAAAGCTCATTTAATATGAATTCACAAGGCCAAGTTATATATATCTTGCAGTGGGATAGCTTAGCTGGACCTAAACTGAGATCAATTGAGTTATAATAGAGAGGGGCTAGAGGAAAGGGAAGCAGTTAGTACATGATACTTTAGGGCAGATTTAAGGAGATTATGAAAAAATAGAGGATTATGAAATAGTTCTCATCTAGTCTGATAGACTATCTCTAAACCCCTATATAGATATAAAAGGACCATTCGGATGAGGAGTCTTGTGAGATTTGGGATGCAAGCAATGATGTCTCAGAGCTCCAGGGACTCAAAAAGTATCAAAAGTGGGGGATGGGATTCTCCCATTTCTACATGGAATTCAATAGCTTCCTGCAGAGGATCTGCAAGGAACCCCACCCAGGACAGCAAACAGGTGAGGGGAACCAGTGGCAGCAAGGCCACTATGGAATCATTTCTTCAAAGGACTTGTATACAATGGGCTTCAGTGAAGACATCCAATGAAAGGAAAAAAGCAGACATTCCTGAACATTTGACATACTTTTAGATACTCCCAGAAGTAACTGGTGCGGATTTAATAAAGAGTGCTGATGTGCAATAGTCATGTACATAGGGGCCATAGCCAGACAAATTTGGTTATTATGTTAATATGACCTTGCTGATCATATCAGCTGGGAATGGAAAGCCTAAGGATATTCTCTCTTCTCTCTCTCTCTCTCTCAATATAAATATACATAGTATATGTTATATACTAGTATACTCTGTGTGTGTGTGTGTGTGTGTGTGTGTGTGTGTGTCTGTATGTGTGTTTCCCTCTGATCATACTTTTCAGGTGTGGATGGAATTCCTAAAGCAATGCAAATTTCAGTGCAAATGAATATCACTTCCATTTTTATTGTACTGAGAGAAATGTTGTAAACCCTAACACTTTATTAATTCCATTAAATGGTGATAATATATGCCTGTTAAGTGCCTCTTTTTTAGGATTAAATCATTTCTTTAAGTGACCTGATTTTGGTCTCCTATCACAAATGATTCACAAGGAAAATGAAAGATGCTAAATAAGGTCCCTTACACTGCCTATGATAATAAGAGCTGCCACCTTGAAGTTAACACACCGCATGAGGGGTTTGGTCCTCCCAGTGCATCACTTGAATTCCTGAATTAGTAAGTGGTACACACCAGGGCTAGAAATACTGTTCACTTTCCCCAAGTATCTGATGTGTTTGAGAGGTGGTGAATGCTAATGCACCTGTATCGATACGAGGGCCTTCTCCTTCTACTTTTATTTCTGGTCTGCCAGGGTGAGGGTGGCCTGTTGGCCACCATCTCTTCAAATTCCACCTCTAGTCTGTATTTCAGATACTCACGAGAAATGATAAGTAGGCAAAAGATAGACAACCTCTACCCTAAGATCAGAGATTCTTTCCCTAATTCCCTTTGGTTTTGCCAATTCCTCAAAACCCCATAGACCCCTGTACTCTGAGTCTTGGTGCTCAGAATGGTGCTTGAGGCTTGCTGGACTCTTAAAGGTAAACTGTCAGATCATCAAACTCTGTCCGATCTTTCCTGGTGGCAGATGAACTTGGGTTTTCCTTTGCCTGCTCTCACTATGGAGATCTGCCTGATTTCTCAACTCTAGACTCCCATTTTTAGCCCTCACATATGATCTCTCTTTATTTATTCCCAAACAAGGTACCCAGAAAAGAAGTTGACTATAAATAAAAAGACATTAATAATTTTAAGTTACAACAACACTCTGAATCTAACACTTAAAAAATTAAAAAGCAAAACGTTAAATAACAACCTTAAGGAATAGTTGGCAACATCTCCCGGCTCCAGCTTCCTTTTATTAGTTAATACGAGTTATGCTAACAGCTATCATACTTTGAGTACACACAGGTCCCAGTGGGGTCTGGCATTTCTCACACATAATCTCATTTAATTCTCTTTCCATCATGCGAGGTAGGTATATATAATATCATTTTACAGATGGCAAATTAAAATGTACTCTATCTTTCTTGCCTCCTACAATGAGGTAAGCAATTTGATTCAATGAATTCCTGTAACAGTGTGTCCTTTTAATTACTATAGTAATTCTAACTTGCTAATTCAAATAAATCCTTAAATACTGGAATTTCAGGTTTGAGAAAGAAGTTTGGGGATGCCATTAGTTTCTCCTTAAACCACACTTACTGCCAGTGTGGTCAATGCCAAAGTTCAGCTAGAATACATAGAACTAAAGACATATTTATGGGCCTTGTCCCTGATCCCTTGTACAGGGGGAGAGGAAAGGAGTGGAGGTCTGTAAGATAACTGGATGACTCTATGACCACCCTGGACTGACACAGTCCCTGAACTATTTCGGAAGATCTAACCCAAGGGGCTGAGCATGTTTCTGAAGAAAGTGGGGAGAGGTGAGCTTTTGTTGTGTCGCTACTGTCTGAGAGTTTAGGCTTCGTTTTGTTTCTACCTGTCACTCAAGCTTAGGTGGTGCCCTCTGAGTTTCTCTGTCTTGCAATGTGGTCAGGTATCCTTTCAAATCACAGGGGAGGGATCTCATTTTACCCTAAACCTAGCAAAGTCACACACTTAAGACTCAATCACTCATAATGCAAACCACCCTCGTGGGGGCTACTGTGGCTCCCAGCACTGGGCTGTCCTTGTGACCGGGCGTCGGGGAATTCAGAGGACTCAGTATGGGCTGCAGCAGAGCAAAATACCCTTCCAGTCTTCCCTTCTCCTAGAACACTTAAAAAAAAAAAAAAAAGCTTCCCCTATAAAAGTTACAATAACTCATGTGATTGATACCAATCTCATTTGCATTTAGTAGAGTAATGAATACATTTAATATCAAGCATTTACCAGAATTGATTGCACATTTATTAGATTCCATCCTTTCAGCATATTTTGGCTATAGAGCCCGTTGCTCATCTTGTGTAGCCACCTGTTGAAAGGCTTTGTTTATCTTATTCATTTTAATGATTCTACACAGCATGTGTCTTCCAACTACAGAAATCTTGGACCCTTGATCCTCTAACCAGTAAGGAAAAGCTAACTACTACGAAAGAAAAGTAGCTTTCTAGACTTCGGCCTCTTGACCTCTTGCTGTGTTCACTGTTGACTACCTTCAATTTGAGTTGAAATTATTTCTAACCTGCCTAATATCCAACAACACAAAGCATGTCCGTTGCATGTTTTCTCCCTGGGGTTCAGTTTTGAGACTTTGAGAAAAGTTTGGGAGACTAAGGAGAAAGCGGTCAGATTGGCTGAAACAGCCACCGATCAAATTGTCAGCTTCTTTGCTAGTCAAGACACAAAGTAGTTAACTGACCCATGACTTTCGGATTGTGAGAGAAAATAATTCTATGGCATAAGACGGAATCCGTGGAGACGGGCTGTGCAGTGCTATAAAATGGGAGATCGCTCCTTTCCACTGCAACAATTACAGGAGATGCACATGCCCAGGTGGCCGGCAATGGCAATGATGAATTCTCCATTGGCTGGGAAGACAGCTACCGAAAGCCTGAAGCCAAATGTAATGAATATCATTATGGATGTGCCAACGCTGCGCACAGACAGAGAAGTTATGGCTGCAGCCTCCAAGATTTACCGCACACTGGAACTTTCCCCTCATCACAATAAACTTTAGGGAAGAATGGCTCCAATCTGGTAATCAAAGTTTCAAGGGTATCGCGCTTGACACTCTTTGACAATGGCCCCTTTTCAGGCATAGGCACAGTCTTTACCTCAGAGGTACTCAATTTTTATTGAAAGAATAAATAAATATCTCCTTGATAATTTTGTGAATAAATTGGGAAGTCTAATGCTTCCAAGCGTGCTTAGAAAAGTTTCCTCTAAGTAGCTTTCATTATGTAGGAGATTAAAATGAAGATGTAATTGAACTTTAAAAGAGTTCTACTCTGTAGTAGTAGAAAACTTCCAGTGTGAGCTGAAATTATTTCAAACCAATGTACAGGTTTAGTCAAATAATCTAGTATCCCAAGACTTTATGTCCTTGGCAGATGATGGATATAGTTCATCGTCAAATAAAAGCTGGCTTGTGCTCAGGGAAGGCATTTAATGATTCTGAACACTTCATAAAATGTGTGGGTTATATTTTATTTTAACTCATTTCTATAACTTTTAATATGCAGTCTGGTTTTATTTTATTTTTAATGTCATTTTTCTGTTTAAAATTGTTTTAATGTTTTTTTATTTATTTTTGAGAGAGAGAGAGAGAAAGCGTGTGCACACACACGTGTGCGCGAGCTGGGGAGGGGCAGAGAGAGGGAGACAGAATCCTAAGCTGCCTCCAGGCTCTGAGCTGTCAGCATAAAGCCTGACGTGGGCCTCAAACTCACAAACTGTGAGATCATGACCTGAGCCGAAGTTGGATGCTCAACTGACTGAGCCACTCAGGCGCCCCTCATTTTTCTATTTTAAAAACATTGACATCATAGATGTTTCCCTTCTTTATCCTTGAAAATTATTGGAATCATCAGTAAATAATTTAAAATGATACAACATACATTTATAATGTTATACAAAATGTATAACCTGAATATTTATTAGAATATTTACTGAATATAACTAGAAGGTATTTATGTTTCTGAAGAGATATATTCCTACATGCAAGTTATGTAATTTGAACTCTCTTTCATAAAATATAATGTGTGGTGGCATCCACAACAATGACAAGATTTAGTGATTGTTTGAACTGGAACATCGACTTCAGTGTTCTAGTGGAGAGCTGTTTATACTTTCTTGGTTAAGTAGCAGAGAAGAGCATGCTGATCTTGAAGGGACTGGCTTATGGGTGGGAGAAGATGGCATCCTCAAAACTCCTTCGCCTTTCTCAGTTTTTAAAATAATAAATGCTGCAAATACTTTGATCCCGTAAAAGACATTGTTGTGTTTGGTAACTTCTATAATGCATAGCACGTGGGTAGTAGTCGCATGCATTTCTGTCCTAGGTGGGCATTGCAGCAATAAGAAAAGTAGAGGAAGAGGAGAACCCTAGGATAGAAGCTTTGAAATATCCATATTTAAAGTGATCGGCAGAAAAGGAGATGTAGAAGAAAAGGGAAGACAATAGGCATGGATGGAGAAGAGAATAAAAGCAAAGCCAAGAAAAAAATGTTTTTCCTACACTAGGGAGTAGTAGAATTATCAACAATAAGTAGGAAGAACTCTTCTCTGGATCTGATAGGAGACAACTATGGCCCTAATAATAGTTTGAGCTCCAGTTCTAAAAGCCTATGACTATTCTAAACCATTCAAGCTTAAGAGAATTTACCCCCTACTTTTTGCCACAATAACCTATTCCCGGATCCCTCTAAGACTCCCAAATAGTAATGGGAGGCCACAGAAAAATTAAGTACAAATGCTATCTAACTGTATCTTGATTAATTTTTTCAAAGTTTATTTATTTATTTTGTATTTATTTTGAAAGAGAGAAAGTGCAGGTGTGTGGGGGGGTGGGGTGGGGGGGACAGAAAGCAAGGAGACAGCGAGATTCCCACGCAGGCTCCGCACTGCCAGTGTGGAGCCCAGTGCTGGGCTCAAACTCACAAACCACGAGATCATGACCCAAGCTGAAGTCGGATGCTTAACTGACTGAGCCACCGGGAGCCTCTCAATTAAACTTTTATGATGAAGTGCGTTCCTCAATATATTGAAAGCCACCTGATGATATTAACATTGCATCTGCAGATATGGAGATAATTTGAAAGATGTAAATAAGGTGAATGTTATTTGTATATAACAATGAACAATCAATAACTTTTGAGCAGTAAACCTTGTATTAGAAGCAATGATGAGTTAGCAAAGAATTAGTTGTTTCCCCTGCAATTGGGAGATTTACAATGTTAGCTGCGTGAAAGTTGAAAGAAGGGAACTTTACAAAAAAATTCATACCCTGGATAACTTTAGACAAAGCTTGTAGATACCATAAAATAATTAAATGAACATAGGAAAATGTGCTTAATGAGTGGCCTCTACTATTAAGTAGTGGACTAGCTTTTGAAGAAAAAAAGGGACCAGTGATAATGCGTCAATCAGAGCTAAATCAAAGAAACAAAAATCACTCTCGCTTTCCGAAACAGAATTTAATGCCAAGAATTAGTTATGTAGTTGATAGCAACTGAGAAGCCAGGCCCAAGGAGGGGGCGTCCATATGTAATTCAGAGAGTAGCAATAGAAGGAGGCTGCTATCCCCTTAGCTGGAGGGGCCAAAGAGAAGAGGCAATATCCTTAGGCTCCTTGAGGGCTTAGGCTGAATAATGACTAGAAGACAAGCAGTCTATAGGCCTAACTTAAAAGGGTCTTCAAGCTCCTAGCGCACCCAAGAAAACCTTTTGGTAGTTATGCCTCCTGGGAACACTGGTTAATGGAATGAGGGCAAAATCCTTCCAGCCTTGCAGTCTTAGAAAGATTTATGGACTATTAGAATAGCAGGGTGGGAGTAGATCATGTTATTTTTCATTTCCACTTTAAGAAATAAGTTATAGGAACAGTTTATATAGGCTAAAACCTGCCATTCTCCATGTATTATGATATCTTCTCAGCCAAAATGCCTCCTGTAATAATAAGAGTTAATTTCAATGAGATACAGAAAGTGTGAACCTGAAAATCTGACCTTCAATTTCGAATTTGGACATGGCTCCCAGGAGTTCTCATCAGGTAATCTTCACCATCTTTTGGTGAACTCTAGGTAGCTACGGCATTTATCACCCACCTACTAGCATATGAAAGATCTCTAGTTCCATTTGCGATCATTCAATAATTTGTCACCTTAGTTAGATCATGCCAGTCCCTCATATGTAGCATCAGAATCAAGTCAAATATTCATTTAAGGACATCTTAGGTGTCTTCATCTCTGTGGTTAGGCACAGATCCTAATAGAAGTCCAGAAAACAAAAGAATAAAGCATCTGCAGGTCATTTTTACTCTGCATTCAGGATTAGACAAGCTGAAAGGGCAATGCTATCTAAGAGGTCAGCAAGACACTTCTGCTCTTTGTGGCCACCAGTGTCTGGGGACCCTGGAAGTGCACTTTTCCTGGACTGTGGGGGCTCTGGGATGGTGTGGCAGGATACATGGGAACTGAGGCTGGAGAAATAGGTCAAGATCAGAACCTGAAACACAGCTAAGTAAATGGTAAACTTTTGAGAGTTTTTGAACTTGGGGTATTCATGACTAAGGCTGTGTTTTAAGAAAACAATAATCTAAAATGGATGTTGGTGATAGACTGGCATTTGCCCACTGATAAAATTCTCAGTATAGCTGTTTAATTTTGCATTTTGACCATGCAGCTATTGTTTAATTGTACTTAATTCTATAAAGTTATATTTTAACTTTTAAAATTATTTCAAAAGGAACCAGAGTAAAAATGTGGTTGAAAGATGAAGAAATAGTGATTTCATTTTTTTTCTTAAACAAAAATAATGTCACCTACACTCTTTGCCTTCAAAACTTTTTGGATATGTATCCAAAAAGAAAATACATATTTCTGAAATTCTATCATAAACATGTCACTGATGACCATTTTTCTTAGTTGGTCTGCTAAAATCTATGAACTTCTAAACTAACTAATCACCAATTTAAATATACCTATTTCCAAAAATGATGTAAGGGGGCTTATAGTTTAGTAAAAGAACAAGAAGAATCTGGTTTTTTCTTAGTAGAATTTACATGAGAACTTTCTGAACTATTTGTGATGCAAGGGACACATCTACAATGCTCAAAAAAAAAAAAACATCTCTTATTAGCTGGATATGAATTAGGTCAAAGAAAACATGCTTTATGTTTTAGTTTCATCTTAGATTTCACGGAAAAAAAAAAAAAAAAACCCTGGGAATCAAAACCATGTGTGACATATCTGGGACAGACACATACGCAAACAATGATTTTGTTATACTGCATTATTTCCTCAGGAATAGTCACATAACATATTACATATCTTTCAAAGAATGAAGCTATTCAGAATTGATCTCTTTAGGCTAATATGGATTGGCATAGTCTGTCAGCACAAATCCTATCATTTGGGGAAATCTCAAGATATTAAAATAATTTCTCTGCATGTTCTGCAACATTTGGGACGCCACTTTCCCAATCTTTGAGTATCGTCATGTTCCTTTCAAGTCCTTCTCTTCTTATCTCCCAATCTTTGCGTTCTTATACTTTCAATCTGTCCTTCTCTTCCTCCCTCCCTCTTTGCAGTTTTTTAGTCTTTTCATCTTTGAAATGAGATTGGAAAGCACAGGCAGCCACAAGAAAGTACATGGTTCATTTTCTTCTAAATATACTCAAATTTCTATTCAAAATAATAGCTTCCTTCTATAATTGTTTTAGAAGCAGTAAGCTGACTCACAAACCACAGCTAATAACTAAAGCAACTCAATTTAGCCCTTTCTAGCAACTGCCTAAGGCACTGGCTAATGGTGAGAGAAAGCCACAAAGAATGTTAGAAGGGGGAAAAACAACTACCATTAAATAGCTTTTGTTAAACTAATGTTTTAAAAGGCATATACTACAATTTGAAGCAACCAAAGTTGGCAGAAGTTTCTAGAAGAAAGGAATGAGGAAGGTCATTCTCCTTCCTTCCCTCACACCCTGCACACACAGGACCATGATTCTAACTGATCAAAGCTAGGAAGATGGATTGGGCTCTAGTCAATGAGGTTAGAGTTTTCAAAGGATTACCCTGTTAGCAGGATTTGTACCTTCACATCCTGTCTCTAGGACACACAAGAGACTGATAACCCCCAAGGAACAGAACTGGGGTTCCCGGAGAGATTTTGATACGTTTTGAATTGTGTAACATGAATGTAGGGGCCAACACGACTTTAAATATATGTCTACAAATTCTTTGACACTCCTCTCCTCAAGAGGCATTGCTTAATTCACCTCCCCACGAGTGTGAGCTGAACTTAGTGATTTGCTTTTATCAACCAAAATATGACAGAAGAATGGGATGTCACTTCTAATATTGGGGTATAACAAGCCCGCAGCTTCTGTCTTGAGCACTCTTTCTCTTTCTGGAATCACTCACTGGGGAGTAAGCCAGATGCCATGAGGTGTGAGCAGGATGAGAAGAGGTCCACGTGGAGTCACCTGAACCGTCTTCTCTCCACAGGAAGTGAAGAGAGCTGAAAAGGTGATTCAAAAAACTGCAGCCCCAGCCCCAGGTCAACAACTTGACTCCAACCTTGTAAGAAAACCTGAGTGAGAATCATCCAGTTAACCCCTCCCAGTTTCCCAACCTTGAGAAACCTGGAGAAAATGTGAAATAATAAATGTTTGTTGTTTAAACTGCTAAATCGAAATCTCAGAGTCATTTGTGATGCAGCAATAGATGACTAATACAATTACCAGACTAAAAATATAAGCAAACAAATTAGTTAGTTAATTAATTAAATGGAAATGGGAAGACCTGTACATGCATGTGTTCTCTTGGACTAACTTGCTTCTACTGTGCTTGAGTGGTAACAACGTTGAAACTGCTCCCAACGGGGAGGTGATCTGTCTTTTCTTTCAGCCACTGTTTCAATCTCTCTGAATTTAAAGAGTAAAGGACTGCTCTGAGACTGACCTCTCTGGCCCAGTCAAGTTACTTTGTTTGGCTCCTCATGTGTCTTGCATTTGGCTTTGCAGGCATATAGGTTACCTGGCTCTGGCGGAAGAGATCTTTCCTACATCTGAAAAGACCTGATGACACTGTAATGGGATTTTTCTACTCCGTTAAAATGGAGAGAGGGGAGGAATATGTATGTGTATACACACACACACACACACACACACACACACATATGTATACATATATATATATTTCATCTTCTTTTTTTTATTTTAGAGAAAGAAAGAGAGTTCACAAGCAGAAGGAGAGAGAGAGAGAAAAAAATCTTAAATGTTATGCCCAGAATTCGTGATCCCCAAAGACCACCAGGGAGCTGAGTCCGACGCAAAAGCAAAAGAGCCTTTATTCGAGCTAGCTCGAGCTCAATCCCCTACCTGCACCCATGCAGCGGTGAGATACCAGGGAGAGAGAGCGAGTTTCAAAAGGACAAAGGTTTTATTGGGACCTAGGGGCAGTTGGTGAGGTAATGGCTATGGCCTCAGCCGATTGGCTGGGGAAGGGTCCGAGTCCTGTTAGGCAGGTGAGGGGGGGGTTACTCAAGGGGAGGAGGTGTGGTCAAGGTGAAGGACACAGAACAAGATGGAGTCGGCCGGCGTAGGCCCGCCCTTTCATTAAGCAGGCTCCACTCTGAGCTCTGACTCAGGACTTGATCCCACGACCCTGGGATCATGACCCAAATGAAATCAAGAGTCAGATGCTGGGCTGACTGAGCCATCCAGGCACCTCTTACCTTTCCCAATGTTTCTCCCTGATATCTGACCCACGTTAGAGAAAGGAATGACATATACAGCACTTTACTCAAAGTGGAAGTTGTGGCCGTCAGAATATGCCACTCATATCTATGACTTCAGGGAGGGTAATTAATGGATAGCCTTAGATGTTGTGTTCTGAATCCATCACTGAGCCCAAACTTCTCATGGCTACTCTCTGTGAAAGACAGAACACCGTAGGGATGCAAAGGTGGGTCCATTTTATTTCTGCAAAATAAGGAATCTGTCTGACAGGAGATTTCTCTGACATGTAACTCAGGCTCAAGAGGTTCCTATTAGCCTGGCCAAAAAATTATTAAAGATTTATGTTATTTTTAGAAAGAGAGAGAGAAACATCAGGGGAGAAGAGCAGGGGAGATAGAAAGACAGAGAGAGAAAGAGAATCTTAAGTGAGCTCCACACTCAGCACAAAGCCTGATGTGGGGCTCGATCCCATGACCCTGGGATCGCACCCTGAGCCAAAATCAAGAGTCAGACACTCAGCTGACTGAGCCACCCAGGCACCCCATAAAATATACTTAAAACGTATTGGAATCTGCCAATCTGCCCATCTCACCTTCTCTTTCTCCTCCACAGGGGAAACTGTCCTCCTGACCCCCTCCAGGTCCCTCTCCTCTTTCCATCACATGTGTTTTTCCCAGTAAATCTTTTCACATCTAGCCTTGGACCCTCTTCACAAGACCCAACTAACACATCCTTCTTTCATTCTGAAGAACTCAGAATAGCTGAGCCTTAATAAAAAAAGGAGCTCTTTACTGGGCCATGTGCTATATCACTAGAATTCTGGATCATGGTCTGGGGCCAATAACCTAAATAGTGAGTAAGTATTAATTTGCCTTACTTTGTTCTCTGTGTACATATGTAGATCACAGTTTTAACAGCAAAGGTAGTTGATCAAAGCTAGGATGGACACAGATGGCTGGATTCCTACTAATTCTCCTTTGTCATAGCCGGATCCATTATATATCCGGGCAATGCTACACCCAACCAAAAATAAAATTACTTTTTTCATGCCTGTCTTGCAGATATATTAGCCACTGAGGTGTAAAGAGAAATGATTGGATAGAGCTTTTTGGAACCTTCTGTAGAGGGAGACACAGCCTTTTCTCCCTTTTCTCTTTCCTCCTGTCTAAAATGAAGATGTGAGAGCTGAAATTTGAGAGGTCATCTAGTGAACACAATGTGACTCTGAAAATAGAACTCACACTTGAAATATGGTAGAGAATTCTTCTTGTTAAAGATACAATTATTTGAAGTCATTGTTGTAATCAGTAGAACCCAATTCTAACTGGTGGACAGATTCAATTATTTATTAGTCTCTGACCAATTACCATCTCTATATGCTAACTCATTAATTGCACTCCATTGACCCCAAAGGCTGGTGTTGTTAATAGCACCCCATTTCAGAAAGGCTTACAATTTTATTTTAAGCAATACCAATGTAGAAAAATTTGACATTGTGAGTACTCCATATTAGAGAGTGGTTAGTCACATTATAAGAGATTTTATATCCCAAAGGGATTTACTTTAACATTCTATTAAGTAAAGTCTACTGTATTTCAATATTAGTTCCTATATCATTAAATTCATGACAGATACTGCTGTTGGGGAAAGGAAGAGGAAACCTGTCAGAGAAAGTTACAACTAAATTCTTTAAAGTTTTTCCCATTGAAGAGGAATGAGAGAGGGAGATAAAGGCACTGCTAATGGAAGGCTGTTATCACCACCATTAACTCTATCAATTTTTCACCACTACCTGCAGTAGTTTGTTAGAGAGCTTCTGACTACATTATTCACAAACCTGTAATAGAGTCTTCTAGTTGTCTACCAAAATCTGCTTCCCTTCTCGCATTTGTCCATAGTGATAGAGTTAAAGCACAGTGATGATGATCCAGATGGAAGCTGTATTTTCCAGCCTTTCTTGCAGTTAGAGTTGGGACTGAAATTAATTTATCAGATTTATTTGCTAAGAAGAAAATATCTTTCACTAAACTTCTGCTCTGTCCTTTTCTTGTAAACTGAAAGAGAAAAGTGACCACCACCCTCAGCATTAACTATGTAGAGGAGGACAAAATGGAAGGGACTAGGATTCTTAAATTATTCATTAGAACAGAGCTGCCCCACACACCTAGATTTCTCACCTCATGGCTCTGAGGGGAAAAAATACGTCTCTTCATCAAGTCACTGCAATCTGAAGCTTCTTTGTTGGAACAATTTCACCTTTTTCCTAAATAATAAGCTTAATAATATGGCTTTGCTTATTACCCTGGAATCATTTTTTTTTAAATGTGGGGGTGTATGTGTGTGTGTGTGTGTGTAGGCTAAGATGCTTTCCGGATCTCTAAGAACCACAGATTCATCCATATTCTATTTCCCGTAGCACAAATACATTAATACCTTAGGAATTCAGATTAAAGAAACAAAACCAATGAGAACGTATTACAGTAATCTTACCATAAACAATAACCTCCTCCCTTTAGTTAACAATGTTTTAACCAGCAAAGATATAGTCTGTTGTAGAATTATTTCTGGGTCACACAAGTTCAGAGTTTCTTAAAGGAGGGTGGGTTCTGGGAACCACCATGGGTAAGAATCATGTTGTTTGAGAATTGTGGTCCTAGTGGATAGTGGATCACCATGGCCCTATTTCAATAATGGCCAGGGTGGATGAAGTGACAGTTTCTTTAACCTCAGCGCTCTTATGACTTCCCTGAGGATCGAGTTGCTCATCAAAATCAGATTGCCTCTGGAGTTGTGGTTCTTAGTCTCATCAAACCAAACCAAAACGTTGTTTGCAACAGGTTACCTTCCCTGCTAAAAAGATACGCTATGAGATAAAGTTGTGGTAAAAGAGCTCCAAGTAGACTGCTTTCACCATTAGTCAACTTGGTGAGGACACATTGGTCCATCTCAGCGCTTGGCCATACCAGTATTACTTTGGTTATTTTAGTTATATTGATAATAATCCATTTTGATATTTAAAGTACATCAGATGTTCCTTGTACATGATTGCCCATTAAAATCCAAATTTATTTGGTTTTTATGAACATTAAAATAGATGTTTTATGAGTAAAACCCAACTTTTGGAGCAATCCTTTTTCACAGGACATCTTGGACACATTAACAATATGTAGAATGTTAATGTAATGTTTATGTTATAGAAGTAGTATGTTATAATTTTTTTTTTGTTTTTATTTACTTTGGATTGAGAGAGAGAGAGAGCATGAGTGGAGGAGGGACAGAAAGGGACAGAGACACAGAATCCTGAGCTGTCAGCACAGAGCCTGATGCGGGGCCTGAACCCACAAACTGCGAGATCACAACCCGAGACGAAGTTAGACAGCCAACTGACTGAGCCACCCAGGTATCCCTACAAGCAGTATATTTTAATTGAAGAACTCAGAAAAAAATAAAGAATAAGACAAAAATTACCATATATCTGGCTACCCAGAAATATCTACTCTTAACAATTTTGGTATTCAGTAAATTGTAATAGAAGCCCTGAGAGGAGTCTGTACAGGACCCAGCAGATGCACAGAAGACGCAGTGGTGTATTTCACACAGAGAATGAGACACGTGAGAGAAAGGGTGACCCTCAAAATTCAGTCCTCAGAAATTAATAGGATGCTCTGAGTGGGAAGGAATGGGGATCCCCTCCCTGACAGAGGCAGTCATCTTAGCTTAAGTAAGAAATGTGTGTGAAGGAGAGAAACAGCAAGTGAAGTAACTTCAAGAAATTTTCTTTGCAGATTGTGCAAAAAAAAAAATACAAAAGGCATACTTGGAGAATAATTTTATTACAGGTCATAGCAGGTGGCCCAGATTTAAATATGCCACTCACTGTGTTACTCACTGTACCTAGAGGGTAATGTGTTTACAAAAGCCCCATGAAATAGATTTATCATAACTCCTACTCCATAAAAGAGGAAACTGAGACTCAAAGAGGTCAAGTGACATGAACAAGGTAATAAGTGGTAATATATATATATATATATATATATAGCTAAAATTAAAAATTATGTGAGTGTTGAGAAATGTATAGAGTTGTCGAATCACTACGTTGTACACCTGGAATGGTTACAACATTGTATGTCACTATATGTCACTAATAAAAATTTTAAAGTAAACAAATGAACAAATATTAAAAAACAAACAAGAAACTCAAAAGTGTTATGGGCCTGGGGCGGGGGGGCGGTGGGGAAGAAAATGATGTCTACCTGAGAAATTTTAACTCAAGGTAAAGTTGGAGATAGGCCAGATACAAGGTACACATCTGAGAGTTGGAACTTTGTAAGAAATGAGAAATTATTAGACTTGTTTTGAGAAGGGAATATAATCCAATTTGTTTTCGAATGTCAGGCTAGAGCAGTGACAATGGAGACCAAGAGAACAGCGAGGTTGCTGTTGCAACAATGTGTCTCAGGGATGAAGAGAACCGGGACCCCAGGGATAGGAGCACGAGGCCCATCCAAGCCACGGGGGGGTGAAACAATCCATAGGAGTTTGTAACCGATAGCTGGGGGTAAGGAAGGAAAAAGAGAATTGTCTAGGTCAACAGCTCTCAGGCTTTACGTGAGCATCCGAATCCCCAAGGGGCTTGTTGAAGCAAAGATTGTGCAACCCTTCCCAGTGTCTGGTTCAAAAGTCTGGTGTGGGAACTGAGCATGTGCATTTCTAACAAGTTCCCAGGTGAGGCTGATTTCATTAGTACCAGAACTACATTTTGAGAACCCTGCATTTACTAAAAAGCTGTTCTGTACTTGTTGAACATTATGGAAAGATATCCAGGTGTGAGCTGTGTGTATCTTTCTGGAACCCAGAAGTGTGGTTAGAACTAAGGATACAGATTTGGAAGCTCTCAGTGTATCATGACAGTACAAGATAAGCACCCAGAATTTGACTGGCATTATATTTCAATAAATACTAGTTAAGTAAACTGATAAAAGCAGAAAAGGGAAGAGGCAAATATAAAAGAGGACTAACACTTAAATGTCTAACAGAGGAGGAGAAAGCCTAGAGGATAAAACGGATGAGAAGGAATCAAGGAGGGTCAAGATTGTCAGAGAGGACAGAGGAGGGTGGTGTCATTGTCAAGAAGGAAAGTCCCAGGAGAAGGGTTATCAGAAGGGGTACTAGAAGAGATTGGAGCCTGGGAGTATTTTGACTCTGACGATTAACAGATGACTCATTACCTTTTCCAGTAATGTGATGGAAGTCAATTGAAGAATTAATTAAATAGGAAAAAATTTAAAGAAAACCACCCTTATTTCTAGACCAGGACAGTCGGATAGAACAATAAAGTGAACCATGTATGTAATTTTATGTGTTCTAGTAGCCACATTAAAAAGGTAAAAACAGGGGCAACTGGGTGTCTCCGTCGGTTAAACGCCTGACTTCGGCTCAGGTCATGATCTCTCAGTTTGTGAGTTCGAGCCCCGCGTCGGGCTCTGTGCTGACAGCTCAGAGCCTGGTGCCTGTTTCACATTCTGTGTCTCCCTCTCTCTGACCCTCCCCCGTTCATGCTCTGTCTCTCTGTCTCAAAAATAAATAAACATTAAAAAAAAATTTTTAAAGGTAAAAACAAACAGGTAAAATTGGTTTTAATAACACATTTTCTTTATCCCAGTATATCCTACATAGTAGCATTCCAATATTAAAAGTATTTATGAGAAATTTTATATCCTTTTCATATGAATTATTTAAAATCTAGTGTATATTTTACATGAGTAAAGCACATCTCAGACCTAGCCACACATCTATGTAGCCACATAGAGCTAGTGGTCAACATCCTGGGTGCACAGTAACAGACTATCCTTCTATGGATTTGATTGTCAAGGAAAAGGAAGAAATAAGATACTAGTTAGAGCAAAACAGAGTTGAGAGTCATAATCATCCCCCCCCTCTCTCCCACCTCTCCCCTTCCTTTCTTTCCATCCTGCCTGCTCATTCAGCTGTAAATTTGCAAGTTTATATCCTGTGCACACAAGGCACTCAGTGATTTGTTACGTTTTGTTTTCAAAAACTATTATAAAACGTTGCATACATACATTGCATATATGAAATTCTATATAGCAAAAATATAGAAACATAGCATAGTATTTACCAACCTCACAACTTAAGATGTAAAATCTCTTGACATCCTTGCATAAGTGTATAACCTTCCCATTCTCCCTGAGGGATCATGGTGCTAAATTCTGTGTTTATTGTTCCTGTAGTTTTCTTTATGTGCTACGATGTTTTTAGGTACAGTATCTCTAAATAAAAAATAATTTTTGTGTGATTTTAAGCTTTATATATATAGTAGCGTAGGTATATTTCTCCACATGCTATTTTTGTTCAAAAATGTTTTGCAAATGTTAATGCAAATTACTGGGGTTTATTTTTATAGTATGCCATCTTTTAAGTCTATCACAATATGTTTATTAACTTCTCTGTTGATGGATAAGTTTCAGTTATTTATTATTTTATGCTCTTATGAAAGAATCTTATCATCAATCATCAATTTTCTTGCACTTATCACCTCGGTAGTGAGACAGAGAGAAGCAGAGAGAGAGAGAGAGAGACCCTCAGTTCTGATTTTTCTAGGTGTATATATATATATATATATATATATATATGTGTGTGTGTGTGTGTGTGTGTGAAATCATACATTCTGACTTTTATTAAATAATGTCAAATTATTTCCAAAGTAATTGTGTTAATTTTTATTTTGCATTAATAGCTACCATTAATCCACATCCTTAACAACATTTGATATCGTCAGACTACAATTTTTGTGAGTCTGGTAAATGTAATGATACCTCATTGTGATTTTAATTTTCTTTCCCTAGATTACTAGTGAAGGCTTTAATGTATTTTTTTGTTTATTTATTTATTTTTGAGAGACAGAGAGAGCGAGCACAGGGGAGGGGCAGAGAAAGAGAGAGAGAGAATCTCAAGCAGGCTGCACACTGTCATGCAGAGCCCCATGCGGGGCTTGAACTCACGTACCGTGAGACCTTGACCTGAGCCGAAATCAAGAGTCAGATGCTCAACCAAAGGAAAGTCCTAGGAGAAGCGATATCAAGTGTCTAGAAGAGATTGGAGGGGGCTAGTATTTTGACTCTGGCCCCCCAAGCACCCCAAGACTTTCATGTATTTAATGGTCTTTTCTGTTTCCTTCTCTATAAAATACATTTAAGTAATTTTTTGTGTGTCTCTTTTGTTTCATTTTTTCTTCATTTGCTTTTTGATTTATAAGAGTTACCAACATAGCCTGCATGCTAATCATTTGTCAGTTTTATCCTGGCAAATACCTGATCCCATTTGAGTCTTGGTTTTTTACTTTTTTTTTTTTTTTTTTTGGTAAACTTGTTTTAAGTAAAGAAAACCATGTCTAAAAAGATGCACAAATCATAAATGCCTAGCTTGATGAATGAAAACATTTTAAGGTAAACACTTCTGTGTAGCACCAACCAGGTATTGCCACACCCTAAATCCTCCAACAGGTCCCAAGTCACTATTCCATGTAAAAAGCAACCAATATTCTGACTTTAACAAAAGCTGAGTTTTGCCTGGCTACTTTTACATACATTAAATACAACAGTATAAACTCTTTGGTATGTGGGATTCTTTTACTTAAAACAGTGCTTGAATTCACTGTTTCCTTAAGATTTCTTCCTTATATTTAATATTTCAAATCTATAAAGAACTTATCAAACTAGACACCCAAAAAAGCAAATAATCCAGGGAAGAAATGGGCAAAAGACAGGAATAGACAGTTTTCCAAAGGACATCCAGATGGCTAACAGTTACAGAAAAAGATACTCAACATCACTCCTCATCAGGAAAACACAAATCAGAACCACACTGAGATACCACCTCACACTGATCAGAGTGGCTAAAACTAACAACTCAGGCAACAACAGATGTTGGCAAGGATGCAGAGAAAGAGGATCTCTTTTGCACTGCTGGTGAGAATGCAAATTGGCGCAGCCACTCGGGAAAATAGCATGAAGTTTCCTCAAAAAGTTAAAAAAATAACTACCCTATGACCCAGCAATTACACTACTAGGTATTTATCCAAGTGATACAGGCATGTTGTTTTGAAGGGACACATGCACCCCAATGTTTATAGCAGCACTATCAACAATAGTCAAAGTATGGAAAGAGCCCAATTGTCCATCGACAGATGAATGGATAAAGAAGATGTGGTATACACAAACACACACACACACACACACACACACACATACACACAATGGAGTATTACTCAGCGATCAAAAAGAATGAAGTCTTGCCATTTGCAACAATGTGGATGGAACTAGAGGGTACTATGCTAAGTGAAATTAGTCAGAGAAAGATAAATATCATATGACTTCACTCATATATGGAGTTTAAGATACAAAACAGATGAACATAATGGAAGGGAAGCAAAAGTAATCTAAACACAGGGGAACAAAACATAAGAGACTCTTTTTTTTTAATTTTTTTTTAATGTTTATTTATTTTTGAGACAGAGAGAGACAGAGCATGAATGGGGGAGGGGCAGAGAGAGAGGGAGACACAGAATCGGAAGCAGGCTCCAGGCTCTGAGCCATCAGCCCAGAGCCTGACACAGGGCTCGAACTCACGAACCGTGAGATCGTGACCTGAGCTGAAGTCGGACGCTCAACCGACTGAGCCACCCAGGCACCCCAAGAAACTCTTAAATATAGAGAAAAAACAGGATTGCTGGAGGGGTTGTGGGTGGGAGGATGGGCTAAATGGGCAAGGAGCATTAAGGAAGACACTTGTTGGGATGAGCACTGGATGTTATACATAGGGGATGAATCAATGGAATCTACTCCTGAAATCATTATTGCACAATATGCTAACTAACTTGGATGCAAATTAAAAAAAGATAAATCAATAAACTGGTTGGTTCAGTGCAAAAATAAATAAAACATAAAATTCCAAATTAAAATTTTTATAATATAGTCTTATGATTTGAAGAATCTTCACTGATCCTTTTTTCATTCCTGAGATCAAGAATTTGTACCATCTTTTTTTTGATAAACTTGCCATATATTTATCAATTATACTATATTGTAATTTTGCTTTTAGTGTTTTAAAGTTTATTTATTTATTTTGAGAAGGAGAGAGAAATAGCATCAGTGCATACACACGTGTGTACGCACGCAGAGGAAGGGCACAGAGAGAAGGACGGAGAATCCCAAGCAGGCTCCATGCTGTCAGCGCAGAGCCCAATGTAGGGCTCGATCTCACAAACTGTGAGATCATAACCTGAGGTGAAATTAAGAGTCAAATGTTTAGCTGACTGAACTACCTGGGCGCCCCTCAATTATGCCATATTTTAAAGAAACTGACTGGTATGGGAATTCTCTCCATTTATTTGCTCTCTATTTCATTGAGTTTTGCATTGTCTTTATTTTCTTCCTTCTGTTTTCTTTGGGTTTCTACTGCTAGAAACCCAAACCTTTTTCTTCCTTCTATTTTCTTTGGGTTTCTATGCTAGAAACCTTTCTCTAACTTTTTGAGGCAAAATTGAAATGAGTGAATTTTCATCCTTTGTACTCTTCAAATATAAGGAATTTAAAACGACATATTGTATCCTAATACCAGCTTAGTTTTATCTTACAAGTTTTGACATCTGTATTTATTATTATGCAATAAAAATAGTTTCTTTGATACTTTGGTCTATTGCGACTTCATTTCCTCTCATTTTCATTTGGGTTTATTTTGACTAGTTGTTCGCTTTTACTTTCAAGATTAATTCTACCGTGATCAGAAAACATATTCTGAATTATTCTCATTCTTTGAAAATTTGGGGGATTGGTTTTATGCACAATAGATGATCAGTTTTGGTAAATCATTCATATGCACATTTACCTCTCCCTTACCAGCACATTTTTACACTGTTATCATGCCTCTTAATTCTATATGTATTTTAGGTGTAAAACATTACTCCTATATTTTATTTAATCAATATTTGTTTTTGCCCACATATTTACCTTTATCTTGTTTCTTCATTACTTCCTACAGCTTTATGTTTCTGCCTACAATAATTTTTCTTCTGCCTGAAAAGTCTCTTTATTTTTTCCCCTTAATTCAGATTTATTGGCAATAAATTAAATTGTGTCAGTGTTTCCTTATCTGGAAATATCTATATTACACTGGCACTGTTAAAAGATAATTTTCCAGAGTATAAAATTTTAGGTTATCATCTATTTTTCTGCTCTTTAAAACTGTCAGTGTATTGTCACTGGCATCTACTGTTTCTGATAAGAAATTAGTTATTTTTGCTATTGTTTCTTCCTTGATGATAATGTGATTTATTCTCGTCTGGCTTCTTTTAACTTTTTGGTTTGTCTTTCTCTTTCAGAAATCTTATTCTGATGCATCTAGGAGTAGTTTGTTTGTGTTTATTCTACTAAGGGTTCACATTTTTTCCTGAATTTGTGAGTTGACGTCTTTTCCCAGTTTTGATGATATATTTTTGTCATTATCTTTCCAAATACTGCATCTGTCATGCTTTCTTTTTCCTGACTTTCTGAGACTTCAGGTGCACATCTATTAGACCATTCACATTTCTGATCTTTCTTATACTCCTTTACAAATTTTCCATGTTTCTTGATCTTCATATTTGAGTCAGATGTTTTCTACTATCCTATCTTCTAGTTTACAAAACCATTCTTCTGCTGTATCCACTCTGGGTCAAACCCATTTACTAGTTTATAATTTTCATTATCACATTTGATGATCTTATCATTTCCATTTGATCTCTTTTATGGATGTCAGTTTTCTAATGTGATATTCCATCTTGAATATATGAAGTATATTGAAGTATTCAACAAGTTTTCATATATTTTCTTGAACATGATAATTGCCATTATTTTAACGTTTGTGTCTGGTAACTCCAAAGATTGGGTTTCTGGAAATTTTGAATTAGTTTTCTTTCTCTTGGTCTTTCAGTATGCTTATAAATTTTTACACTTAATGACAGATACTGGACAAGAAAAATGGAGAAGACTCTCGAGGATGTGTACCTCACCTTCTGGTGGGCAGCCTGAGTTGGAGCAGATCACTTTAATCTAATGAAGGAATGGACCCTCTGAACCGAAGTTTTAGATGACACTCTCTACCTCTGGTTCTCCCCTGTTCTCAGGCTCTGTTCTTCTGGATCCTAACTGATTGTCTGGGATCCTTACTATTTGCAGGCCTTAAACTCTACTGAGGACTACTGAAAACTCAACTCCTGTGCAATAGCTTTTGCTTGACTGTTTTGCCTACCAGCTTCCACAACATTAGCATTTATCAAATGCCTCTGGGGAGAAATGAAAGTATCTTGGACTCCTTTCTCTGTACATTCTTTCTCTCAAGGATCTTTTCCCTATGCTTCTAGAACCACCACTATCTAGATCTGTATCTATCTACATCTGTATCTATATCTAGCTAGCTAGCTAGCTAGCTAGCTATCATCTATCTGTCTATAGTTAAATATTGATAATGTTTAAAAATTCAGACTCCATGTTGGAAAATGAGAGAGTTTTGATTGTCTAATGTGCCAGAAGAACTTGAAAGTACTTTAGTTTAAATGTTTTGTTTCTACAGAAATCCACTTCAATGTTGTCACAAAAAATGGATCGCTCTGGTTATGAACAAACTAGCAGAGTCTAGGTAATAGCTAGCGCTAAACTTAATTACATCTAGGATATACATAAATGACCTTCTCAATAGGATGTACATAGAAACCAAATGGTCAGGCAATAGCAAAACTCAAAATGAAAAATAAGCACACTAAGAAAGAGGAAATGTTCTCTGGCATACACAATACCTGGCACTGAGATTTTCAAAATGGCAGATTTTGACTCACTGACGGATAGCGTTTTTAAAGTTGGTTGTTTTTATTAGCTGAAGAGGAAAGTTGGCATCCTGTTGAGATGAGTTTCAGTGAGGTTTATGGTTGTTCTTTCCATTTCTGGGCTCTTGTCCTATGAGATATTATCCATTTCAAAAAGTTGTGCTATTTCAGCAATTTCTTGTTCAACATTGACAGTTGCCATTTCACAAATATTAGAGAGATTGAAAAGGCCTATAAGATCATTAAATCCATCCCCCTGGCACTGTAGGCGAAGCAAGTGAAGCAAAACTATTTTTTGTGTGTGTGGGTTATATTTGGTCTGGCCGTTTCTAGTAAAATAATATGGAGTGAATTGGGTGGGGGTGTCTAGCTAAGTGAAAAGTTTCTGCTGGAATCTTCTTGTTTCCTTTCTCTCTTATCTTCTGAATATCACTAATCACTAGGTGCCTATTTTATATCTCAAATACATATTTTAAAACCATTTCTGAGGTTTGGCTTCTACTTTTCATTTAAGTCTCATGTTCTGGCTAATTTCAGCCCTGATCAGATAGATAATCTGGAACTGAGTGGAATACCACAACTAATAGTCTTGGAAACCTATTATCTCAATGTGTAGAGTGATGAAAATATATAGACTGCATTACTTTAAATTGTACTGATTTTTGTATTTTTACTAAGGTTTAAAGGTGACCAAAGCGTTCTAGTTAATATTAAATAGCTGAGTATTATTGATTTTAGTCAAATTTACTCTTTCAAATTAATGTTCCACATGAGAATATTGCTAATGATAATTATATCATCACCAAAATATTTTCTGACTTTGCTTGTTATTAAATACTATTTAACTAAATCACCAAAATCATTTCATAACAGAAGCTTTCTAATACAAATCAGCCACATATAAGTGAATAACGCTCCTTATGAAAAAACTAAAAGAAAAATATTGCAAGAAAATAAAGGAGATATCAACCAATATGCTATCATTAATATCAGCTAGTTCTAACAGTTTTGACTTCTGAATTCTTAAAACTAGATAACAGCACAATTAAAGCTGCTTCTTTAGAGCTTTACCACATCATTTAAAAAATTTTTGATTACACCAATTGGAAAGCAGAAAGAACCATATATTTTATTAAAACCCTTTAGCAGCTCTCAGAATGTTACAGAATAAATTGTGGAACCACTGTCACGTGCTTGTTACTAAGGTTTGGGCACAAAATAGTTCAATATTATGGCACCATACACTCAGATCACACTCCAGTAGGTATCGAAGGGACTCTCAACTCTTCAGGAGACCTTACGATAACAATGTGAAATTCAAGCAGGCATAGCTTGTGGCCACTCCCATTCTAGTACCAGATAATGCAATGCCACTTGCAAGACTCCACTCCTCTCACACTGCTTTGAACATGTAACCCAATATATTATTTGAATACCTTAGCAGATCTTCATTAGTAAAAGCAGAATTCTGGCATAACATGAATATGCACGAAAGAATATGCACGAAAAGATTTTCATAGGTATAGAGTCCTTCTGTTGTAAGAATCTATTGTAAGAATCTGTGTAAATCCACATGTGATATCATGCTATGGTGACGTTAGCACTTCGTCTCGAGTTTGTAACAAGATAGAGGCTCTTTGGCAGGAAACAATGGCAAATTAATAGGTAATCAAGGCTTAAGGTAAACCCATTGGGTCAAAGAAAGTCACTCTTGCAGGATAAAGAAAACCTTTCCTAATTAAGAGTTATACAAATATTTCACCCTCTGTAAGGTACATCGAATCCTGCACTTCCACTTCCTAGGTTCTAGGAGAATGGGATGAGATAGGTCCCTTCAATTGGTCTCAGGAGCATGAATTTTTCTCATAAGGGGAGCATCCTGCTATATGGAATGCAAATATTTTAAACACCTTAGTACATATTTCTCACATATTATGGCCCCTAACGGAGAAACATCTTTTTTTCATATGATGCTCCCCCAATATGTAGTCTGCTTTGGAAAGAAAAACTTGCTATGCTGGATTTATTGAGAGACTGAATGTTGGTTTCCAACACAATGCCCCCCCCACAAAGAACATTCAAGTGCAAATTCGACCACACCTCAAATTCATCTTCACTACCTTCTCTACCTTCTACACCTCTACACGTTTTCCCTTCACAACATCTTCTTTACCTTTCATCCTCTACTTAAGAAGCATCCTTGGGGCACCTGGGTGGCTCAGTCGGTTAAGCAGCTCAGGGTAAGATCTCAAGGTTCTTGAGTTCCAGACTTGCATGGAGCCCTGCATGGCGCTCCACAATGACTGTGGAAGCTGCTTGGGATTCTCTCTCTCTCTCTCTGTCTGTCTCTGCCCATTCTGTGCCCTCTCTCACTTAAAAAAAAAAAAATCTTTACTGTAACCATATGTGTTAAAATCTTAAATCTTTAGGGACTTCATAGATCATCTAATCCTATCTCTCATTCAAGGAGAAGCAAGACATAAGAAGAACACTTGATTTTCCCATTGCCTTAGGTAATGGTAAAGCTGTCACTAGATGCAAAATAGTTTTGACTCCCAAGTCAATGTTGCACCAGATGGCCTGTAGTTGCTCATGAAGGACTTTGGCTTCTTGAGAGCTGGCACGTCCCCTCCCAGCTTAATAGTTAGGGGTCATCCTTGTCTTATTGATGACATGCACCTCTTGACTTTTGTGTTGCTGCCCATTGGGCTCCTATATCGTCATGCTGCAAGAAATTCTAGATTTCCTACTTTGAAAGAACAATAATTTTTTTAAAAGATGTAAATTAAACATAACTAAATTCAGGATAATATTTTCAATTTCGGCTTATCGACATAAGAGAATACAACTTTGAATGTTAGAATGCTGGATGAGGAATCAAGAATCTAGTTTTGGGTTTGCTTCCAAGTACCTTTGAAAGTTTGGGTAAATTTCTTAATCGTTCTGTTTCTCATTTGCCTTATCTGGAACCTAAGAGGATTGTGGTAGATGATTCTTAAGGTCCCTTCTAGCTAGACATTTCTGTGATTCTTTATCATGCAAAGTAAAGTGGAAAACTGAGATAACCACATAGTTGTATCAAAGGGTAAACAAGGCTCAATACTTGGCTTTACTTGTCTGCATATTTCAGATGAAATTAACTTTTTAATCCTGAGTCACCCGTAAAATTGCTTCTGCTTTGACTTTACTCTGCGTGCTGATGCAGCCAGAACTCCATGCTTCATTCATACATAGAGTCTGGTCGACCATGTTAAACAGAATGCTAGATGGAGCTCTGTGAAACTGGCATACCCTGTACTTACATTAAAATGGATCCACATGCCCTGTGGCAGAATCAGAAAAGCAATGCACACAAATATAAATAAATGGAAGACTTCAAGGCTTGTTTATGTAACTACGTTCTAGTATATGTATGAAGCCTTGCAATTAGGAAAACTTGGCTTGTCAAAACTGGTCATTTAAAATTTGTTCTCACTTCCTTTTCCCTGTGATTTTTTTTTTTTTTTTTAGCAATGATTTTTAATCACCTCCTTCACCAAAAATACGTTTAAGTGTCTCTTCAATTCATTTGCACTTTTACTTTCCCAGCTTTTCCTGACAGCTTTTTCTTGTATGTAGCATTAAATAATTCTGCTCTGGTTCCCCTGTGTTAACCCTGGGACTGAATTTTGCCTTTACGCACATGCTAACACATCGCTAGTATAGTGAACTTAAAGTCGAGTCCTTTAAATAAGATTTGAGCCCATTAAGAGAACAGTGCATGCATTTAAACAATGATTTGTCCACCATTTTCTGTATTTCAAAAACTTTCCTGAGAATACTCAATTTTCCAAACCTCCACTGTTAAATCCCCTGTTTCCAATGAGGCTAAAATGGAAATAGGTTCCCAATTAAATGTTTCCTTTTACTGCACCCCCATCCTCCAGCCCCGTCTCTTTCATTTTCTGTTCAGCCCAGCAGTGGACACTCTATTGAAAGTAGGAATCAAGCAAATGCCTTAGGAAAGTGCAGTCTCTCTCTCCTCTCCTCCCCCTTTGATGAGATAACCTAGTAAATCCGGGTTGCTTTCTCTAATGCAGTTCTGCTCTATGCTGATGGTTTTGCAGATTTTCCCACAATATCCTCCAAATCCTTTTCTGGGTGTATGTTCTGCATAATTGGCTCCTTGATCCTGTGCTTCTCAGTTTGTATCTTTGTACCTGAACTGCATTTAGCATCCCCTGCTTTAATCACCCACAATTCAAATCCTTTTCAATCTGCTAATATTGCACCTTATTATTTGCTAAGACTTCAATTTTAGTATCACTAGCAAATTCAATGATCTTTTCTCCTCTGAACATGTCCCCAAATATGTGGGCCTTATTCCCAGAGCTCTGGAAAGCTTGCTGTTTCTAACCCTCTTCGAAGCTGAACTTGCCATCTATGACTGCCTCTCGTCTACTACTCTTAAATTAGTTTTCCGCTGCAATATGCTATTTTACCTCCTGTTCCCTGGGTCTGCCTCAGATATAAATCTCTGATGTGAAACCTTGTCAGATGTTTTTTGAAAACAATTTTTTCCTTATCTATTGAGGCAGTTGTGCTGTCCAGGAGCTGCGGACAATTAGAGAAATATGGTCTCCCATGTGTGAGTCCATCTTGACGATCTCGAAGCAATCTTGCTTGGATTCTCCATTTACATTCAGAGAAATCCAAGCAGTCTCTTAAAGAAGACAGATAAAGCAAGCAATAAGCTTTTTCTGTTTCATTTTCTTGAACTTTTAGAAATAGAAGACTAAAGTCCAATTTTTCTGTCTTTTCTAGGGACTACTATACGTTGATAACATGGGCTTTGTCGCACAGGCTCAAATGTGGGGCAGAGTGTAGAGATGTGCAGTGTAGAAGGTTTGTGCACACACGAGGTGTGGCCTGCCAAGGCAGTCTGGACAGACTGATGTTACAGTGACATTGGCAATAACTGACTAGACTTTGTTAAACATTTACTATATGCTCTGTTCCAAACCATTGACATTCTTTTAACTTAAGAACATTATTTTGAAATAAATACAGACTTTCAGAAAAACTGTGAAAATAATACAGAGAATTCTTGTATATCTTTGACCCAGCTTGCCTAGCTTCAGCATCTTGCGTAATCTAAGCACGATCATTGACACTTGGAAATTAACATGGGTGTAATACTATCAACTAAACTGCAGACAATGAACATGTTTACAAGTTTGTCCGCTCATGTCCTTTTTTCTGCGGTTAGTTGTTGTGCCTTTGGAGTCTTCTTCAATCTGTGACAATTCCTTGCCTCTCCCTGTCTGGTCTGTGACAATCTTTTCTTATCTCTTATAATTGACACTTTTGAAGAGTACTAGTCTGGTATTTTGTAGAATATCCTCTAATTATTTTTTTTTCCTGATGTTTTCTTATGACTACTTTAAGATTATGCATTTTTTTGGCAATAATACCACGGAAATGATGTGACCTTCTCAGTGAGTTTCATCAGGGGATGATGCTAGCCTTGATCATTTGATAAGATGGTGTCTGCCAGGCTTCTCTACAGTAAAGTTACTATTTTTCCTTTTGCAATGAATAAATATTGGGGGTATATATTTTGAGATTATGAAAATACCATGTTTCCCCTCATACTTCTGCCCACTAATTTTAGTTTGCATCGGTAGAACTTATTTATAACAACTATTACCCTAGTGGTTGGCCACTGATGATTTCAACTTCCCTCTTTTCTTCCACATTTATTAACTGGAATTCTTCTGTTAGGAAGAGATTTTATTTCTCTTCTATTTATTTATTTACTTATATGATTTTGTACCTACATGAATATGAAGTCATGGATATTTATTTCAAGGATGATATACATGAGGGTCTCCAAAGAATTCACCAACGTAAAAATATATTGCTAATTATGTGTGAAAACATTGGCAATGCCTATTTAGAAGAAAATAAGTCTAAAAAATATGCCTGGACAGGTATTCAGCGTGAAAAGATTGTGTGATGGACCTTGCCAGAACTTTCCCAACAGCCACTAGATTTGTCTCATTGGGTTTAAAACAAGAAAGCATCATTATTTCTGTATCTTCCCTCATGAAATGTAGGGTTGAAGAAAATTAAAACAGATATATATATAGATTTAGTATTGGAGATGATTGAGTAGCTGATAATTCTAATAGTTCAGGAACAGAACTGGTAGCAGGATGTGATAATGGAAAGAAACAAAAGAATTGCCTACAAACTGTCTATGAAGGAAGTCAAGTCTGGGAAGTGGGATGTACGGGCATAGAGCAGAGGAAATTGAAACTGATAGAGGGATGATGGAACACCTCTGCCAAATACACCTTGCCCACCCAAGGCTGTCATTAACAAGTTGCTGACACAGCCACAGAACTTATTCCTGAGGCACCACAGCTTGGTAATCAACAAAACTAATCCCTGGAGTGTAGGACTGAGGGTATTGATATAATTTCTGTCCCTGTCATACCCAGCTCAGAACTGGCACAAGCCTGGGCCTACAGGTCTGTCTGCCAACATACCCAGTGCAGGGAGTAGAAGACAAAGGCAATAGAAATGAAATAGATGGCAGAATATCAACATTTTACCACCATCTTTTCATGGACGGCATCTATCCAATGGATATTCATTATTCTATATATCCTTTCATTTCTTTGATAAATATTTATGGAATGCATACCATATTCCAAGCATTGTGCTAAGCTCTGAGAGCCCAAAGGTAAACACGCGATGATCCCTGCTCTCACGAGGTATTTGTAATCTTCAGCTTCTCGCTAAGCCCCTGTTTGAGAGCTGCTGCTTCCAATTTATTCATTCATCAAGGAAAAAAATATATGTAATGAAGATCTACAATGATTCCTGCACTGGGCTACACTATGGAGATCTACAGATAAAAGACTTTGTACTTGTTCTAAAAGAGTTCATGGGTGGATCTGATAAACTAAACACCGTTGTGATAATGGTGTGATAAGTGGCACGCTGGAGAAGTGCACAAGGTCTGGGGCAACAAATGGAAGAGGCACCTAACTTAGACCAGAAGTGTCAAGGTTTCTTAACAGCAAAGGCACTGGCCTGAGTCATGAAGGGAAGCAAAGGTTTGCAAGATAAGTAGGTATCGAGAGGATGGCAATTCTGGGATGCAAGAGGCAGTAAAGCTTGTTTAGTATAGAAATGCAAGTCACAGAGTGTGACTGAATTATAAAGTTCAAGGAGGAAGGAGGTAAAATATGAGAGTGGAGAAGCAGGCAGAAACCAGATAACAAAGCATCTTGGAAAATATTCTATAGTTTAAATTCTATCCTGAAGGCCACAAGAAGCTATTTAAGCAAAAGAGGTGACTAAATCAGGTTTAGATTTTGAGCAATCGTTTTGGAAGCAGTGTAAAGAATAGATTTGAGGGACGTAAAACAATAGACAAGGAGGTAATAAAGGATGCCATTAAAATAAATCAGGCAAGACTTCTGGGTATATGTTCAAAGGAAATGAAAACAGGATATCGAAGAGATATCTGCACCCTCATGCTCATTGCAGCATTATTCACAATGGCCAAGACATGGAAACAACCTAAGGGTCTGTCAGTGGATGAGTGAATAAAGAAGATGTGAGATGATAGGTAGATAGATAGACAGATAGATAGACAGATAGATAGATGATAGGTAGATAGATAATAGATAGATATCTGATTGTATGTTATTCAGCCATGAAAAGGAAGGAAATCCTGCCATTTGTAACAACATGGATGGACCCTTAAGGGATTATGCTAAGTGAAATCAGCTAGACAGAGAAAGACCAGTACAGCATAGTATCACTTATAATATGGGATCTAAATAAAAAGCCAAACTCAGAAAGAGAGAGTAAAAAAGTGGTTTCCAGGGGCTAGAAAGTGGGGGAAATAGGAAAAGGTTTGTAAAAAGGTACAGACTTTCAGCTATAAAACAAATGAAGTCTGAGGCTCTAATGCATAACGTGGTGACTGTGGTTGATAACACTGCATTATGTAATTTAAATTTGCTCAGAGAGTAGAACTTAAAAAAAGACAAAGTTAAATACATGAAGTGGTGGATGTGTTAACTAAGCTACATTGGCAGAGAAATCCTTTCACAATATAATCATGTATCAAATCATCATGATGTACACTTGAAATATTTTACAACTTGTCCATTATACCTCAATAAAGCTGAAAAGTTAATAAGTTACATACAGTGCTAATGTACCTACAGGGAATACATGAAGAACAAATAAATAATATTTTAAAATTAAAAAATAAGCATATCAGGCAAGAAATGCTTAAATAAAGTATATGGAAGCCAATGAAAATGATAATACCACAACCCAAAACCTCTGGGACGCAGCAAAGGCAGTCATAAGAGACAAGTATATAGCAATCCAGGCCTTCCTAAAGAAGGAAGAAAGATCTCAGATACACAACCTAACTTTAGGCCTTAAAGAGCTGGAAAAAAAAAACAGCAAATAAAACCCCAAACCAGCAGAAAACAGGAAATAACAAAGATTAGAGCAGCAATTAGTGCTATCAAAACCAAAATAAACAGTAGAACAGATCAATGAAATCAGAAGCTGGTTCTTTGGAAGAATTAACAAAATTGATAAACCACTAGCCAGTTTGATCAAAAAGAAAAAGGAAAGGACCCAAATAAATAAAATCAAGAATGAAAGAGGAGAGATCACAACCAACACAGCAGAAATAAAAACAATAATAAGAGAATATTACGAGCAAGTATATGCAAATAAAATGGGTGATCTGGAAGAAATGGACAAATTCCTAGAAATATATACACTACCAAAACTTAAACAAGAAGAAATAGAAAATTTGAACAGACCCATAACCAGTAAGGAAATCGAATTAGTAATCAAAAATCTGCCAAAAACAAAACAAAACAAAACAAAAAACAAACAAACAAAAAACAAGAGTCTAGGGCCAGATGGCTTTCCAGGGGAATTCTACCAAACTTTCAAGGAAGAGTTAACACCTATTCTCTTGAAGTTGTTCCAAAAAATATAAATGGAAGGAAAACTTCCAAACTCATTCTATGAAGCCAGCATTACCTTGATTCCAAAACCAGACAGAGACCCCACTAAAAAGGAGAACTCTAGATCAATTTCCCTCATGAACATGGATGCAAAAACCTCAACAAGATATTAGCCAACTGGATCCAACAATGCATTAAAAAATTATTCACCACGACCAAGTGGCATTTATACCTGGGATGCAGGGCTGGTTCAATATCTGCAAAACAATTAACATGATTCATCACATCAGTAAAAGAAAGGACAAGAACCATATAATCCTCTCAATAGATGCAGAGAAAGCATTTGACAAAATACATCATCCTTTCTTGATAAAAACCTTCAAGAAAGTAGGGATAGAAGGATCATACCTCGAGATGATAAAAGCCATATGTGAATGACCCAATGCTAACATCCTCAATGGGGAAAAACTGAGAGATATTCCCCCTAAGGTCAGGAACAAGACAGGGATGTCCACTCTCGCCACTGCTTTTCAACATAGTGTTGGAAGTCTTAGCTTCTGCAATCAAACAACACACAGAAATAAAAGGCATCCAAATCATCCAGGAGGAGGTCAAACTTTCACTCTTCATAGATGACATGATACTCTATATGGAAAACCCTAAAGATTCCACCAAAAAACTGCTAGAACTGATTCATGAATTCAGCAAAGTTGCAGGATATAAAATCAATACACAGAAATCCGTTGCATTCCTATACACTAACAATGAAGCAACAGAAAGAGAAATCAAGGAATTGATCCCATTTACAACTGGACCAAAAACCATAAAATACCTAGGAATAAATCTAACCAAAGAGGTGAAAAATCTATACACTGAAAACTATAGAAAGCTTATGAAAGAAATTGAAGAAGACACAAAGAAATGGAAAAAGATTCCACCCTCCTGGATAGGAAGAACAAATATTGTTAAAATGTTGATACTACCCAAAGCAATCTACATATTCAATGCAACCTCTACCAAAATAGCATTCCTCACAGAGCTAGAACAAACCATCCTAAAATTTGTATGGAACCAGAAAAGACCCCAAATAGCCAAAGCAATCTTGAAAAGGAAAACCAAAGCAGGAGGCATCACAATCCCGGACTTCAAGCTATACTACAAAGCTGTAATCATCAAGACAATATGGTACTGGCACAAGAGCAGACACTCAGATCAATGGAACAGAATAGAGAACCCAGAAATGGACCCACAAACGTATGGCCAACTAATCTTTGACAAAGCAGGAAAGAATATCCAATGGAATAAAGACAGTCTCTTCAGCAAGTGATGCTGGGAAAACTGGACAGCAACATGCAGAAGAATGAACCTGGGCCACTTTCTTACACCATACACAAAAATAAAGTCAAAATGGATGAAAGACCTAAATGTAAGACAGGGAGCCATCAAAATCCTCAAGAAGAAAGCAGGCAAAAACCTCTCTGATCTTGGCCGTAGCAACTTCTTACTCGACACATCTCTGGAGGCAAGGGAAACAAAAGCAAAAATGAACTACTGGGACCTCATCAAAATAAAAAGCTTCTGCACAGCAAAGGAAACAATCAGCAAAACTAAAAGGCAACCGACAGAATGGGAGAAGGTATTTGCAAACCACATATCAGATAAAGGGTTAGTATCCAAAATCTATAAAGAACATATCAAGCTCCATACCCCAAAAAACAAATAATCCAGTGAAGAAATGGGCAAAAGACATGAAAAGACACTTCTCCAAAGAAGACATCCAGAGGGCCAACCGACACATGAAAAAATGCTCAACATCACTCATCATCAGGGAAATACAAATCAAAACCACAATGAGATCACCACCTTACACCTGTCAGAATGGCTAACATTAACAACTCAGGCAACAACAGATGTTGGCGAGGATGCGGAGAGAGAGTATCTCTTTTGCATTGTTGGGAATTGAAGTTGGTGCAGCCACTCTGGAAAACAGTATGGAGGTTCCTCAAAAAAACTAAAAATAGAACTACCCTGTGGCCCAGCAATTGCACTACTAGGTATTTATCCAAGGGATACAGGTGTGCTGTTTCAAAGGGACATATGCACCCCAATGTGTATAGCAGCACTATCAACAATAGTCAACATATGGAAAGAGCCTAAATGTCCATCGATGGATGAATGGATAAAGAAGATGTGGTATATATACACAATGGAGTATTACTCGGCAATCAAAAAGAATGAAATCTTGCCATTTGCAACTACGTGGATGGAACTGGAGGGTATTATGCTAAGTGAAATTAGTCAGTCAGGGAAAGACAAATATATGACTTCACTCATATGAGGACTTTAAGAGACAAAACAGATGAACATAAGGGAAGGGAAACCAAAATAATATAAAAACAGGGAGGGGGACGAAACATAAGAGACTCTTAAATATGGAGAACAAACAGAGGGTTACTGGAGGGGTTGTGGGAGGGGGGAAGGGCTAAATGGATAAGGCGCACTAAGGAATCTACTCCTGAAATCACTGTTGCACTAAATGCTAACTAATTTGGTTGTAAATTTAAAGAAAAAATTAAAAAAAAAAAGAAATGCCTAAACAAACAAAAAAGGAATAGATTCATAACCATGGCCTTAGAAAGAATGGAATAGATTCCATAATTAGTGAGGGGTCAAGAGACGATGATTGATTGGGCAGTTTCTTATGTTTGACTTAAGAATCAGGATACTATCAGGGAACCTGGGTGGCTCAGTCAGTTAAGCGTCCAACTTCGGCTCAGGTCATGGTTTCACGGTTCATGAGTTCAAGACCTGCGTCAGGCTGTGTGCTGACAGCTCAGAGCCTGGAGCCTGCTTCAGATTCTGTGTCTCCCTCCTTCCCTGTTCCTCCCCTACTCCCAGTCTGTGTCTTTCTTTCTTTCTCAAAAATAAACATTAAAAAAAATTAAGAAACAGGGTACTATTCTCAGAGAGAAGGATAACAAGAGGTGCAGCAAATATAAGTGAGAAATCAAGTTGCTTATATCAAATTAGAGATGCCTGTAAAAAATAAATCAGGAAATATTTAGGTAGGAGTCACGATTCTAGCACTCATGAAAAATGAGCCTGCTGTTGAGATTGCGAGAGTCATTCAGTCAACAAGTGGTCATTTGTCACTTACTGTACGTCAAAATACATGCCAGAATGCTTCTGAATGGTCCTGATCCAGTCTATTGCCCTCAAGGAACTTACAGTTCAAGAAATGCAGATGACAGCCAAGCCAGAAAAGTGGGAAACCACTTTTTTCCCCCTCAACTCTTATCTCATGTTATTTCTTTTTTTTTTTTAATTTTTTTTTTCAACGTTTATTTATTTTTGGGACAGAGAGAGACAGAGCATGAATGGGCGAGGGGCAGAGAGAGAGGGAGACACAGAATCGGAAACAGGCTCCAGGCTCTGAGCCATCAGCCCAGAGCCCGACGCGGGGCTCGAACTCACGGACCGTGCGATCGTGACCTGGTTGAAGTCGGACGCTTAACCGACTGCGCCACCCAGGCGCCCCTAATGTTATTTCTTACACAGGTCTTTTGGATACTCTAATGTGCATATGAATCACTTGGGAATTTTGTTCAGATGAAACTTGATTTTGCAGAAGGTCTGAAGGCCTGAGGTTCTCCATTTCTGACAGACTGTCATACAATGAGGCTGCTCTCTGAACCACATTGTTCTTTCCTTCAGGTCACAGGAGCTAAGGGTCGTCGTCGAGTGAAATATGTCAGAAAAGTTAAGTGAGGGAGGGTCTGGCTGCTGGGAAAACAAGTGGAGAGAACCAGTGGCCATAGAAGGGAAACCAGTTCTTGACTGAAGATGACCACTGCGTATTGGCCACCCTGATTTGGCAGGTAATTCTCACCAGACTCCCTGAGCCCACTCAAAGTCACTTTGGATAATGATTCTACTAAGAAGTGGGATGAATTCTAATAACACCTTTTCTTGGTATGAAGTTTTTAAAATTTAATATGAGGAGCCCGACAAAGAGGTCTGCAAAAGGTGCCCTCCACCGTGGGAAGCGCCAGAAACAGAGTCAGAGTTTCACTGTGAACCTCAGGCCTGCAGCTTAGTCACGTCACTTGGGTGGTGTTTGTTCTTTCTCTCTGAAACCTGGTTTCTTATTCTGCCAAAATCTGGTAATGCTTCCTTTCTCACAGAGTGCTGCAAAGACAAAGGATAAGATGCCTACTGAAGGGCCTGAAGGACAGTGTTTGCAGCTTCTCTTTATTTTCTTTATTCTTTCCTTTCTTTGGGGAAAGATTTTTTTTTTTTTTTTTTTTTTTTTTTTTTTTCTTTTTGCTAAACATGATTCCCTGATGCTCTGGGCACATGTGCTCACAATCTGGAAACAGAGTTCTCTCAGAGTGGGATTCTCAGACCAGCAGCACTGATGTCATGGCAAGCTTATTGGAAAGGCAATTTCTTGGGCCCAACCTAGCCACAGAATTAGGATCTCTGGGGATGGGGCTTAGGAAAATGTGGTACAACAAGTTCTCCAAGCGATTCTCATGTATATCGAAGTCCAAGAACCACTGCTCTACACGATCCCAACCTCTTACCCCAGTATTTGGGTAACAGGAGACCTCAGGATATTTCCCTCAGCTAAAAGATCAGAGACCCAAACAGGCCTATGACATAGACCTCATTACATCCTTCCCAGCCTTCACGTCCTGTGATCAAAGGCCAAGGGGACCAGAACTTCACCAAATTCTGTCACCCAGGTAAATGTTATTAAATCAAACTTTATTTTCAGGGAATCTGACAATCACAGTTTACACACTTAGATATAAAAAAGATTTCCCTTCGTATTTGTGAGATTTAATCAGAGGTCTCAGAGAAGAAAAATAACTCTGGTAAGTGGCTGATCTGGGGTTTGAATCAACACTCTGACTCCAGTTTTTTTCCTACTTAGAAAAGATTCTTGATAATGGCTTCCAAGGTTGAACCCCATCCTTTTTTCCCCCAAAGATGTCTCTTAAAAAATCAATACATTTTGTGGACCAGACTGTATATGGTGTTTGTTTTGAGAGCCTATACAATTTGGGCTATCTTCAGAAAAATCTCTTAGCTTTATAGAAATTATCATGCACACATCACATTTTTCCTCTAAATTAGCAAAAGATCTGCTAATGTCTCAGTCACCAAAAACAAACAAACAAACAAAAAACACAATATATGTCAGAAAAACAAAAAAGCTATTGTTCTCCCTTGGCCAAGGCAGTATTGCGTAATAAGCACAGGGACAATAGAGAATTCTCCAGAAAGTCCTGCAGATTCCTGCATAGAGACAGGCCAAAACCATTACCCAGTATTAAAACTATAATCCTAGGCTACTTTTAAAATATATTTCAACTTCACTGCTGTGATAAACAAAACTCTGTTTTAAATAAGCCACCAAACTCCTAATGCATAATAAGGAAAGTATTTAAGGAAAGAGTCTGTAAGACATGTGTAAATGGTTCTCTCTGTCTCTCTCTCTCTCACACACACACACACACAAACACAATACACTGTCCCTTTCTCTTTCTCTCTCACATACACACACAGTCTCTCTCTCACACGTACTCACCCACACACTCATACGTGCACTCACATACATAGACCATCACTAAAAGGAAAAATTACCACTTATTTTCTCCTCACAAGATTAAATTCACTTCCAGTCTTAAGGCAATAGAAAGGGGTTGAAAACTTCCTCAGAGATCAGTGAAATCTTTCAAGATTCCTTATGATTGAGGAACTGAGTGCTTTTAAGGCTAACAAATTCTGTTTTGCAAGCATATGGAAGCAGAAAACACCTGGGTTGGTTTAGATATTTGGTAAAACAGAGGATTGAGATCGTTCAATACCTTGTATCATAGTCATTGAGTATCGTATGCATGTAATATTTTACATTGTTCTTAGCTTTCTAGAAGACAAGTGATAATCTTTACATAATAAAATATAATATTTCAAATTATAAATTTTATCCATGTGTTTTATTAACCAATTTATATATAATCTTGACAATTAAAACAATGAACATATATGTTTTTACTTTGAAAGTACTATATATATATGTATGTGTGTATATATATGTTTATATATGTATATGTATATATATGTGTGTGTGTGTGTGTGTGTGTGTGTATTTCATTTCAAACCTCACCCCTAAGTTACTTTTAGCCAGTCATATTATCACCACTTTATATATGAGCAAATTAAAGCAAAAAGGGATTAGGTGAATTTTCTACATTTAGAAAAGGAGCTAGTGCTACACTAGGGCTATAGCTCAGGTTGCCTGGGCTCCCATTTTCAACGTCATTATCCCAACATACCGTCAAATTACGTGAAGACTTTTGGTATGCATACTGCTGCACACACCAGTCAGAATTGTGTTCTGTTGTAACTTTAATCATTTCAGACAATCTTTAATTCCTGAGGTCAATTGCATCCTACATTGGTTAAGAGTAAGAATCAAATTCAGAAATTTAGACAAATAAAATATACTTGAAGAAGAAGAAGAAGAGGAAGAAGAAGAGGAAGAAGGAAGAGGAGGAGGAAGAGAAGAATCCTAAGGATGCCTGAATATGACACTCAAACCACATTTGAGAACAAAAACGGAGAGATCACCATCTCTACTATCATGTACTCATTGAAGTTAACTTAAACTAAAAATATGACATATCGGCCACTTCTAGATACTGAAAATGAAATTGTTCCAGACTGTAAGGGGCTTCTAATATGAAGTGGATATTAGATAAAATTAGAGGTGCGGAATATACATATTTTAAACAAGCTATAATCAATATTCTATGATGACAATTTGTTCTTTTGGTAGTTATCAGTCCATAGTGACAGCAACTAGATGTCGTGAATGTTTTTCTGCTTCAGTTGAAATAAACAAATTATTAAGACACTGCAAATAGAAAAGTTTGTAGATAAATCAAGTAGATGTATTTAATATAAAGATTTAAATCATAGAAAAAGTATGTTTGAGCATTTTAATTCTTTTAGGAATCAAAAGATTAAATAACTAAAACCATAAGAAAAATATAATGGGCTTCACACAGCATTCTTTCATACCCAATACGCTGCTGTGCTTTTTATGGGAAATTACAGCTGCCAGAGTTAATTTAATTTAATGTAATTTAATTGTTGAATTTGTATTTTGTACACATCATTGGAGGCCCTAAAGCAATGATATGTTTTTCTTTAAATAAATAATTTTTCCTAACAGTTTAAAGAAATGATTGGCTTAAAGGACATTGGTAGGCTATAGAGAACAACGAAAATATGCGAAGTATCATGCGGAAAGATTTCTCTGACACCAATTCACCAATGAAAGCACTGAAATAATTAAGTAGTCTCTTTTTCTCTTTTATAAAAATGTAATTGAATCTTAAATTCTCATCAAATACAAATGCCACAGTTACAGAGCTTGGAACAGATGTTATATGCCCTTCACAACTAGCCTTCCTTTTTAAAAACAATTTTTTTTAAGTTTATTCATTTATTTCAAAAGAGAGAGAGAGTTCCAAGCAGGCTCCACACTGTCAGTGAAGAGCACACCAGAGCCTGACTTATGGCTCGAACTCATGAACCATGAGATCATGACCTGAGCCGAGATCAATTATATTTAAGATATATTTTAAAAATTATATATTTTTATGTATTTTATATATTTACATATAAAATCATATATTTTTAAGATTCTTACTGTGTTTTGGGAACCATACACTTATTTAATCATAATTACATACTAGTATAAGCAACATCATTATTTGCATTTTATCAACGGGAAAACCAAGGCAAGCAAAGTTAATAACTTGCCCAAAGTCACACACAAAGTAAAGGCACGATTTTAATTCCCTCCTTGGTTATGATTAACCATGAACCGATTTTTTTAAGTTGCCATACCTTGGTCTTTGTGCTGAGTTCTATGCAGGCATTTATTGAGCCATCCGTGACCAAACTTGATTGTATACACACTTGCATACAAAACTCATGCCAAATTCTGCTCTCATGTTTCCTCTCCTGACAGCAAGTTTGCTTTGGTATCCAGACTTTCCCTTTCAGCCAAACGTTCATGCCTTCTCAGAAGCAGAAGGAAACTGAATTTCCTCTCCCCTATGTTTACGACTGAGGTGACTTAGTGGACCTGAATAGACACTTTCCAAAGAAGACATACAAATGAACAACAGGTATGTGAAAAAATTATCAACATCACTAATTATCAGGGAAATGTCAATCAAAGCCACAATGAGATAGTACTTTAAACCTGTTAGAATGGAACTATCAAAAGCAGAAGAGTTGGAGAGAATGTGGACAAAAGGGAACCCTCGCTGAATGTGGGGATGTAAACTGGTGCAGCCACTATGGAAAATAGTATAGAGGTTCCCCCCAAATTAAAAGTGGAACTACCATATGACCCAGAAATCCCATTTCCAGGTATATTTCTGAAGGAAATATAATGATTCCCTTCAAGACACAGCTGCACCTCCATGTTCATTGAAGCATTATTCACAATAACTAGGACATGGAATAAACCTGTGTCCACGATAAGAAAAACGTGATATAGAAAGAAATTAGAATATTATTTAAAGATAGAGATTCTCCCTTTTGTTCGCAACATAAATGGACCTTGAGGGCATCATGCTAGGTGACATACGTCAGACAGAGAAGGACAAATGCTGTATGATCTCACTTATATGTAAAATCTAAAAAACAAACAAATGGACTTATAGTAATGAGGAAAAGACAAGCAGTTGTCAGGGGTGGGAGGACAGGGGAAAGGAGAAGATGTTGGTCAAAGGGTGCAGACTTCCAGCTATACAATAATTTCTGGACATCTAATATACGTTATAGTAACTACAGTGAACAATTCTGTAAGGCAAACTTGTATTATATATGCTGTATTGTATACTTATATTGCTTAGAGAGTAGTACTTAAATGTACTCACCACACACACATAAAAGGTAATTATGTAAGATGAAAGAACTGTTAACTAACCTTATTGTGATAACCATTTTGCAATATATATATGTGTATATATATGCATCAAATCATCACATTGTACACCTTAAACTTACACAATGTTATATGTCAATTATATTTCAATAAATCTGGAAAAATAAAAACGTGTAAGTAAAACAGATGCCAACATCAAGTTGACAGAGATGTTAGAATAATCTGACAAAACTTAAAAGCAGCAATGATAGGATTGATTCAATGAACAATTACAAAAACACTTGAAAGAGATAAAAAGGAGAGATAAACACATCATTGGATATTTCAACATTTCTCACTCAAAAAGTGCTAGGACAACTAGGCAGAAAATCAGCAAGGATGCTGAACTCAAAACAGTATCTACCAACAGGAGCTAATTGACATTATTGAGCGCTCCATTCAACAACATTAGAATACTTGTTCTTTTCAAGTGCCCATAGAACATACACCAAGATAAGTCTACTTCTTATGCTATCAAAAAACCTCAACAGTTTAAAATAAATTGAAATCATACACAGCATGTTTTCTGACCCAATGAAATCAAACTAGAAACCTGTAATAGAAAGATAATAAGAAATTCTCCAAACATCTGGAAACTAAACAACTCCTTTTCATTGGTCAAAAGAAATTGGTCTAAGGGGAAATAAAAACAAAACAAAAACTTCAAAGTGGATGAAACTAAAAACACAGCATATCAAAATCGTTGCAATGCAGAGAAAGCAGTGGCAAGAGACAAATGTATCAAAACAAATGCATACGATAAAAAAAAAAAGAAAACAAATCAATAGTCTTAGCAGCCACCTCAAAAACTTAAAAAGTAGAGTAAAATACACATGAAGCAAGTAGAAGGAAGAAAGTAATAAATACAAAAGGATAAATCGATGAAATTGAAAGCCAAAGTATAATTGAAAAGATAGATGAAACAAAAAGCTAGTTATTTTAAAAGATCAATAAAATTGATAATTTGGCAAGTCTAAGAAAAAAAAAGAGAAGAGACAAATTATAAATATCACAAATGAAACAGGGGATATCACTATAGACTTGCAGACAGCAAAAGGATAAGAAGGAAACCCCACAATAACTCTATACACATAAATTTGATACCTTAAATGGAATGGACCAATTTCTCAAAAAAAAAAAAAAAATCTACCACAACTCTCCCAACACAAAATACATAGTTTGAATTCATTATTTAAAAACTACAAAAAATGATAATTCTAGGACTTGATGTTTCCCCTGGAGATTTCTACCAAATGCTTAAAGAAGAATCAGCACCACACACACACAAAAAACAGATTGATGGTCTCCAGAGATGAAGGTGATGGGGAGGTGGGCAAAATGGTGAAGATAATCAAAAGATACAAACTTCCAGTTATACAATAAATAAGTCACAGGGGTGTAATATATAGTATGGTGACTGTAATTAATTATACTGTATTATATATTTGAAAGTTGCTGAAAAAAGTACATCTTAAAAGTTCTCATCACAAGAAAAACAGTTTGAAACTGTATGGTAAATGATTACCATCATTTATTGTGATGATCATTTTACGATGTATAAAATATTGAATCATTATGTTGTATACCTAAAACTAATATAATGTTCTAGTTCAATTATATCTTAATTTAAAAAACATAAATTTTACAGAATTTCTTTAAGGAAATAGAAGAGAAGGGAACACTTTCCAACTCTTTTTATGAAGCTATATTACTGTTAGCAAACAGTGTACAAAAATAGAGAACCTCATGAAAACCATAGAAAACCAATATGCTCCATTGAATATTTAACAAAATAGTATCAAACAGAATGCATCAATATATGAAAAGAATTAAACACCGTAACCAAATGGGGTTTATTCCAAGGTTACCAAAATGGGTCAATATAATCCAACAGTCATTTTAACAGACTGAAGAAGAAAAACGCTATGATCATATCAATCGATAAAGAAAAAAAAATTTTTGACAAAATACAATACCCATGATAAGAACTCTTAGAAAAATAGAGATAGAGAGAAATTTCCTCAATCTGAAAAGAACATGTATAAAAAATCCCTACAGCTAACATACTCCGTGGTAATGACATATTCAATGCTTTCTAAGACCAGGAATAAGGCAAGGATGTGCTTTCTTACCACTCTCTTCCAACATAGTCCTGTGAGTTTTAGCCAGTACAATAAAGCAAGAAAAGGAAGTAAAAGGTATACAGTTGAAAAGGATGAAAGAAAATTGTCCCTATTTGCAAATGACATGATTGTCTATGTAGAAATCCCAAAAAATCTTTAAAAAACTCCTGGAACCACTAAATAAGTTTTGCAAGTTCAAAGAACACACGATAAAATATAAAATTCAATTGTATTCTCATATACTAACAATGAATGTGTAGATACCAAAGTTAAAAAATATTTACAACCACTAAAAAAATAATAAATGGAACGCTTAAGTATAAATCTAACAAAATATTCTCAAACTTATATGCTAAAAACTATACAACATTGGCAAAAGAAAATTTTTAAAGATCTAAGTAAATGGAGAATCGTATGGTGATCATGGATTGAAGGATTCAACACAGCAAATATATCAGTAATTCCTAAATCAATATACCGGTATAAATCACTTCCTATCAAAACCCCAGCAAGACTTTTGTAGATACAAAGCTTTTATAAAATTTACATAGAAGGGTAAAAAAGCTAGAAAAGCAAAACAATTTATAGAAGAAGAAAAAATTGGGAGGAATTAGTCTACCTGATTTCAAGACTTATTTTATAATTACAATAATCAAAACTGCAATGTATTGGTAGAGGGATAGCAATATGGATCAATGGAACTCAGAAATAGACCCACACAGATATGTTCAACTGAGTTTTGACTAAGGTGTAAAAGTAATTCTTTGGAAGATAGCCTTTTT
>NW_024412406.1:20141216-20398430 GCF_014898765.1 Herpailurus yagouaroundi
CTTGTAGTAACGCTGAATTCAGCTTAGCAGCAGATAATTCAGCTTGGGCTTTCACATTCCAGGGAAGGGACACTCACTACTATGTGAGTGCAGCTAGAGCATCGTGAGGCAGCCGAAAATATTAGAAAGGTGCCTTTTATATAATCTTATATCTACCTTTAAAAAATTTCTACTGGTATCGTACTCTGAAACCAAATAGAAGAAGAAGGGTTTTTTTTTTTTTTTCTTACCACTTAGCAGTCCTCAAACATGTTTAACACAGTTACCCTCCCCTCTTCATGAGCTAAACATTCCCCTTTGCCTCATTTACTCCTCCCATGATATGGCTTTGGGAACCCTATTATCTTGGTTGACCTACCTGAGCCAATTTGGCACCCAAACTGGATACAGTATTCTAGATATGGTTGTTATTTACATAGTCGAGAGTGCAGTCGACTGTTTTCATTTATTAGCAGTTTGCTTTTATTGGTGCCGTAGAAAATCAGATGTGGCCACATTTTCACAGCCAGGTCATGCTGCCAGCTCGCGTCGGACTTACAGTTATCTTTATACTCAGATCTTTATAGCGCTTGAAGTCTGGCCTTCCCATTTTGCACTGGGCAGCTGACTTTCCGAGGCTAACTGCAGAACATTATGTTTATCGCAGTTACAATTTATTTCACCCGTTAAGCCTTCCTTTTAGCCTGTTCATATCATTTTCAATCCTGGCTCTATTATTTTAGTATTTGCTGTTAAACTGGGATTTTGAGTCAGTCACAAAGTTGGACAGGATGTGATTCATGACTCAATCTAAGTCCTCAGTAAAATTTTACACAGGCCCACATGAAGAAAGGATGTCTGGGCTGCTGCTAGAGACTTCTCTTCGAGTAACAAGAATATATGTTCTCTGATGTTTAATCAACTGTGAATCCACCTAGCTGTGCTATCAGACCACATTTCTAAACTTCACTTAGTGATGCAAACTATGAAAGAGTTCATGAATGCCTCTGGAGATTAAGGAGTACTCTGTTTCTCATTTACTGTTTTATGTATGTATCAAAAAAAAAAAAAAAGGAAAGAAAGGCAATGAATTTTATGTGACCAGTACACTTTGTGTTTCTTCCAATATTCTTTGCTTCTGTTTATTCCTTAGCTTTACTGGGCATTTTTTCTTAGTAGTATTTCTCTATGACACAGTTATCTTCCTCTATAGATATCTTTTTTTTTTAATTTTTTTTTTCAACGTTTTATTTATTTTTGGGACAGAGAGAGACAGAGCATGAACGGGGGAGGGGCAGAGAGAGAGGGAGACACAGAATCGGAAACAGGCTCCAGGCTCTGAGCCATCAGCCCAGAGCCCGACGCGGGGCTCGAACTCACGGACCGCGAGATCGTGACCTGGCTGAAGTTGGACGCTTAACCGACTGCGCCACCCAGGCGCCCCTATAGATATCTTTTTAAGTTCATTTGTTTATTTTGAGAAAGAGAGAGAGCGTGTGGGGGGAAGGAGGGAGGCACAGATGGGGGGGGAGGGAGGGAGGGAGAGAGAAAATCCCAGGCAGGCTCTGCACTGTCAGTGTAAAACCCAGTGTGAGGCTCAAACTTACAAACTGTGAAATCATGACTTGAGCTGAAACCAAGAGTCAGATGCTTAACTGACTGAGCCACCCAGGCGCCCCAGCCCCCATAGAAGCTATTTTAATAGTTATATCTGAACGTTTTTTCTCTTTATTCAGAAGCTTTCCACTGTTGTAAGAAAATTTCTTGCCAGATGCATTTTTCCCGATCATCACGTTGCCAGCCCCTTATCAAGACCCCAGGCCTCAGTGTCATAACCCTTAGTCCATAAAGCCAAATCCTATCACTAAATATCATCCCTTTAGTCTGCTGAAAAGTCATGATGTTCAGTAAGAATGAACTGATAACATCACCTACAACCCCAAGTCCTTTAAAAAGTGTTGTTGTTGTTGTTGTTGTTGTTGTTGTTGTTTTTGCTTATGTTTTAAATATCTGTATCATTTCTTTATGTGTATGTGCAGAAATGAGAAGGGGCTAATGGATGTGATGACTCGGGATAAGTCGTGTATCCTTGAAAATGCTATTTTCAGGAAAGTCTCATGTCTCCAATACGTTAGGATGCTGGTTGTTTTGTGGCCTCTTCACTCTGCGGTGGGAACTCTGCTCCAGCTGGGCGACCGTGCAACTGGGCTGAAGAGACAAGGGGAGAAGAAAAAGCAGGCTGAGGTAAGAAAGCCAGAGAATAATTCTGGATCCTGACTGAGCTCAGCACTCACCAAGCACTACACAGCCATGCACCAAGGCCACCGGGGCCATACAAGAGATCTCATGACCCTGCCTCACAGGTTCACAGACCCCTTCTGGGTCCCTATGGCAGCCCTGTATGTCCTAATTCTGAACCCTCGTTTCTGTTCTGGGGTTCCAGTTTCCAGCCTAATACCAAATGCCTCGTCTTGGCCCATCTAATTCCCCACCTTGTATGGAAGCTTTCTTTGAACTATCAGGTTTTAATACCAACCTCACTCTAGAAGTTATTTCCTAGATCTGTCAGATGATATATTGAGAGGCTATTGATATTTTGATGCTATGGGCATTTTGTGTACATGAGAGATAAGTGAGGGGCAGGTAATAATTACTTGGTAATTATTAGTTTACATTTTCCTTTTAGAACCAGGAAATATCCATGATACCAAAGTCTGTATCAAAATAGTTATTTCACTACCTTTCTCCTTGCTCTCTGGTTCAGTTTCTGAACGTCGGAAACCCGAGGCTGAAATGGATTCCACATTGCCTCACTCCACTCACCTCACACCCAGACTTGGCCCTAGGAACTTGGCCTCGCATCCTGACCCTTACTTGCCAAGGCAGAGTTCAGATAATTGTGGGCATCAGTTGAGCTAGGTTTACACAATTCTGACCATCCTAGCTTCTTCGTACTTGTTATGTAGAGAGAAGATAAACAAATGTTGTTTTATGCTGCTCACCATTTCTTCACCAACCTACACAAGAACAGAATTATGCGACAACCAGCAGAGAGTAAAATGACTTGAGAGAGCATAAGACTTCAAGTATGGAACCTGGTCATACAAATATGGTAGTAGCGAGGGTTAGGAGCCCGAGAATGTTCCACAGATTTTATACAGTTATTTTTATACAATACGACAACAAGCTTTTAGATGGGTAAAGAAGGATGTAGAACACTACTAGAAATCAGTGATGAACCACTCCAAGAGAAAAGACTATTTCTGTTAAGGATTGCTGTGTGAGTTTGGAAGGCAAAGGAAGTGAGGACAATAAAAAGATATTTGATTCAGTTCTTGGGAGACCTTAGAATTTTCCAGTGTCCTGGACTTTTAGAGTCTTCAAGTTGGAGTTCTTCCAAATTGCACAGGAAGCGAAGTGACTGTACTGTCAGGCAAGATATTTCTGTGCTTTTATCCATGGCCCCTTGATGACACAAACATGTGTGTCCAGCCCTGGCCTCTCCTCTGAGCCACTAGGTGATAAATCCAACTCCCATCAATATCTCAAAGGTATCTATAATTTCAGGTCCAAACCAGGATGCTTGATTTACCTTTTTTCCCAAGTCTGCTCCCTATACCAGTAAATAGGGATTCCCTGCCTTCTCTATTTCAGTAAATAGCACCATCATCCATTTGCACACAAAGTCAAAAACATAGGAGTTGTCCTTATGTCCTTCACGACCCACCCCCCATTCAGTAGGAAGGCCTATTAGCACTTCCTTATAAACATGTTCCAAAGTGGCCACCTTCTTTTAGGTCTACTGCCACCGTCTGAGTCCAACCATCATTCCTTAATTAGGCTACTTCACTAGCTTCCTAACAGGTCTATGTGTTGCCCTCTAGATCAGTATACATTTTTTCTTTGTTCAAAACCCTTCAATGGCTTTTTCTCGTAAAGAAACAAAATATTGTGCAAATTCTTTTGAGGCCCATTCAGTCCCATATGACCTGGCTCCTGCCCACCTCTTTACCTTCATCTCTGCCTAACTACCGCCCACCCTCAAACTCTGCTCTCCCTTCCACTGTTCACTCCTCCTAAAACTTTCCCCACCTCCAGCTCCTTTGCATTGACCCTTTTTGCTGCCCAGAGCTTTCTTCCTTTAGATGTGTGCATGACAAGTTCTTTCTTATTCAGGTTTCAGCTCAAATGTTCTTCCTTGAAGGTGGCTTCCAATCACCTGACTTAACATTTCTGAAGGTCACTCTTGATCTCATTGCTGTGTAGTATTTTCTTCATTGTACTTGCCACCTAAAGTCTAACTTACTGGTCTACTTACTTCGCTACTCATTTATTATCAGTTTCTCCTACTAAAATGTAAGTTCTTTGAGAACAGAAACCTAATATGTCTATTTCCCTGCCACATCTCTTGTATCTGAAACATAGCACTCAGTAAATACCTGATGAATGATGTAACACAATGAAAATCCACCTCTCCTTTAACTTCTAAATTATCCTTATTCAGATGACTTCAGCTTTACCTTCTGAATATTAACAAAATGTATAAAATCTTAGCTCTCAATGACAGTATAGAAAAATGATTCAAATAAAATTTATTTACCTACTGAACTAACAATTATTTATTTATAACAGGAAAAGGTTTCTAGTGAACATTTTCATTAGAAACCATGAGTAAAAAATTATGATGTGAAGTTGAAACTTGATACAAAGTAGAGTGAATGGCCAGAGAAATAGACTCTTCCTTAGTAGTCTTACCTTATGACTTACAGATATCCTTGAAAACATCATAAGTTATAATTAAAAATCAATAAGAAATATTTCTGAATTATAATCTGCGACTCAGGAGACATGATTTAACTTGGAATGATCTCAGAATCCATATTTGAATAGTAGTGTGCACAAGATTATATAAAAAATTATTCATATATCTCTAAACACATATCTGAGAAAAACTCAGTTTGAACATATGTACCAAATTTGCACACAGACACATCAGTCAGCAGAAGCTCACTCAAATAGAATAAACAGAAGACAAAAAGCCAGAAGGCTTGGATGCTAAGGCCAACTTACTAGGCCTATAAAAAGCAAGACAATTAAAGATATAATAGGTAATGTTTACTGAACAATTACTATATCCCAGGAACTCCGTTCTAAGCACTTTATAAACAATGACCCCATGTCTTGAACCTCTTTTTCAGTATGACCTAAGCATTAATAAGCATTTTTATAATGGATCTAAATAAGCATTTTTACAATGGACCTAATGAAGAGACACATTAATTTTCCCAACTTGAAAAAACTAAAGGTTAGATAGTTGTGGGGGAAGATGATGTTAGAAAAAAAAAAAAAAAACCAACAAACAAAAAACTTCAGAATCAAGAGTAGAATTTGAGGAGTATGAGGAGTATCATTCAAACATTTCAACCTTATGGTTGGGACCAGGTCAGGTTGAGATCTTGGACCAGGTCAGTAGCTGGTTTTCAGGAACCGAGGATCTATAGGACAAACAACAGAAATAGATATTGAGAAATGAGGAAAATGCCAGGCATAGAGGAAGTCCTTCACAACCTTGCAATGTTCCAGGTCTTTACATGGTCTACGAGCCTCCACATATGCTGGACTGTCATGCCTCTGACTCATTTCTTACTATTCTCAGACACCTGGCTTTTTGCTGGGTCTCCTCCAGTGTTCCTGGCATGTTCTGTCTCAGAGCCTTTGGGCTTTTCTCGCATCTGCCTGGAATGCCTTCCCCAGCTATCCTCATGATGAACTCCTTCATCTCTCAAGCGTTCATTCATTTGTTACCTTCTCACTGCTTACCCTGACCGTTCAATTAATAGGGAAACCCTCTACCTCCAGCACTACTGATCTCCTAACTCTGCTTAACTTTGAAGGTTTTCCACAGCATTTACATCTTCTCCTATATTATACAATTTATTGTTTTTGTCATGTATATCATCTAAATTTCTCCACTCTGAAACTTAGGGTCCAGATGAGCATGGATTGTTACCTGTTGTCATAGAGTCCCCCAAAATGGTCTTTATTTTTTATCCTTCCCTGTGTTAATTTTCTAGGGCTGCCATAACAAAATGCCATGCAATGGGTGGCTTCAGCAACAGAAATTAATTTTCTTATAGTTCTAGAGGCTAGAAGTCCAAACTCAAGGTATTGGCAGGTTTGGTTTCTTTCAAGGCCTTTCTCCTTGGCTTGCAGATGACGGCCTTTTTATTGTGTTCTCACATGGTCTTCCCTTTGCAAGCACGAATCCCCGGTGTCTTTTTGTGTGTCCAAATTTCCCTTTCTTATAAGGATTCCAGTCAGATTGGATTAAGGCCCACCATAACAGTCCATTTAAAAAAAATTATTTTCCATTCATGAATATTTGAGAGACAGAGAGAGACAGAGTATGAGCGGGAGAGGGGCCAAGAGAGAGGGAGAGAGAATCTGAAGCAAGCCCTTGGCTCTAAGCTGTCTGCACAGAGCCCTACGCGGGGCTTGAACCCATGAACCATGAAATCCTGACCTGAGTCGAAGTCAGATGCTTAACCAACTAAGCCACCCAGGAACCCCTAACAGTCTTATTTTAAATTCATTACTTCTCTAAAGGCTCTGTCTCCAAATATAGTGGCATCTGAGGAAGTGGAGGTTAGGGCTTCAATATAGTGTGGGGGACACAATTCAGCTCATAACATACTATATATCCATTTACTTTGCACATGACTTTGTAGTGCTCTCCCACTCTGCCTCTGGGCTTGGCCTTGAGATTTGCTTTGGCCAACAGCATGTTAGGAAATATGACACAAACAAAGGTTTGAGAAGTACGTGTATGACTGGGTTTGTTCACCCTTGATCTGCCATGGCTCTGAGAACACGCCTAGATTGGCCTGTTAAAGAATGAATGAGACCTATAGAACAAAACTTAATTTCCCAGTTGTACCAGCTAAGGCCATCTCAGATTGGCCACAGCCAATTGCCCCCCTCGCTGTGTGAGAAAACGCAACCAAGATCAACAGAGCCACCAAATGAACCCACAACTGCCTGCAGACACATGAGTGTCCCAGGCATGACTAGCCAAGCCTATCTGAGATGAGGTGAGCCCTGCAACTCATGGTGCTCTGATCTTGTGGTTGTAAATGTGTTATTGTGGCAATTGGAAAACTGATACAACTGTTTTGTTCATTGATATATCCTAATTAGAAAGAATAATGCCTGGCACATTGCAAGTGATCAATAAATACTTTTTTTGAATGAGTAAATGAGCAAAATATAGTTACATAAAAACAAGTACCTGCTTACAGAGGGCCCCTCTTAAAAATTTATTACATATCTCTCACGAGGATGACTTCCTCTGGCTTAATATCATTGAGTTTATAAGTGGTTTCATGAGCTAGCTGGTAACGTATGATTCACTGTGGCCTAATATATTTACTACTCTTTGAGGACTTCACATTTCTTCAGGTAATATTGCTTGAAACAGAAGAGTAAACGTGTTAAACCCACACATTAGGGAAACATTAGGAAAAAAAACTTTTGAGGGTCTTCCTATAGCATCTCAAATTTTATTAGGTGGAAGTGACCACTAATCCACCCATAGGAGCTGTTATCCTCATGACTCTGGCTTAAAGCTATAGGTTAAAGGAAACTATTTGGAGGTGATGAGGGAGTAATTAAAAAAGAGGGAGACTGAGAGTGATTTTAGTAAAAGTAAATAAAAATGTAGCAAAAACTACTTTTTGGAGCCTATGTGATGCTAAACATTACTTTTCCATGCTGTTTCTCTCATTCTGGATAAATCTTTACCTCCCCACCCCACTTCACCGAGCTCAGCCCTATTTCTTCTTTAGTACAAACATCACCTCCTCTGAGTGTTAGGCAAGAGGGGACTGAGCAAGCCTTCCATGTTCCTTTCAACCTTACCCCCAGGACTTCTTATATCTTTTCATACAATTTGTGTTTTTCTTTATAGCATTTTCCACAGTGTGTGATCACAAATTTGTGTGATTAATACTCAGTGCATGTCTCTTGTGCTAGATTTTGACTCCACAAGGTGCCACATCTAGCTCAGTATTATATTCTTAGAATTCAGGACAATGGCCCCAACACAGGTTAGTATACAATAAATACTTGTTGACCAAGTATTATTCATTATCTGTCCTTCCCATTTATTAATAGATGTCACTGATGGAGAGAAATCACAAATTAAACTAAATACCGCTAAAATAAAACATCCAAAAAAAAAAAAAAGTCTGGTCATTACCAAAAAGTTTCTGAGCTTCCTTATTTAAGGAAGTTTTTCAATAAATATGTGTTAAATTAAATTGACAGATAGCCTCAAAGAAAACATTCTGAAAAAACGAGATTTACGTTCTGAAACCCAAAGTTTTGGATTGATATGTTATTAAAGCTTTTGCAGCCTTTCTCTATTGAGTAAAATTCCAATAACAACCAGCTCACATTATTGATCAGCCTTTGGCAATCCTATCATGCCTCTCAGAGCATCAAGCCATGGACTGAAATCTAGAATGAAGAAATTCGGCAGAGAGCGTCTATAGTTGTTGACATCATGCTTAGATTCTGAGCCACTTGGGAATGAATACAAGATAGATTATAAAAATGCTGTTTTATGGACTTCAGAAGGCCTCGTACACAAGCTTGGAAGGTTTGATTCTAATGGAGAATTCAATGTAGAGGGAACAGCATTTGGAACAGCCCTGCCACCCTGGATTAACTGAGAAAAAGTGAGGGTAGCTGGAGGACATTGAAGCTGCTATGAGGCTGTAGTGGTGCACAGAGACCAGATTATGCCCGTCTTGGAGGGGCATAGTAAAGATATCTGCGCTTGTCCTAAGTACAATGGGAAGCTGCCAAATATTTCCCGAGCTCTGATCGCTCTGGCTTGCATGGGGAGAATGGATTGGAAAGCAGAGGGGAGTGAAGCTATCGTGATGATCCGGCTGTACTTGACATAGCTTGTAGGAGAAGAGCCTGGCTACAGCTCAGCTATCTGCTCTTTCTTTTTCATGGGCATAATTGGGAGTGTGTTTTGAAATTAGCAAAGTCTTATTTTAGAGAGAATCATAGACTGGACGTGTTGAGACTTTTGCCCGGGGCTCTAAATATCTATTAGCAGAGTCTCAGCAATGAACTGTAATCCCTATGAAATGAGGTTGTGAGCATCAGCAAGACTCGAGCACCCACCTACTACACCTGGCGATAGCACTGTTAATAGATATTTGCTGCGCAAGTGACCACATGAATCAAGGGTTACAAAAAAGGGTTACAAACAATGAGCGACTCTAAGAAGCATGTTGGAGGTAGCAGAGAAAGCCATTTTCTTCTCTAAACCTCGAGTTTCATTCCTCGCAAGAATCCAATAATTTCTTTCATTTTGAAGCATCTGTACACGCACATGCTGAGCCATCAATTAAAATAAAGTGTACAAAATGCCTACTCTGCAAAGTGTGCCTGCCTCTGGCACATGCTCCGTTTCAACACTGGCATAACCAAAATGACTAATGTGGTTGTTCGATTCTAGGGTCGGCGACTCGTTCTCGCTCAGCTTCTAAATCCCAAGGCAAACAGCTTTGCGATGCTAGAATGAGAAGAGCTACAGAGAAATTGCCAGGTCTTTTGTTGCCTTATTAAGTCTGGAGTATTCTATTTAATCATACCTTCCTCTAGGAGAAATCAACTATTTGAAGAAAAATACATTCCTGGTCTCTGAATGCTGTCTTTCAGTAAGGAGCAAAGATCAAAGAGGGTGAACTTTCTAATCTTTGAACATTAACAATGTCCCTTGTACTGCAAAATGGAATTACTTAGGGCGGTTATGGAGACCCCTGTAGTTTTGAGCATATAAATGGAATGTCTTAATACAGCATATGAAATTAATTGTAACATATTTAATATCCTTCAAATAAATTTGAAAGAACAAGGTACTTGGCACTTGGATATTTATTTTAAACATTTCACCAACTGTATGAAGCTCTGTAATAAGTCTGAAATATTTAACACAGATAAGATATCTTACTGCAGCTCAGCATTTTCTCCTGATGTTTGTAATTTTTGCTATAAGAAAATTGGACAGTTTTATCACCAGGTAATATTTGTTAACCAGGGTCTGACAAAAGAAAAAAGATGGATGACCGCTAGATCAGCATGTGGCCTGCGAAGAAAATGAAAGGACATTCATAGTAAGTGATTTTAATCTGTTGGTCAGTGCCCTATTCAGGATGTCAGATTTTTTTTTTTATGAAAATGCAAAAGAAACAGTTCGTAACACACAGTGGTGACATATATAACTTCTGTTTCATGATTTGCAATGCGTAGGCACTTCACTGACTGTTGGATTTATTCTCTGCTTTTGAAAGACAGCCCTTGGATTGCCCAAAGAGAACCTTCTTGGTTTTGTAATTGTTTTATCATTCCAAGGGGATTCTGGTTGCATGGCTCATCCTTCCCCTCTTTGTCATGCCCCCTACATTCGGTCTCTTAATCAAAGGACACTTTGCCCAAGAATGCATTTACAGAAAATTGAGATGCACATTCTGTATGGATGAAGGCAACTGTGTCATCTACATTTTCCACGATTCAGCCATGCCCTTTGTTCTTGGACATGATAGAAAATCTGTTTTCACTCTCAATTGGAAAGCCAGCATGAGTTAGACCAGATGGCTGTTGACCTTCAGGCAATAGAGAATGGGAGAGATTCCCAACTGTTCTCATTACTCTGGGCAGTGACCTCCTTTGGAGCAACCGCCACAAGAAGCTGACACCTAGAAAACTTACTTTCTCCTTGAACGCTAGACACGTTACTGGTTGTGTATTGAGAGCTCTAGTTACCTAATCTTCATGGTGTCAATGTCTCGTGTCAGTGTTTATATATATTATTCTTTATTCATTGAAGTCAAGCTGCTGGTGTTCTAAATGTCTTGATAAGAGAAGACGGCTGAGTTCAGATGTCTGCTGATGTTAGAAATGTTTTCCCCCTTTTTATATCCCTGTGCACCACACAGTAAATAGATCATAGTATATACTCAGTGTGCGTGTTTGATTGAATGATGGAAAGATAAATGAATGCTAGTCACCGTACTTTACACTATCCATAAGGTATTTTCAGAAAATGTCCCTATATGGAAACCTAATACATTGTAAGCACTTACCTCAATTGTTTCCCAGCAGTGCCAGTAAGATAGGTTCTGTTATTATTCTTTTTGGCTAGAGGGAAAATTTGATACTATGTAACTAGTAAGTGGAAGAAAGGGGACTGTATCAACTCTACCCGTTCAACTCTGCTGCTCACACGTTTACTACAATGTTCTCTTATTTCCCTTTCTGTTATCATAGGGAGATGACTATCTAGGGTCAAAATTAAATCCCCAAAAGCCGTTTACCTGTAAATTTTCTTTCAGAGCCCATAGATGCCTATTATTCATTTATTTACACAGTTTAAAACAATAAACGGCTATTTGTGAGATGCGTCGGTATACTTGCTATGAGATTGAAAGAGCTGATGAATCCTGGGCAGAGGTTGGGATAAGAGTACTTTTCTCTTCTATTTCTATCAGGTTGCCTTTTAGATCTGATGTGATCTGACATCTCCCCCCAGGACATCTGAGTGTGCCGAGTTATCAGTTCTCTGTCTATTTCCTACCGTCTAGCCAAGGGAAAACTGGCATCTTGCTGGGCTGGGTCTCTCACTGTCTGTATTGCATATATTAAATAAACAAAACCGAAAGAACTAGGTCATTGGAGCAAATGTATGCATTTATTAAGCCATAGATGAAGGGATATCTAATCTGCGTCCCTCATTATGGAATGTATCTGAATCCAGTATTATGTCACGTATTGGTTGAAACCACAGACAAAACAGTCCTTGTCACCCACACAGCCATACAAATATAGCTTCCTGGCAAGCTGCATTCACACACAAGATGGCAGTAAGTAGAATTTTGTTTTCCTGTTGATCTTAAAATCGTCCCCTTTCTTTACATCCTAGAGCCATAATTCTGCCACCTGGCGCAGCACAAGCAACCATTCCGTGGAAGGTAGAGCAGAGTGGGATGGACCTCTATTATGAAGAAAAAGAAAATCCCATGAGGCCAGGTCTCAGTGGGACTGAGAGAGTGAGGGAGTGGCTTACGGCTGTTGTTCCCCATCGCTCAAAACTATTAATACCACAGATTGCTCACTGGCATATTTGTGTTGGTCTTACAGGAAGGTGGCCCCCAGTCAGAACGGCATGTCCATTTTATTCCCATCCTCACCTCATCCCCCCCATAGCAGCACCTCTGCATAAAGCTAAGAAGTTGCCCCTCACACTGTGTCTCTTTCCCGTGGTACCACTTATCCATTGAAGGAATGTCGGTTTTCAAATACCAACCAGCTTAAAGGAAAGATTTTGTTTTTAATTTTGCAACACATTCAGAGGAACACCATTATAAACCTTTGAGGGCTTAGTTTTTTAATCTTAGGAAAAGTGTAATTGGGCAGAAGGTTATTTACTGAGGACTTTCGAAAAGACCAAATAATAGCTTTTCAGCGTATCCTACATTAAGCAGCATCAAAATGATGCATGAAAATAGTATCTGACAATGACTTGATAACTATGTGTATACATGGTTATAGCATTTTAATGCATATGCCTGCCTCCTAGACTCCATTCACAAACTCGTTCTGATATACTTAGGGATATTTTTACTTGAACTTGTATTTATTATTTGGTGTCAGCTTAGTCATTTCATAATCATTATTCTAAAGCTAACACAGTTGGTATGAAGCCATGTTACACATGAAATTATTCAATCGATATCCGAGATACTAAAAAGTAACCCAATTTTTCAAAGTATTCCTCTTGTCGTATTGCTAAGAAAACCCACTTCACAATTCATACATCTCCTATTCTCATTCCTAAAAATGTGTAAAGACTGAGCTTTTCTTCTCTGAGTTAAAATAGTTGCTTGCAGTGATGCCTTGAAGGAAGAAAAATACCGTCTGCCCTCTTCTAGCTCGCATCCAATCAGAATAATAATAGATTTCAAGGGTCAACTCTTAAGTATTGGTTTTAGCCGCTTGGAAGGTTGAGAAGAATTTTAAGGCTCCATCCAGGCACAGAGGAAAAAGTGCTGTTACCAATTAGTGATGTCTGTCTTGGGAACACAAGTGAGGAATTAGGTCCCATATGCTATGTATTCATCATCTGTGCTTTAAGGCTTTCTTAAATATAATCACTTTTATTGAGTTGAACTGTATGAAAAGACAGTTGCACACAGTGAGATTAAATGATCTGGGTTTTGGGGGTATCACATTTTGAGGATATTTACATTTTGTTATTGCTATATGGTATAAAATATAAGACCTGACAGGAATCTCAGCTTAATAACAGCTTTTGGATTACACTTTCCAGGTTACAAAGCACAGGCACTTTTCACAGCTATGATCTCATATTGTGCCAACAAACCTGTGAAGTAGGTATCACATTTCCCCTATTTGTGTATATTTTCACTGAGACACAAAGAGTTTCATTAACTTTCCCAAATTAAACCCAGGTTGAAAATGCCTCAAAAAAAAAAAAAGTGGCATAGGGAGGTTGTGGGGGGAATATCCAAATAATTCTGAGAGGGGTATATTCTCTCGTCATGAGGGTTCTAAAATCAGTCTGAAAGGAGGAACTCCAGGCCACCCAGGACACAGTTGATATATGATTGCTCCACTATCTGGTCAAGCCAAATCAAACTGCTTCTAATTCCAGAGTAAAAAAGAATGGGTAATTTTCTACATCTGTCCCTTTGCTCCTAAATATCCCTGCTCATTTCGATCATCGGGTTAGGTCCTACTCCTCTTTCAAGACAACTCAAGCACTAACTTCTTTTGACTGTCTTACCCTTCCTTCCCAGACTGGAATAAGTGGCCATTTTCTATACATCCATCAAATAAGGAAGGTTCTATCACAAACTCACACCGGGAAGTTTTGACTCTCAGTCTTCTTTTGAAGGATAAAAAGGAGTTTTTACTTAATTATTCTGAATTCCAGAGCATTCATTGGTCCACACTGTCTCATCATGTCTTAAAACACACAAAGATATACCTGATGCCCTCTTTTTAACCTCTCTTAAAAATTCCTCTTTTCCTACCCGTATATGGTAAGTGGGATGGGGTTTTAGACAAAAAGTATTTTTTCCTCTTTCTTTTCTTCCCCCTTACTCCTTCTGTGCTTCCAGAGATTAGCTCCAAGACTCAGACTATGGAGATAAAATATCTTTTCTAAGAATACCCCTATAAATCAGGCTCAAGAAACACCCTCCAAGCCAATTTTCATGGAAACTCTGTTAAATTTTTGTATGCACACAAAACTATGGAAAGTTACCTTGATTCTTATTCTGTTGTGTTTCTTGTCGGGGTAATTCCTCTAAGGATTATTGACCTGGAGACATTTAGGCATTCCAGATTCCTTGGCTAAAATAGCATCTGATTACAATAAATCCCACCACGATAGTACCTCTTACATAGATTTTATTAACACATTTACAAATTAATACAAAATAAAATAATCCTTGTAACTCAAAACCCACTAAATACTTTTGCTTCGGTAGTATTTTTCAGAATCTCAGTCATTCTTTTGATTAAATCAATTATTTGATTCAGTAATTTACTATATGCAACCTCTCTCCACACACTTTTTAAAGTCATATCAAAGTCTTTGAACCCATTTATTGAAATGGATAAACATAGTTCCCCTGTGGTTTTTGAGGCAGTAAATTAATAATCACATGTTTATTGGAAGGATCACTATGGACAACTACTACTAGTTATTGTCATGAGTTTTGTTTTACTGCATTATTATCATGATTATACAAAACATTGGTGCTTACATTAGGTCCACAGGGCCAAGATATCAAGTCAGTCCTATCATTATATCCTTTCCTTCTATTAAATATCTTCAGAATCATCTGCTTTTGCAATGTGTGTGTGTGTGTGTGTGTGTGTACACATATATATGGGTACATGTGTATGTGTGTGTATATATAGATATATAAATATATAATATATAAATTATAATATATATTTTTATATATACATGTATAAAGAGAAAGAGAGAGAGAAACTAGATAGGATTCACCACACTTTTACCCTGCTTGTTTCCAGATTATTTTTAAATGACTAAAAAAGCAAGGAAGAATAATATTGTGAGGGATAAATCAAGATTGAGAACATTTAAGTGTCTGTGGTAATACACGACAAATATAGTTCACTATAGGTAAATGCAAAATAATGAGCTTTCAAGTAAAGAATATAAAATTGGAAATATCTGTTTAATGGAAAGGTGCTGTAGCATACTGATTAGAAACACATTTGAGTAGTTGCTGCAAAATTGTATCCATTTAGCCTTTAGCCCAACATGGAATTGCAGAGAAATACTGAGTAGAATTACTAAAAAAAGAAAGTATTATAAATCAAAAGTAGAATTACTGTAATAAAAAGTAAGTATACATTTGCTCATAGAAAATACAGAGCACAAGTCACCTTGCTTTTAAATCAAGACACCAAAAGAGTTGCAATGGGCCACTTGCTAGGTCCAAATAACTCTGAAGTTCAACACAAGTTCTATGAAACTGAAAGATCAAGTTAGCTCTAGGAATGGTAAAATAATTATTATGGAAACAAATTGAAAAGTAAAGAGACTTTGTGTTTAAATATTAGAAAAAGAGAAGAGAAATGCAAAATTTGTTTTAGAAAATTATGTAAATATGAATGCTGTAAAAATATTTTGAACCCAAATAGTCAGTGAAACAAAGATACAATGAAATATTTTCTGAGCAAGGGCTACAGAATCCTGAATGAAATAATTCAGACTGCAATGGGAACATCAGTGGGATCAAATTAACTATCAGTTTTTCCATTTTTTTAGTGAAAATATTTAATGATATAATTTCTGTATATTTATGTGATTTACATTGTAATTAATATCAGTTAACTCCATGCATGAAGAAGGCTATCTTGCTAACCTCAAGACTACCGGTTATGTAAGCAAGGATTTATTGAGAAAATCCTTACTCAAAGTACAAACACATTGCCTCAAGTAGAGGGCTTAACATATCGCAAATTTTACTTAATTTGTTCTCCCAGTAATGAGAATATGAGTTTTATAAGACTTCTGTCTCAAAGAGAAAAGCCTAAAGTCTTACTATGTGGTCAGAAGCATTGAGCAAAATTGCTTTTTGATTCACAGAAAAAGAAAAAGCTTCCTAAGCAAAAGTGTCCATTACAAGAGCCCCTTGTTGTGCCTAGATAGTTACTGTATTTTCTTACTTTCAGGAAAAAGATGGGTGACTGAATTAATATGTTCCGATGTAAAAACAAACAAACACAAATCTTTATCAATAAATTAAGAGATTTTTTTTCATTTTCTAAATTATTTTTGTAATTTCCTGAAATCTCACCAGAATTCTCATTCTATCCATTAGTCTTTATACCTAGATAAGAATACTTCACATATACTATACCTATGGAAGCTTATCTAACTACTTAGTGGGCTATTAAACTTCACCTCCCCCAAAACATTTTCTACAACCAATAGATTTTTCTTTGATGCCCTTGCTGTTCTTTAGATAAATGTCCATTGTTTGCCACCATTGAGTAACACAGTATAACAGTATGGACATTAACAAACACCCCCAAATACATATCTATATACAGTGTGAGAAAAGAGCACCCAACATGTCTGGATATTTGAAGAAGATACAAGACCTCAGTTCAGTTTTATTTGAAAATTTTTTAATGTTTATTTATTTTTGAGAGAGAGAGGGAGACAGAAAGCGAGCAAAGGAAGGGCAGAGAGAAAGAGACACAGAGTCCGAAGCAGGCTCCAGGCTCTAAGCCGTCAGCACAGAGCTCTATGAGGGGCTTGAACTCATGGACCATCAGATCACGACCTGAGCCGAAGTCGGATGCTTAACCGACTGAGCCACCCAGGCACCCCAATTTGAATTGATTCAGTGATTTGTTTCCAACATCTATTCTGTACAAAGCTCTCTGATTTCTAAAATGTGCCCCTAACAGTTCACACAGTGGATAATCCTAACTCAGATCATCAAAAGTGAGCAGCTTCATGTCCTTTGCTATGGGGTTATCATGGCCTCTTCAGTGCAACGGAAGTGTCTCCAGAGGAGCTTCCGGGGCTGCTTATCTGGCTCCTGCGACTGTTGAGGTCTAGGGCAGCTGGGGCTCAGGAAGTCATTGGCTGGAATACAAAATGATATGGTAGGTTTGGCCTGAAAATAAAGTCCCAGAGCCTGTACCCCACTTCTTCCATCTGCCCTTCAGAGTCTGCACATTCAGAACGTGGTCTGGAGAGAAGGAGCATTTGCAGAGCATATCCTTCTGCTTCTCAGACTGAATCCTAAAGCAGCTGTTCAGTGCTCTTTTATGTTTATCATCTCTCTGAGCTCCTTAATCCTCCCATCATCTCTATGAGACAGGCTATACTATTATCCTCGGCGTACAAATGGGTAAAGTTTGAGAAAATGAATCATCTGTCCCTGAAAAGCTGTGCTTATCTTCTCACGGGCTTCATCAAGGCCACCTGGTATTTGGTTTAATCTCAGGGGTGGGCTAGCCAATGCCCTGGGGAGAAGGAAGAGATAGGAAACTAAATCTATGTTTTGCTGAAAGGGAAGACTGGCAGGGACTTCACTCCAGAGTTATCTCTTTTCCCTACGAGTGTATGACCTTGACTAACTCTCAAGGCATCTCTCTAACCTTAGATAGAGGGGTAGAATGAGAATCCCCAGTGATTCTGCCCCTGACATTTTTTCTAAATTCTCTCTACAAAGGGAATATTGTATTCACTTTCTAAACCTCCAAATAACTAACTAGGGATCTGACAAACTCAACCTGGTCAGTATCAATCCCCCCAAAGAATCTATCTTAATGTATGTGTTTGGTTAATGTCTATTGCCTTTATTCTTTCATTCAGCAAATGTTTACCCAGCACCCAGTGTTTCCTACACTAAGTTTGACATCAAGGATCTATAAAAGGGATAAACTTCTGCACATAAGATGTTTATTTCCTATTAGATAAAATAACAAATAAATGTGATATGAGGAGATAAATTGCACGATCAAGATAAGCACATGACATAATGGGAATGTAGAGGAATGAAACTTACTCAAACAGAAAAAGGTCAGGGAAGGACTTCCAGTAGTTTGAAGGGTGAGGAAGGGTCGGTAGAGAGAGAAGCATGTGTAAAGGAACAAAGCTGTGGGTAAGTTGCTGGTATGCTATTATGAGTGGAGGGACATTAATAGAATCCCAAGAGAAGATGAAAGTAGAAAGGAAGACAGGAGCCCTGATATGAAATATGAATTTTATCCTGAGGGCAGTGGAAAGCCATTGAAGGATGTTAAAAAGGGGATACATTTGATAAAGATCACTCTGACAAGCAGCGTGGAGAATGGGTGGGAAGAAGGGCGACCTCACACATTAAGGAGTAACTGACACAGCTATGATGGAATTAGAAACTTGCAGTCTCCACCCCTGCCCATGAAAATTATTTGTAAGCTGGAGAAAAGGTGATTTTCCTGTCTCTTTTAGAACCATGCAAACCAGTCTTGATAACTGAGTTATGTATTAGTCATATCTGATTATACTTCGTGTCGTATCTTTCCTTCAGGTCAAATGTTAGTTCAAAGTTAAAATGTGTTATGGCTTCTGAATGTCCTTGTGTCCAAATTCTATTAGTATTTATATGTTTACCAAGAAGAAATATGTTTCCTTTAAAAAAATTACTTGTAACTAGAGACAAAAACCATCAATGTCTTAAGGAGAGAAATCTGATAAGAAGGTCATTATATACTTTGTGCATATTCAGGCAGATATTGTACATTGATTTGCATATAATTGCACATTTAAAAAATACCTAGTGGCCATAGCATTCCAGCACAATTTGATATGAGTGAAAATGTGTTTTAGTCTGTAAGAAAGCCCAAGGCACTGTGCAAGACATCTTGTTCCTTGCTCTCTAGGTTAAAATTTATCATTTATAAATGGAAAAATAGATTCTACACATGGTCTGATATTTCGGTCTCCAGTTTATTAAGACAATGTCTGACATAATGTGTTCTCTGCATCTTGCAGATGAGCAATTAAGATTCAGAGACATTAAGTAATTTGCTAAGGGTATCACAGTAAGGACATGTGGGTTAAGGATGATCGCACTCTGTATGTAGTCTATGTGCTTTCGTTTGTATCACTTTATTTGCAAATCGCTTTATATCTAACAAAATGCTTTCAACACATATTATGTGATCCATCTTATAGATGTGAAAACTGAGCACAAGGGCTAGAAAGCTTTTACATCCCTTACAGATATAAGGCTAAGAAATACTCAACACAGACTGAAACCCATCTTCATAATAGAGATTTTGCCTCCTTCCCCCATATCTTGTTCCTCTGGAATATATCCCATAGAAAATAAAGCTGGGAAATTACATGAAGGTGTGCTTAGAAAAAGGCAAGGACAGAGATCTCAAGCCTTTTGACTTTTCTCCCTTTGGGATTCATTCTTGAGACTTGAACCCACACATAAAATCTTTCTTCTAGAAGTAGCTAATGAAAAGCCCTCTTACATTAAACTCTAGAGAAAAAATGAGGATTGAGACATCAAAGACAGATAGAAAAATTTAGCATTGGTTCTTGATATTTGTGTTTTATATAAAGAAATAGAATCCTGTGTATGTATGGATGAGAATTCAATCATACACACACATACACATGCACCAAGTATGTATGATGTTATTATTGCCAAAAATCCAAAAAAGGTGAAAAGCACCAAGATTCCCATAAATCCTATTAGTTAACTATTTATATACTGCAAACAAGCTGTGCAACACTAAGCAAAAGGAAGTCTTAATCTTCCTGGGTTTTTTTGCTAATGACAAAACAAATTTAATTATCTATTTGATGACTTCGACTAACTAAATTTTCCAGGGAGCATTAATGGGAAAATGCATGCTAAGTTCAAATTATAATTATAAAGCAACAACAAAAAAAACCTGAAGCAACATTAAATGCATCCCCAGTAACTTTATCAATTTATAAAGAGTCTAAAATATTAAGAATAAAATAGAGGTACATGGGTGTTAGTGCCACTTCTGGCACTTATTAACTTGTTACCTTAGGCTAGTCTCCTCATGCTCTTTATCTACTAAAAGTAGATGATAATCTCTTCCCATTTCTATCTCATGAGTTGTTTTAATATGTGGTATGATTTATGTAAAAAGTATTTTGAAAACTATGGAATGCCACGGTATGATATGTTGTTATTATATCTATCATTTATTTATTTAGACTGAACTACTCTGCACAATGTGATCTTTTCAAGGGATAAAAGTTTGATTAAAAAGAAGGATAGAAAACGGGACGAATTTTCATCAAATTGAGGATGACCGTGAGTCAGGGTGTAGGGGCATTAATGCAATCAATGGCAGACAGACTCCATTTAAAAGAAAAGGAGAAACAATCTCTTGTTTCTGATATTTATAGTTGGAGATGTGTTTATGTCACACATGTAGCGTCCCTTGCTTTATGATTCCTTAATCTCAATTCTAAAGACCTTCAACTACTCCTTTGTGGTAACCTCCTGAAATATCATCATTACCCCCAAACAACTTAGTTTCTGAGATCTTAATCTCCAAAAGTTTCCTCTTTTACCATAACTTCCCTCCATCCCTACTCACCTGTTTCTTAATGTCACCAAGGCCACCAGTTACTTGGCGCTTTCATTCCTAGTCAATCAGCTTCTTCCTGCTTCGCTATTAAGCAATGAACCCATGGTCGACCTCCAAAATCACTCACCATTGTTCTCAATCCTTTCATTTGCTTTTCTTTCTGTTTTAATGATCCAGCAAACTCCTAATGTTGGATGAAAGCAGTTCTCTAGCTACAGGTGAACAACACTATACCTGTATAGCTGCTGGACAACACATATCATAAATTATATTGACCTAATAAGTAGTTCACCAAATGAGCCAAGGCTTTTGTTCAGTCGCTGGAGTTGATTGAACCACATTTTCTAGACATGGCATAATAGTCTGGTATAACATTTGTCATATTATGATCCACACCAACATAGCACTTTTATATATTCCCCCTGTGCTACTACCAGAAGCTTCATTTCCAGGGCAGCTCTCTTCATGTGCTTCCAAGAGCTGCTACAAGCCCTCTCTTCATGATCCTCTTCCAAAACTTCTCACTGCCCACTAATTTCCCCATCTTTGTCCTTTTGGCTTTGTACCTCTCCTTCTGCTTAATTCTGTTGATAAACCGTTGAACAGCTTTCCTGCTTAGTAAGACAATGGGTTGACCCAACAAACAAAAGGTCAATATTTCACACTTGACTCAGACTGTAGACCCTCATAAGGATGGGAACTTCAGGCCTCCGCTTGCCTGGGAGAGATGATCAGACATATGTATTAGGATTACTTCTTTGTACATCTGTCTTATCTAGTAAACAGTGAGGCACCTAAGACCAAAAATGTATTTGAAGGAGTTCCAGACATAGCAGGTAAAGAAATACCCTAAAATAATGTCCTCCATGAACAACTTGCATTAGAGTCACCTAGGATTTTTAAAAGCATATCCTTTCCTGGATCTGACCCAGTACCCCTCATATTGCCAGGCGATTCTTTTGCACCATTTGAGAAGCTCTGCTTTAAAAAGACATGTAAGGGGCGCCTGGGTGGCGCAGTCGGTTAAGCGTCCGACTTCAGCCAGGTCACGATCTCGCGGTCCGTGAGTTCGAGCCCCGCGTCAGGCTCTGGGCTGATGGCTCGGAGCCTGGAGCCTGTTTCCGATTCTGTGTCTCCCTCTCTCTGCCCCTCGCCCGTTCATGCTCTGTCTCTCTCTGTCTCAAAAATAAATAAATGTTGAAAAAAAATAAAAAAAAAATAAAAAGACATGTAAACAGTAATGAAATTTAAACAGAAATTCAAGCGCCCTAGGGGGAACAAGGAGGCTGTAAAAAGTAAAATGATGTGTGGGTCCTGCGTTAGGCTAAAAAACTCCTACTCTACACTTCTGGAAAATTGTTATCCCCTCAACAAAGTGCATCCAGAGGTAACAAAATTTAAAATTTTTTGATGCCAGAAGCCTGGATTTTTATGTAAAATCTGCTGGTTTTTATACAATGGCAAATAACTCTCATTTTGCTAAAAAATGCTTTGAACTACAGAATGTGGGTCTATAATCAGTTTGTAACTTTTACTTTTGAGCAGCCTGAACAAGTATACGTAGAAGACAATTTGAGAGCCAAAAAACTAGAAAACTAGTATTTGAGGGCCAGGTAAGGAAAGGGGAGACACAACTGAAATGGTCTACAGAGAAAGAGAAGAATGAAGACGAGGTCAAGAGAAGAGAGGATTACAAATGAAGACTGGTGAGCAGTGTCACAAGGCACAGGGAGGCCAAGCAGAAGGAGACTAATGACAGACAATGGACAATTAGGAGGTCATCGGTGACTTTGGTGAAAGCACTTTCAGAGTGGTAGGGCAGAAACCAGATTGTAATTAGCTGAGAATGAGTGGGATTCAAAGAGGGAGAGGGAAAGGGAGAGAGAGGGAAGGGGGGAAAGGGAAAAGGAAGGGGAGAAAGGGTTAAGGTAAGAGGGGGAAGGGGAGGGGGAGAGGGAGAGATATCAAGTGTAGATTATTCTTTCCAGATATTTAATGATGAAGTTAAGGAGGGAGATAACATAGTATATCAAGAGAGGAAGGTGATTCAAAGAAAGTTGCTTTGATAACATTTTTATTGAAATACACATACAGAAACATGCACCAATCCTAAGTGAATTGTCGCAAAGCACACACTTCTGTGGCCATCACCAAGGTTTAGACACAGAACATTAGAATATTACCAGCCACACAGAATCCCTCCCTCTGCCCTCTCACTCTTGTCTTTTTCTTCAGCACCAAAAGTAAGTGCTATCCTGACCTCTGACACCACAAGTTAGTGTCGCCTTTTGTGAACTTTGTAGAAATGGAATCTTAGAGTATAACCTTAAGCATTCGCTTATTCATTAAAAAATAATGTTGATAGAATTCATCTTCGTTAATGCATATACCTAGTGTTCATTTATTTTCTTTGCTGTATAGTGTGGATAAATGACAATGTATTTGATATCCAGTTTTGGCAATTGTGAATAATGTTGCTATAAATACTTTGTATATGTTTTTACGTGCATATGCACGTTGGTTATGTGTCCATGAGTGGAATTGCTCAAATTAATAAATGCTATTCCATGTTCAAAGCAGTTGTACTATTCATATTTATGTTTTCCGTTGTCGCCATCAACACGAGAGCTATTGCTCTGTATCCTTATAACAGTTAGTATGGTGTGTTTAATTTTAGCTATTTGGTGTTTGTGGTGGTATCCCACTATGACTTTCAATTCACATTTCCTTGATAATTAATAAAGCTGGCCACTTTTCATATGTTCGATGGCCATTTGGATATCCCTCTCTTTGTCGAAGTATCTAATCAAATTTGCCCCTTTTTTCCTGTTGAGTGATCCCAATTTGCTTATTGTTGACCTGAAGGAGATCCTTTATATATTTCATACAGTAGCCTCTGTTTAGTTATATGTGTTCAAATATTTTCTCCCACCGAGGCTATCACTTTCACTTTCTTTTTGGTGTTTTTCGATGACCAGAAGATCATGATTTTACATAGTCAAATTTATCAACTTTTTCCCTTTATGGTAGTGCCTTAAAATCCTGTTAGTAAGTCTTGATATCTAGTGGAGTATGGCCTTCCACCTGGCTTTTCTTTTGCAAATATGTCTTAACCATTCTTAGCCATTGAACATCCATGTAAATTTTAGAACTAGGTTGTCAATTTACACATGCACATGCATGAGGCATACACAAATAAAACCTATTATTTTGATGAGAATTTCACAGAATTTATAGATCAGTTTGAAAATTCACCTCTCTTTAATGCAGTTTTCCAATTTATACACATAACACATTTCTCCATCTATTTAGGTCTCTTTTGCTTTCTCTCAGTGAAGTTTTATAGTTGTCTGTGTAGAGCTCTTTTAAAGTTTTTGCTAGATTTACCCAGGAATTTACTGTATTTTGATGGTCGTATAAATTGTATGATTTTTCAAATGCTATTTTCTAATTATTTGTTAATGAAGACCTTCCTAATGTCACATATTCTAATAATTTATCTACGTATATTAAAAATTTCTACATAAAAATCAAGTTGTTTCAGAATCAGAAGAATATTATTTCTTTGTTTCGAATCCTTATCTTAATAAGTCTTTTCTTGCTTCTTCAAACTAAAACTTCCACACAATGTTGAAAAGAAGGATGATAATGGTCATTCTTTTTGTTTGTTTGTTTGTAATTTTTTTATGTTTAGTTATTTTTGAGAGACAGAGAGGCTGGAGGAGGAGTAGAGTGAGGGAGACAGAAGATCTGAAGCAGGCTCTGGATAGACAGCAGCAAGCCTGACTCGGGCTCCAACCCAGGAACCGTGAGATCATGACCTGAGCTGAAGTTGGACGTTCAACCCACTGAGCCACCCAGGTTCCCCAATAATGGTCATTCTTTTTTAAAAAAATTTTTTAACGTTTTATTTATTTTTGAGACAGGGAGAGACAGAGCATGAACGGGGGAGGGGCAGAGAGAGAGGGAGACACAGAATCCGAAGCAGGCTCCAGGCTCTGAGACGTCAGTCCAGAGCCCGACGCGGGGCTCAAACTCACCGACTGAGAGATCGTGACCTGAGCTGAAGTCGGACGCCTAACCGACTGACCCACCCAGGCGCCCCAATAATGGTCATTCTTAATGTTGGTTCTGATTTTGCAGGGAAAACGTTCAACATTTCATTATTAATTATGCTTGGATTATTGATTTTTACTTTTCCCTTCTTTTCTTTTTTTTTAAAAATTTTAAATGTTTATTTATTCTTGAGAGAGACAGAGCATGAGCAGGGGAGGGGCAGAGAGAGAGGGAGACACAGAATCGGAGGCAGGCTCCAGGCTCCAAGCTGTCAGCACACAGCTCCAGGCGGGGCTCAAACTCACAAGCTGTGAGATCATGACCTGAGCTGAAGTCTGACGCTCAACCGACTGAGCCACCCAGGTGTCCCTTCCCTTCTTTTCTTATAAATAAGTTTAAGGTTTAAGCTGCATCTGGTGTGTTTTGATATGAAATAATTCAAAAATTTTTTAAATTTCCATTCTATTTTCTCTTTTAACCCGCTAGTAATATAGAGGTGTTTAAAATTTCCAAATTATAGGGATTTTCTAGTGATCCTATTTATTTTTTAATTTCACTGTGATCAGAGAGCATATTATTACAATCTTTGAAATATATTGAGGTTTACTTTATGGTTCAGCATATGGTTAATTTTTGTAAACTTTTTATGTACACTTGGAAAAGAAGAAATGCTTCAGTTTTAGGATGCAATATCCTATATATATCATATTATGTCAACTTTTTTAATCATGTTATTTAAATATATATACACATAGAGCATTTGTGTGATTATTTTATGAGTTATAAAAAGAAGTATATTAAAATCTCCCTCTGTGATTATAAATATGTTTACTTCTTTTTGTAGTTCTCTTAATTTGGGACTCATATAACTTAAAGCCACATTATTAGCTATGTGTGAATTTAGAATTGTTATATATTTCCAAAGAATCAAATCTCTTGGTATCATAAAGGTTTATAAGGCATTATTATTTATACTATATTCATTTATATTGTCCAAATAGTTTTTAGTCTGTCCTTTATTTCTTCTTGCATCTCCAAATATTCATCTTAATTTATTTTCCTTTTGCCTGAAGAATTGTCTTTAGAGTGCATAAACTGGTGAAAAATTCTCTTAGGTTTTCTTCATCTGAAAAGGTTTTTATATCACCTTTATATTTTAAGGACATATATACATTATGTATAGAATTTGATGCTAGAAATTATTGTTTTTGAGTACATTGGTATTGCTTTCTTTAGTTTTTTTTTTTTCATGTTGAGAAATGGACTATCTGTCTGATTGTGGCTCCTTTTATAATTAATGCATCGTTTTACATTTGGATGTTGTTAAGGTACGTGTCCTTGTATTTGGTTGCCAGAAATTGTTCTGTTGTGTACCTAATTGGAATTCTCTTTGCCTTGATCAAGTTTGAATCAGTAGAATTCATGGTGCTTCTTGAATTTATTAGCTTGAATTCAGCTGCTGAATTAGCTTCTTTCCCTAGCTTTAGAAAATTTTCAGTCATTATCCTTGAAATAGCTTTTCCATGTGGAGATTCTGTTATATGCATGTAAGTCATTTTTCTCTATGTCTATGCCTTTTATGTTTTGTGTGTGTGTGTGTGTGTGTGTGTGTGTGTGTGTGTGTGTGTTCTCCATCCTTTTGTCACTCTGTATTCCATTGTGGCTATGTTCCTTTTTGTTTTTTTAATGTTTATTTATTTATTTTGAGACAGAGAGCGTGTATGTGCAAGGGAGGGGCAGAGAGAGGAGAGAGAGAAAATCCTAAGCAAGCCCCATGCTGTCAGTGTGGAGCCCAATGTGGGGCTCAAACCCATGAACCATGAGATCATGACCTGAGCCAAAACCAAGAGTTGGTCGCTTAACAGACTGAGCCACCCAGGAGCCCCACATTGTGCCTATTTTCTTCTGTCCTATCTTCTAACTCACTAATTCCCTCCTCAGATACGTCTTTTCTGCTGTTATTCCTAACTCTTGAATCCTTAATTTTGATTACAGAATTTTTCAGTTTGAGAATTTCAGTTTGTTTCCTATTTATCATTTTCAGTTCTATGTAAAATTCTCAAAGTTGTATTCATTTCCGTGATCATAGTAGGCATATAATTAGCTTAAAGTCATCGTCCAATAATTTTATCATTAGAATGTCCTGTGGGGTTTTTTTCCTGTTATTTGGGGTTTTTTTCTTTTATTTTTTCGTCAACTGTTTTGGTTTCTTCACTTGCTTGGTTATTTTTAATTGAATGCCAGTCATGCTAGAGATAATTTAAAGCCCAAACTTATTTTATCATCCACCAAAGCAGATTCACCTGTATTTCTAGTAGGTGGCCAGGAACATTAGCAAACTCAGATCATCTTAAAACAATCAGGGTATTAGATGGTTCAAAGCTGGATTTTGGTTCCTGTAAGAGCAGATTTATTTCTAGCTTAGCCTTACTCCTAGAATATTAATCTTTGGTTTTGGTTTTCAATCGAAAGCCTAGGTGATATTGCAATAATTCAAGAAAAAAATAATGGTAGTTTGGACAAGGGTGATAACAGTAGAATTCGTTAATAGTGGTCAGCTTCAATATATCTTTTTTTAGATTGAGACAATAGGATTTTCTGGTGGTTTAGATAAGGGAAGAGATGAAAAATAACCCTAAGTCTCTGACATGAGCAATCAAGCATAATGTACTGAGATAAATAAGAATGACAAAAGGTTTTTGGTGGATAAATATAAAGAACTTTATTTCCACACAGACAGCACACGGTCTTTTCCTCTGCAAGCTACCTCTGGAGCACAAGTCTAGAATACCATTCAAATGGTGGCTGCAGGATTGGCTGCAGTTGTGAAGTTTGAAAACTCACCCAGAAGTCATAATATTGTCTTTTCTGCTTAAAATTCCTGCTAATTCAATTGAGTTTGTTGACAAAGGGTAGAGACATGCCATTTTGTATACTTACTATGTACCAGGTCACAACTCTATAGAAGTTTACCATGCATTATTTCACTATGAGTTGGCTTGTAGTATTCTCAGAATAATACACAATCACCCCATTTTAGGGGATGGATAAATGGCAAAGGCACAGAAAGGTGAAGTGACTTGTCCGAATATCAGTGGGAGAGGTAGATTTGCAGCTAGGTCCATGGGGCTCCAAAGCTCATGCACCTTTTCAGTTCATTACACCAACTCTGATATTCTGTAAATCAAGGCTAATATTAGCTAAAGAGCCTTAAAAAAATGATGAGGAAGGAATATGGAAAATGGTTAATTCTGCATTCTTTGAAATCTAAGAGAGTTCTTTCCTGGGATAATTCTTTCGTATTTCTATTTGTATGGCTGGAACCATCTTGGAGATTGGTGATCTGAACCTAAACAAATGTGTGCCTGATGAATGGCAGAGCCCCAGGTCTCCGTGACATCTCTCTCCTGTAATCACCTGATGGCCAAGTTTAGATTTGCCCTAGGACCACATAGAGTTCTAGGCACAGAGCTGGCACCAAGGGAATATTTGCAGATGGATATAAAAAACAAACAAGCAAACAAAAACATAGTCTTCAGTGTGGCTTTGAAGGCCTACCCCCTCTCCAGCCTTCATCCATCTTCTTGACCTTCTCAACTACTCCACTCCAACCCCTCTCTTACATGGAAAAGAAAGTGTTTCATTTTGAACATGTTAAGTTTGAGGCTTTTATTACTTATCATGCAAATACACGAAGACAATAGCATGTCTTTATCATCATATCTACTCCAGGGCATATCTGTTCACAATCATCATGAGAGAATCATCGTTAGCTTGGATTTCCAAGTCTTCTTCTTGCTCTGATGATCACTAAGACTCAAATCATGACAGTACTGGCATGACCTGATGCATATATTTCTTTCTGAGAAGAACATTCACTCATATCTTCTCAGTGTAACTTCTATCACATTAATTGTTTTTACTATGAATACCTTAGAAGGGGCAGAAATGGAGTTGACTCTTGAACCACCCAGGTTTAAACTACATGGGTCCACTTACGCATGAATTTTTTCCCCATAAATGCACTACAGTACTGTAAGTGTATTTTCTTCTCCTTATGATTTTCTTCATAACATTTTCTTTTCTCTAGCTTCCTTTATTGTAAAAATACAGTATATAATACATAGAACATACAATATACATAATCGACTATTTATGTTATCAGTATGTCTTCTGGTCAACAGTAGGTGATTGGTAGTTAAGTTTTTGGAGACCTAAAAGTTATATGTGGATTTTTGACTGCACAGGAGTTAGCACACCTTTCTTGGATTGTTCGAGTCAACTCTACATTCAAGACTGGGAATAGAAAGAGAAAGATTGTGACGTAGACTTTGGCCTATAGGTGCCCAAAACATACAATAGAAGGTGAGAGAGTGCCAAACTGGAGATCCAAGTGCTATCTAACATTAAGCCCTGGAAACGTACCTGGCCAAAGGTACCATCTCACAGAGCATTAAAGGGTAATGAATGACTGCAAATTTGAATTGATGGAACTGTGAAGTCATTTGTATGTTTTTATTTTTACAGACACAAATCCACAGGGTCTTGTATAACATTTCCTCTTAGAGTAACCTTTAAAAAGGTTATATTATTCCATTGTGGAGAATTATCTGAGTAGACTTTTACCTGCCTTTAGGGACTGAGAGGAATATCTCGTCCGAGTTAAATCAGTAGTACAAGTGTATGAATTACATCTTGAGATACATTTCTCACCTGCAATTAGTTCAGACAACCAGAGGGTTCAAAATACACAATGGTTAGCCTTTTCCAAAGCATTTGGAATATTCCTAGCATGGTCAAGAAAAAATCCTGCTAAAGTTCCACACTGAGTACTGATTAACATTTAGAGAGTGTGTGCATGGCTCAGTCGGTTAAGTATTGGACTTTGGCTCAGGTCATGACCTCAAGGTTCATGAGTTCAAGCCCTGCATCGGGCTCCATGCTGACAGCTCCGAACATGGAGCCTGCTTCAGATTCTGCGTCTCTCTCTCTTGCTCTGCCCCTCACCTGCTCACACTCTGTCTCTCTCTCTCTCAAAAGTAAATAAACACTGAAAACAAAGACCATTTAGGGTAACAATATCTTTCAGTATTTCAGGTCCTATAGACATCTTTAAGAAAATTAACTGTTTGAAAGACTAGAAAAATAGCACTCGATCTCTTCATTACTATTATGCTCCTTTTTCAAAAACTATGGAGCTAAGAGGACAACTGATACTTATAGGAGAACCTGATACAATGGAGTCTTAAAAAGGAATAATAGAAAAATATCATGACTTTGACCGACTTTATGAGATTTGCTTGTAAATTCATTCAAATTATAAAATAGTCATTTTAAATATTTCTTTGAGAAAGAGAGACAAAGGGAGAGAAAGAGAAAGAGCATAAGCAGGGGAGGGCAGAGACAGAGGAAAAGAGAGACTCTTAAACAAGTTCCATGCTCAATGTGGAGTCCCACACAGGGCTTCATTGCATGACCTTGAGATCATGACCTGAGCCAAAATCAACTGAGCCACCCAGGGACTTCAAAATAGCTGTTTTAAAATGTCCTGTTGTGCCATATATTTTCCATATTTTAATGAGAATATTTGTAATTATATTGGATTAAAACATTATGAATTCAATTATAATGCTATTTGTAACAGCATATGACAAACCCACAGAGCTAAACTTTCTAGGGTTGCCTCTCCTCTGCTCACTTCTGACTACTCAGTAGAACTGAATTTAGTGTTCTTTGTATAGGGTCAAATATCATATTTTCTATTTTGCTGTCTTCTGCTTATTGGTTTTTTTTTTTTTTTTGCTTTAAAAAGTTTGAAGTTATATATTTATTGGATGACCGTATAAGGTTTAACTTAAAAAATCATGGGGGGATTGGGTTTTCATGGGACTTGCAAACAAAAAAATAAACTTGACTACTGTTCAGATTTGATCAATGTTAGGAAAAATCTCAAAAAACATTGATATTTAATTGCTTGTAGGCGGATGAGTTAAGATTCTTAACTCAGCATTAATAGGCATTTATCTGTGACATAGAATAATCATAAATATTTAGTATATTCTTAGAAAAAAAATCTCCTTCCACTTTACCACCGTCTTTAATTTAGGAAAGAGGGTAACAAAGGGTGGAATAGGGATGATAAAGCTTTCCTAGCCAAGTTCTATCTGTTTAAATTAAGAAATAAACTAAAACAATAAGTGAATTACTCCCTGAGAAATAAGTTCACTGGAGCATAAAGCAGATAAACAAGTATTTGTACTTTTTACCACAATCTCCAATGTTATAGATATACAACTCATATTTAAAAGAGATACTACATTAGCAATTAGGTTTAGAAATCCTTCACTAGTATGATCAACTCCATACTAAAATTCTGTAAGGATTCTAATGAATGTGGTTTGAGTTATGATTTAATTAAACCTATTGCTATCAAATCTATTATTGAAAATGTTGAGTCACTGTCGAACATCTCCGCTAGATGTACACTTTAAAATTGTGCCCTTTCCTGTCAACAATACAGCAAATTTCCATGTTGAATAAAAAAGGGAGAAGAAATATTAACTTTGTTCTTTTTAAAGAAATCATAAAGAAATTATAGTGAAATTAGAAAGATCATAATTATTCCTGTCCCAAAGATCATATTATAGGACATTTATAAAGTAGCTTTCAATTCCTTCTTTCATGATCTTCTCTATGCTAGTGAGAACATATTAGAACAAGAGACAATCTGACATAAGGCAATACAGGCAATAGAATGAAACAATGGCTTTTGTCAAGGACATCTGGAATGAAAGGGTAAAGAAGTTATATGAGATGAAATGAATTTTACCCACGCTGTAACATTCAATCTGAATCTTCTCTGGATGTTTTGATGAGAAAGAGTAAAAAGTATCGGATTATTTTACTACATAAATCTAATTTAAAGGAGAGAGGAAGGGCAACAGACTAACAATCATACTTCTATCATGTGCTGGAGATGTTGTATAATTTAACTCCCAGGCTTATTAAATGAACAATTTTCTCCCTGCGATACTCTTGGAACAATTATTTCCTCCTTCCATTGGTCGAAAGCCAGAAGAAAATTTTGTTGCAGTAATTTGGGTTCATTTTTCTTAAAAGAATGCACACAAATTTGGGGGAAAACCAAGGAAAAGCAGCGTTGTACATATAAAGTATAAGAAGAAGATAGCAGATTTCATGTCTATACATGGGTACCATACATGCATGGGCTCATTTACATGCATATACCCTGTGCTTGGTGCAGATATGGCACAGAACCCTCACCTGTTCACCGTAAGAATTTTCTGGGTAGCACAGAACTCATCCCTCCCTCCCAGAGGCACAAAATACGTAACTGTTACCCTGTAGGGCAAATTTTATATTGTGTTTTTACAGCTATTCAATTAACCAAAATGCACTTCTAAGATTTTTTTTAAATACCTCACTCAAAATAAGAAGTGAAGGAGAATCAAATAGAATAGAAGACTATCAATTATTTTCCTGTCAATAAAATAGCACAGCGCTTCCGAACAGAAATATAATGCAGACCACATGTCATTTTAACTTCTAGTAGTTACATTAACAAAACCCACAAACTAAAAACAAACAAGTGGACCATATTAATAATATATTTTATGTAACCCAAAATAGCCAAAATATTTTCATTTTGACATATTGTCAATATAAAAATTATTGAGATATTTTTCCTCATTAAGTCTTCAAAATTCACTGTGGATATTATGCTTACAGGACCTGCACTTTGGACCTGCTCCATTTCAAATGCTCTGTAGTCACATGAAGTTATATGAAGATGGTTGCTGATTCCCAGTCTCTTTCCTAAACCCCTAACACTTATCTCCAATTGCTGCCATTCATTTCCAGCTCTACGTACGATACCATGTCTGACAGTAATATTTTTGTCCTCTTCTTCTAATTTCATGGCTTCACTACTTAGATTCTCTATTTTGGTGGAGAGCTTCATTAGCCACACTCCTGTCATTGTTCAAATGAGAAATCTGAAGGATATACTCTATGTTTCCCTCTTCCTCCATTCATCTTCCATTGTATAAGGTCAAAAACAGCCTGAGTTTGCACTCTTGTTTCCCCAATGTCTCAACATCATTCAAAGCCTGAAATATCATGTGCCTGGATTATTAAGGACTTCCTAACTCATCTCTCTACCATCCATCAATCCCCACTACTTCAATCCACCCTCTACACTGAAGGGAAACTGGTCTCTCGAGCACATATGCCTTTAATTAACTTTTTAAAAAATTAAAATTGAATTACATTGCTCTTTTAAATAAAGATATCATAGAGATTCTTTTGGCTATATTTTTATTAAAAAACACTTGTTGCATTTTCTGTATGTACTAATTATTAGAAATACAGCAGCAAACCAGACAAATTATCTTCCTGTTTTCAAAGAGCTCAAGTGTCGTGACCATGAGATACCCACCGGGACAAAAGGGAAGTTTCTAAAAATATGACCCCATGCCGCATGGCCAGTTTTCCCTGAGCTAGTAAATATGTAACTAGGAGAACTACAAGCCCCTCCCCCTCCAAATCTTTAGTGATTCAACATTTTCAAAATATAGTTTCATCAGAATTATTGGAAGGCTATTCAAACTTTATTTTTTCTTAGGTAACTAATGAGCGCACTAGTTTATCAAAAGCTGAAATTTTATATAAACCTTTCAAGGGAAGAGGAACAGTTCTAACTTACAAGAGTGTTGTATACCATTTTCTGATTATATTTTGCCTATGAATTATAATAGTATCGATCTGTGATCTCTTTTACTTCACTTGTTACAATTCCCTCCTTTCTGCCTAATTCTGATCCCTATTCATTGAACTGTTTCTTGCCTGTTTTCATTCCTATGGATATCTACTAAAAATTACTTTTGGGTAATGAGAAATAAGGCACCCTTGAAGGGACATATTCCACTCTATAAAAGCCATACTATAAAGTTGGGTATCATTAAGACACTGAGTTATAGACCTTTGAGTTCCTACCTTGGATCCTTTGGCTCTGGCTAGAGCACAAGGAAATTAGAGCATGAAGGATTGTGCAGAAAGTTTGATGGGCCACGCATGAAAATGGCAAACTTCATTTCTGCCAAACACTTCATTGGCTAGAACACAGTCACATGGTCTGGGAAATAGTAGTCTTCCTGGATGCCAAGGAGAAAAAAGAAAGGGCTTTTGCCTATTTGCATATATTTGTTACATTTCTTTTCTGTGAGAAAGTGAATATTTCTATCCTCACTTCATAAATGAAGATAGGATGTACTAAGTAGCTTACGTAAGATGGCATACCAAACAAGAGGGAGAGATAAAATTCATATCTCAGTAGTCTGACTCTGAAACCACTTATCTTTCTACAATTTGTTTCAGGCTGATTGTTCCTTTCTTGGGCCTTTCCAGAATAATGGAGAAGCGGTGGTTGCCCTATTTTCACTTCATTATTCTTTTTAGTAATGCATTTGATCGATACATTTGAAAGAAGCACCCAAGCATGCCCGACTCAGTCCCCCTAATCGCTATAGAGCACCCTGTCTTCAGAAAGTTCCTGTTCATCTTCCTGCTGTATATAAAGTGCCTGCCTAGTCAGGGACACTTTAAGGTTCTGCCTGAGACTAGTGTTGGGGAGCAGAGAGAAGATTATTTAGGACGTGAATCTTAGAGGGACTTGGCCATGGATCCAAAGCACTTCCCCAATAAAACTTTTCACTGATGTAGCTGCTATCTTGACATTTCTCCATCTCCATCCTTTCTTCCTGATGGCTCCAAATTTGTCAGAAAGAATGGAGAGTCACTGGTCTTATAATAATCTACTATTTTATTTGTTTTCCCAGAGTAGTAATTTATTAGAATACAGAAGAAAGAAAAAAATCAGTGGAGCCTAAAGTGACTAACACTCCCAGAAGGACATGTGGCCATTGGAAAGTCTAAGACAATTAAAGCAGTAACAGCTTTTTTGTACTGCATGATACTAGACACTTTTGTTTTTAATCATGCTATTTAACTAACATTGGTTATAACCAGTAATGCAGCAGTACCTTGAAATGGGTGGCTAATAGCATAAATGATCCCAAGGATACCTTTGTGTTTCTTTAGAATGCATAGAAGCTTAACATCTTTGGATGACCTGATGACTAATGCAGATATTCACGAGGGGGAAACTGAGCTCAGAGAGATGACACGAGGCAAAAAGTTTACGGCAAAAGAGTAATGAAGATAAAGGACTCCTGGGACTTGATCTAGTTTTCAGTATTTAATTTTCAAGAGCAAATATATTCTTTATTGTGAGTAACTTAATTCATTTGTAGTGAAGGAAAGTATCCTAACATATGCTCAATAGGAGAAGGTTAATATTTCACTTCAGTTAATCCATGAAGTGAATCTAACTGCAATTAATGAGGACTGCGTTTTAGATTATATTTTCTAATAGGATTTTTTAATGAATATCTCTTTTTCCACAGTGGAAAACACATATGAAGGAAACTCTAGTAAACATACTCTAAGTCATAACATAAGTGTATAGCCAAGCTAGAAAATAAGCTAAAAGTCCCTCTCTACCACTTAGAAGTACAACGTAATAAAATTCATTATAATAGCATTCTAGTTTTGTCATAAAACCATAACAAACCGTAGTTATTACATGAAAAATAGAGTAGCTAATATTTTGCCTAGTAAAACGATAGTAAATTGGTTCTAGTAATAGCAACACTATAATAATTATACTGAAAAGTAGCTGCAAGTTACGATCTGTATATTTACTATGCTATTATAATAATTATAGTTCTACCATAGATTTCTTCCATACAAAAGCTAAATTTACTCTAGTAATTGCATTCTCTTTTCTCTTCCACATAATTATAAGAATATAAAAGTGTAACTTTTGATTTGAAGTATGAAACCTTCAAATTTTTTTTACCATTATTAGATGATTGGGAATTAGGGAAGATTATTTAAAGAAGAAAAACACAAAATGTTTCCAAGAAAAAATATATCTACTTGTATGAGACCAGTGAAGAGTCAGTAAGATATCAAAAGGTAAGTTATTACCAAACTGTAGGCATAAAAAAAGTTGTCTTAATATATAGAATACACACTAACCCAAAATAACTCAGCCAAAAAGAAACTATTTTATGTCATCTCCAAGGAAAGTCTCTCCCCCATTTCCTTGAGTGGTGACATGGACCAATGCACCTGGACTTCTCCTGCAACTCCAGCCCTCAGAAAAGGGCAAGGGCTCATCACCCCTGAAAGGTAAGGGGTTTCTAAGGAACAATGACCCAAAAGGGCTCGCTGACATTCATCAAGAAATGCAATATACCACTGAATGGTAAAGAGCCTAGGAAGAAATCTAAACAGTTTCTTGGCCATAGCCATTCTTTAATGGATGTGGACATTTTTATTATGAGGATGCCAGTCAAAAAATTTTAATAAACGACACTTCCACTTCTATAGACAATAAAGCTCTCCTTCCCCATCATTTGCTTCTATTTGTCCTTACACTGGAGTGATCATACTGTAACAGACTGGCTAGCTGTTCACCAAATCTGTTTCCATTTTCAGGACATCGAGTTAAACAATGTTTCCAAGACAGTTTTTAATTAGGTGGGGGCCATATGACTCTGTTTCGGACAAGAGGACATTTGCCACTTCCAGGACTCCCCTTGTGAGATCCTCACTGTACCATCCCTCCTACAGCTTGTAGAGATGAGAAAAACACAATGAAAAGAACACAAGTCCCTGTGTCTCCTGTTCATAGCAGGGCTCCCTGACCCACATAGGCTATAATGTGGGCAAGTAATTTATCTTTATGGTATTAAGCCATTGAGAATTTGGGATTGTTCCTTATAGCACTTAACCTTCCCTGATACAAGCTCAAGTTCCACTGGCCTCTACATTCTGCTTTCACATGATTTTAGAAGCAATCACAGAAAGCAACTTGAACTGTGTGGTTTTCTCTTTCTCTTCCCTCCACTTGCTCCCTCCTGGCTTGCTTGTCCATCCTTCCTTCTTTCCTTCCTTCCTTCCTTCCTTCCTTCCTTCCTTCCTTCCTTCCCTACCTCCCCGCCTTCTTTCTTTACTTCTTTCCTTCCTTCTTCTCTTCCCACTTTTTCTTTGGGCTGATGGAGATTAGTAGGTCGAAGACTGTAATTCTCCCTTACCCCTTATTTCCTGGTTTTCCTTTCTTTCATCCCTCAGCACCATCTCTTTGCTTGTGTTTTGAATTCTATTTAGAATAATATTGTAAACTCAAATGTGTAATGTTTTGACTGTAACCTCCTAAGAACCTCTGCTGAATATCTATACAAATCTAGCACTGAGATTTAAACAGTAAAAGGTTTATGTACAAACTGTCTAAATAGCTTGAGGATGTACTGTAACAGTGAATTTCCTGTTATTTAAAACTACTTAAAGTAAGGCAGAAAAACACCAATAACTTTAATTTTGAGCTCTATAATTCCTAAGGCAGAAAAAGAATTACGTTTTATTATGTTTAAAGGTGTTTTTTTTTTTCCGTGCTTTCCTGCCAATTGTCTGTTTCCAGAACTTGCATTGTGTTGTCTCCTTCAACCCAGCTTCTTGTGCACATCTCTGCTGTGAGGTTCCAGACAATTGTTTGCACTTCTTGCAAGAGAATCTGCATTTCCAGCTTCCTAACCCCACAATAATTGCCATATTTTATAAGAATTGTCTCAGGATATTTCCCAAATTGAAATGGATCACCTCACTGTGTTCCCATTGCATTCGTTTTCCTAAAAGGAATTCATCTGACTGTATCCCTTACAGCCTATTACAAGATATTACCCAAAACACACAAATATCTGTCAGGGTCTTTCTGCATTTAGCAAATTTTCCTCTCAACAAAAAAATGCAAGAAAAGAAAAAGCAGGAAAGCTTCAAGTGCAATGTATGTCCGTGTATTAGATAGGGCTTATTATTTTTTAATTGCCTAGAAGTGAGTGCATTTTTAATAGAAATTGTCAAAAGCAAGTTTTGCTCTAAATGACATTTGGATTGCATTTTTTATACCTTGCTGACATGAGATAATCTGGTTAATTTGTTTGGAAGACAGCCAGCATGGGAACATTTTGCTGCTACTGATCTGTTGGTTTGGGTTGGAAAGTCTCCAACAGCATTGCTGAGGAGATGTCCAGGGCAAATACTTCCACTCTCCTCCCTGGTCTATGGCAGACATCCGGGGTCATCCTGGAAGTGGCCCCTGAGAGTGACACCAGAATCCTTAACACAGTGTTAAATGCAGTTTTCTGTCAATCGATCAGAATTAAACCTTGAGTTAGAACCTACTTGCTGTCCCTTTATTACATTACCGAACCTGGGTGTTAAGATCAGAAAGGCCTACATTCACAAAGGCTGCCACTAACTTGTTATTAATCAAAAGGGTGATTAATACCACTAAAAGTGAGGCTGGCACCCAAGTTTCTTCTTGTTTTGCACAGCCCTCTTTGGGCAGGTAAACCTTCAGACGGTAAAGCCATAGCTGGGTCAGGCACCTGTCATCTCATGGATCCAGAGTCCTGGCAACATCCCTTTATCAAACTCTGGATTTGCTGGCTTCCTTGAAATGCAAAAGGTCTGACTTCCCCCTCTTAATCAGAGCACACTAGTTGAAGGGTGGCTACATTTATGTCCGGGGCATTTACACCTGCCTTTCCTACAGTAGCAACCACTCCTTTCTGGGGCATTTCTCTTGCTGTAGCAAAAGCATATCTACATGTGTTCTTATGTGCATGCATATACACACTTCAGAGCTGGGTAGGGAATCTTGCTAGCTATGTCAGTCACCCAAAACAATGTCCAGCACATCATTAGGTATGAGATACATGTTAGCTCACTTGTCTTTTGGGGTGGCTGTATTATTTGTTGCTCTTGTAATTATTTCCTACTTTATCAAAGAGACTTGGGGGTGGAGGGTTGTCATATTCAAATAGAAATCAAATGAATTATTAGTTGAAATGCTAAGTCTTCTCAGGCTTTATGCATGGAAATCTCTGATCACTAGGAACAGGCCTATTAGAGTTTTCTTAAAAGCTTTTTTTCTCAATTATGTAATTATAAGGGGTGAATAGCTACACCTGGTATTGAGAGGACAATGGAAAAAGAATGTTCAAGAATGTGTTTGTTTTTTTTAGAATTCCATACCAAAATGTCCATATCCCCTTTGATACACAGAGAATGGAAACTATGAGCAATTTACAAAAGATGCTCAGAATCTTCAGATAGAAGGAGATCACTAGGGTGAATGTGGATGCTCCATTTAAGGTCCAATGGCAAGGAAGAGCGATAATGGTCCTAAAATTCAATTACCGGGAGACAAGGAAGAATCTAGGTTAATGTTCTGCTCTCGCAACAAGGGATTAAGTGTTCATTAGACAGAGTTTGTGTATGTTTGTTCATTTGCTACTGTTAATGCCAGATTCTGGAAGCTTCTACTGACCCAGTGACTCTGGCACGGTCATTGGAGCTTGGGGAACGATGGCCAAGCCTGTGTGTGAATTAGAGAGAGCTGGAACGTGGCAGTCTTGCAACACTGGCAGAGATCTGTGCATGGCAGGCAACTTGGCTGAGTAGAATAGCGTCTCTCAGACACTGCAGTCTACAAAAATGACCCCACGTGGCAGCAGACAACAATGACGGTGGTGCAGTTCAGGCCCTCCTAGACCAGGTAGGTGTTCAAGTTAAGACAGGTTCTGCTTCAGAAGGAGCCACCAGCTCCACCCACGGGGATTCTTAGGCCTTTGGTGCTGGAGAAATTCAAGAGCAACAACCAGGATTTCACTGCTTATATGATATCCTTGCTCAAGTGACTAATTGAAAACAGTTAAAATGGATGTTTATGAACTGAACTAGAAAAGCAAGATGTTGGATAAGTTTACATGTGCAAGGTCATCTCTTCCCTATCCTGCTTCTTGCTCGATACGTAGGAAAGAGGAGAAGCTAACCTATGCTTCCATAAATGGCAAGTCTTATTTACTATTGCCAGCAAAAAAAAGAGGCTAGAAAAATCCATCCAAACTCAAATATGTAAATGACGATTCAGAACTATGCATAGAAGGACCTTCAGAATTTATCACTACAGGTAGTGATACTCTTTGTAATAATGTGGATAATTAGATTCAATCCACTGCTGTTAAGCAGCAATTCTACACAAGGCACTATGTTTGAGACTTTAACCTTGAGACACGGTATGGAATCATGAAAAGTATTGATTCAAGAGTCTGACTGCCAAGTTGCTATTGCAGCTTTCACCTGCTAGCTTTGTGCCTTAACTTCTCCGACCCTCGGTGCCCACAGTACAAAGTTGGGGATAGGACCTATCTTAGAGATTGGATGTCAGAGTTGAATGACTATGTGATTTAAAATTCTTAAAGGAGTGCCTGACACATCATAATAATCACACTTTGTTATAGTTGTTATTGCCGCAGTATTACTAGCAGTAATGGCACTAGTATTATCTTACTTGACTTGAATGGGAAGGACTGTTAGACCCTTCCAGGATAAAAGGCATTGAAAACTAAAAGGAAAATAAAGAAAGAAAAGGAAAAAAAAATCAAAACGGGACAAATAGTTAAAAGTAAAAAAAAAATACTGGGGCACCTGGGTGGCTCAGTCAGTTAAGTGTCTGACTCTCGATCTTGGCTCAGGGCATGATCTCAGGGTTCGTGAGTTGGAACCCCACATTGGGCTCTGCTCTGACAGCGGAGAGCTTGCTTGGGATTCTTCCTCTCCCTCTGTCTCTCTGCCCCTACCCCACTCATGCACTCTCTGTTCTCACAATAAATAAATAAGCTTAAAAAATTTTTTTTAATGTAAAAAAATACTAATTTGAGACAATTGGGAAGAGAAACCTTTTCAAAAAGTTTTAGTCAGTATGCAAAATAAATTCCTGAATCAATACGTGAAACAAACGAACAGACAAAAACTTTGTAAAGTAGAAGTCTAACATCCATTTTGTCCCTATTGGATTCCCCTCCCAGTGTATTAATGTCTTTTTTGGGATCCAAATATGAAATATCCACCAAATAGCATACTTCTTCCCCCTCTACAGCCACAGGGTTGGTGGGAGGCAGGAGCATAGCTTATAGCTACCAGTTGTTGATGGCTGAGCAAGATGATAATTGGTAATAATTACCAGACCTCCAAGACATGAAACAGAGTACAGTTTGCTATCTCATTATATTAAGGAGACGTGGCCTCTGCTCTGAGCACAAGTGGGAGCTACAGTCACAGAAATAACTTGCAAAGCCGAAAGCAGCAGTGACGTTTTGGTGGCTCGCCATTCACTTCCTCTTTGGACTCATTCTCCTTCTCCATACAATGACTTGTGTCAAAAGTCACAGTTAAAAAGAGGGCATGCGAAAATATTAGTTTTGTCATTTAAGGGGAAAACAGGGAGAAGATTAGCTTTTGTATAAGATAGAGACACATACAGTTCTTAGAGAAAGATTATTTTTAAGTTGTGTCTACACTAAGAGTCTATACGTATGCTAACTTAATTGTTTTTGTGATGATTACCAAACAATAAGTTAAATTTGGTAGTTCTTTTCTCTCAAGTGGTTTCTTTATTCTTTCTTTCTTTATTTTTTCCTTTTTGATCTATGAGAGGCGGTCCGAGTATCAAAACAATTGCTGATTCAAAAAAACTAACTCATTGCTTAATCTTTATTTTTTTATACCATATCAAGAACTCATACAAAGAGTTAGTGTATCCCAACTCAGAAACCAAATGGTGACTAATGGTCTGACCACATTCAGAATACAGGAGTTAGTTAATGAATCGTTATGCTCTGGGTTGCGTGGCCTACAACTGGGCCCGTTTTCCTTTCTTTACTTTTCAATCGTCTCCGTCAGCTAATTTTAAGTTTTTACACTTTATTGTGTGTAGAGGGGGAATGGTTTTCATATAGCATTTCAATGACACAAAGGAGTAACTGGAGTTTGTAGTTTAGAAAGTGTTTCAAATCAGTAACTGTGCCTAACATCAGTGGCTACGATTAGAAGCAATCTCCTGCCAACATGACTGATGCCACCGGCAAAGGGGAAAGGGAAGCAGAGGGACCAGTGAACAGAAAGCCCCCCGTGGTAGGGAAGAGGAAAGTCCCAACAGTGTTGGAGAACATGATATCCTATGAGTATCATAGGGTCTTCTACAGGGCGGGGGGGGGGGGGGGGAGGGTTCATTAGTTGGGTCATCATATTCTGGGACCTAGAGTGGGACAAATTGCTTAGACCATTAGACAATATGCCATTTTTCCTTTGTTTTTTTGAATAATTTGTTTATTCTCATTACAAAAGTCAGGTATTGGAGAAAACCTAGAGCTGACAGGAAAGAATAAAGAAACCAAACGTAATCTCACAATCCAGAGATAACTTTTGTTAATCTTTTACTTTTTTATCGCACATGTATGTGTGTGCATATGTTGATGTTACAATATAGAAAAACATTTTTGGTTGCTTTGAAAACTGTATTTTAATATAAAAATAGTAAGGGTCACCTGGGTGGTTCAGTTGGTTAAGTGTCTGACATCACATCAGGTCACAGTCTCATGGTTTGTGAGTTCAGGCTCCACATTGGGCTGTCTACTGTCAACACAGAGTCTGCTTCAGATCCTCTGTCTCCCTCTCTGCCCCTCCCCTGCTCTCTCTCTCTCTCTTTCTCTCTCAAAAATAAATAAACATTTATTATTTTTTAACGTTTATTTATTTTTGAGACAGGGAGAGACAGAGCATGAACGGGGAAGGATCAGAGAGAGAGGGAGACACAGAATCCGAAACAGGCTCCAGGCTCTGAGCTGTCAGCACAGAGCCTGATGTGGGGCTTGAACCCATGGACCATGAGATCATGACCTGAGCTGAAGTTGGATAGTTAACCGACTGAGCCACCCAGGCGCCCCTAAATAAACATTTAAAAACTAATAGATGCTTATAATGGGAAATTTCAAAAAAATTCTTAATTCTACTTTCCATATATTTGTGTTTGTTTGTCCAAGTTATTATTTTTTTCTTTATATGCATATGTGCTAACTCTCTACATCCTATTTTAATCTACTCTTTGAACAACAGGACATGTACCTCTTGCCAAGTCATGAAACAATGTTTCTGTAATATGTCTCTTAACATTCCACTGAATGGCTATATCAGTGTTTAGTTAACGTATTATAGGATATTTGAATTATATGAATGGTCATTTTCTTTTTTTTTTTTAACTTTTTAAATGTTTATTTATTTTTGAGAGAAAGAGACAGAGCATGAGGTGGAGAGGGCAGAGAGAGTGATACACAGAATCGGAAACAGGCTCCAGGCTCTGAGCTGTCAGCACAGAGCCCGACACGGGGCTCGGACTCACAAACTGTGAGATCATGACCTGAGCTGAAGTTGGACGCTCAACCGACTGAGCCACCCAACGCCCCATGAATGGTCATTTTCTAACATCTAACAGTATCAACAATTCTAAACCAGCCCAGCTGCCATTGACTGAATTATTGAAAGTAGAACTTACTGAAAAAAGCGTGACAAAATAGCAGCAGTTTTGACCCAGAGTAGCCAACCTTGGCCAAAACAGGATGGTCTGTATATCCTCTTTCCTACACAACACTGCTGTTATTACCAATTTACCAAACAGAATAATATGAGGGATACTTGGCATTTTATAATCAAACATCATTTCAGAAATGTCCATATGCAAATTCATAGTAATCATTGGAATTAATTGCTATTTACAGCAACTGTATGAAAAAGCTTTTTGTTCGTAAGTTCTGTAAATGGAAATATAAAAAGATATAAGACAATGTGACTTTCATACTACAACAGAGGAAATAACAAGTAAACAAGGCAGAAATCCTTACTTTCCCCCTTGCTTAGTCATTTAGAAAAGAATTAAAACTCAAAGCAGGAAATTCATGTTAAGAATGTTTTCTTGAATAAGATTTATTTATTCCTTATATACATCTGAGGCTACCCATTTTTATAAAAAAGTCTATGCTTTTATAAAGCATCTAGATGGCCAGGGTATCAAACTAAACAGCATATTTAGTCAAGTTTATCAAAACATTAGTTAATTTTAAGTGTATCATCATACTGGCCATTAGTGATGATTAGATGAAACTTCAAAAGAAAGAGGATGTATATGTGTTTATGTAGGTAAATGCTCCACAATTTTTACATTTTACTGCATTTTTTAATTAAACCATTCAATGTTTTTTAATCACGTAAACCAAAAATATCAGTTAAATCTCACGTATTATCATAGGTCACAGGTGTTGATCAGATAAAGTCCCCAGGGATGAGGATTACTGTGTCCAAAGATGAATATGTGCTGTATGAATATAGTATAATTGCTTTATTCATTTTAAATGCACATATATCTTCATGCTTGGAAGAAAAATGCTGATCTATCTATAGTGTTGCAGCAGACTATCCTCTCTCCTTTCCAGAATCCTTATGAACAAACTTCAGGCTCTTCTCCATAAAAATCTTGCTAAACAATATTGCTAATACTGACCATTCAACTAAAGCAGCCAACTATTCAACTAAACAAATAGTAAATACATTCAGAAAGATCAAACTCCTTTTCTTTGGTCAAAATCATTGGTAAGTTCAATTGAATCAGTGGAGCCAGGATACTCAAATAGACAAGACTCTAGAAGTCTTCATCGGTTTTACAGGATGGAAACAATTTTCTTTAAAAGCGTAATACACAGTGTAACAAAAAATGAAAAGTATATTCACCACAACAGTACCCAACTAAAAACAAGCTGCAGAGATTCAACCATGTGGAAGAGTTTCTACCTTACAAATTCTCGGGGGCTTGAATAAGAAAGCTTAGGATAAGAGGTGTGTGTGGTGTGGTGGGAGAAAGCAACCCTTCGTGAAACAGCGTGTGGTTGGGTTAGAATGTACTCAGTGAAGTTATTATTCCCTTCTTCTCTCAGAGAAATAGAATTCTTGAGCTATAAAAAGAATAAAGAAAGCTAGATAAATATCTGTGCAGTGCTGAAAATGCTAATTATTCTTTGTTCTTAATATACAGAGGCACGGTGCTTCTAATAGAGCATGGGCTTTGGGATGAGATGCTCTGGGTTTAAATCCCAGCATGTCAGCTGTGTGACCTTGGGCTAGCAACTGAATTTCCTCTTCCTCCTTCCTTGTAAATTATAGATAGTAATACTTGCCTACTTTTCAGGGCAGATATAAGCAGAAAATGGCCCACGGCGGGAGGGTTGGGGGGGGGGGGGGGAGAACAACCTAGGATAGTACCAAGCACCTGCTAGATATTCAACAAATGTTAGTTTTTACCTCTTCCTTTTTTTAAATACTAACACTAGGGTATCTATTTAAAATATACTTTAGCATCTGGGCATTTTCAGTTTTACAAGGCAAGTTCAAAGTCTTCCTTTGGTTCGTCTGTTTCCCATAGTTTTCCCTGTTTTATTTTACTTCATAGCATTTATCATCACTTGGTAAATATTTGCCTATTTTTTTTCTATTTTCTGCTATGAGAATACCAGCTACAAAAGGATGGGAGTTTTGTTCATGTGTGAATCTCCACCACCAAAATGTATTCCTTATATAGTGGACATTTCATACATATTTGGTGAAATAAAAAATAAATGACTTATAAACTTGCTTTATTTGAAGCTGTTTCCAGCTTTTCTTATTGAAAGAGTTGGCAACAGTGCACCAAACTATTTGTAAATTAATATGTACATGAATAGATGGCATCATAATGTATACTTTTGCAGCTCCCCATAAGATTAATAGTGCCCTGACTATAATCAACATTTAATCAATATTTGTTAAGTGCGCTAATGTGAGTTTCTTATTCAGCCCATATATATGCATGAGTATGTCTTCAGATAGCAGAAAAATACAATTTCTTATTTTGGTACAGAGAAATTAATGGGGTTTTTCCGGAGATAAAATACCATAATCATATATTTCATAGTAATGTATATTCATGATTTACCATAGCAAGTACTTCAGGAGGCTTGTAAAAACGAAAACAAACAAACAAAAAAAAACCCCACAAAAAAAAAAACAATAATCTGGAATTTGTTGAAAAAAAGAAGCAACAGTCTCAAAATAGAGTCACTTGTGCCAAGCTCCATGTGAGCAAACAAAGACTTAACACCTTACCTAACTGCAGTTTCAACCTCTCGGAGGAATGCCACCTTTAACCAATCTACCTGGAATTGCCTGGTCAGCACTAGTGAGGTGATCTGCCGTATAGACCTTTGCCTTCCTCCAAAGGAAAGTGGCCTTGCCTGAAACAATCCACTCTCTGTTAGAAACTTCTTAAACCGTTTGCTGTCCCACTTTTGCCTACAAAAGTCTTCCATTTTTTACAGCCCGTCAGAGCTCCTTTCTACTCAGCAATGGGATGCTGCCTGATTCATGAATCAGTAAAAAAAAAGACAATTAGATCCGCACATTTACTCAGTTGACTTTTGTTTTTTAACAGAACTTGGTGGCAGTAGCAGGACCAAATGAGACTTCTAATAGCTTTGGGGATCACGAAAAACACAGGCATGGTATCTGCAAAACTTTTCTCACTGTTTCCGAGGGCCTTGAGGAAATCCCTCTCAGTCCTGAGCTCTTTGTCAAGGCTCCCAATCTGATTGACTTTCCTGTCCCAGGCAGGTCAGCTTGAGCTGACACACAGAACCCAAGCCTCTAGCTGGTAGTTTAGGCCACAACTCCCATTTGATTGGAAACCCCACCCCTTCCTCCTGTGCCCAGATTTCACCCTGGAGATAGCTAGTGGTTCAGTCTTTAGTTTGCACATCCTCATTTGTTTGTAATCAGTCCATACTACCCATTCTTTGGGGTCTCCTGGTTCAATCTTTTTCCCAACCCCCAGTTCTGTGTTAGGAATTGCTGGTAATGCATGTAAGCCTTCTATTAGCCAGTCTCCAATAATGTCTCTTTGGTTGCTGCTGATATACACAATCCCATGTCTTTACTCACTATTGGTTTCTGTGAATGTACACATGAGGTAAAGGCTATTGCCAATGGGAATCTCAGAAGCCAAAAGCCACGAAAGGTGTTGGGCATGAATTGAGCATTTAAGAGCTGTTAGAATGCCTGACACCTAACCCAAAATCTCCCCTATAAGAATAAGCTGGTCATAGAATGGATTAGATTGACACTAGGTCACACTGACCAAGCTCAAGAAAATTTCCTTGCAGTGAGATACACTGTAAAACATCACTCAATTCCCAACCCAGTTGCAAATACCTTTTGGGTATTAGTTTGGCTCTGAGAAACCCAAAGTCTTAGCATACAAACAAATAAATAAATATCCTTAAATCCCAAAAAGTTGAATATGCCACACCTTCTGGCTCACCTGCTTTTTAAAATTTGTTTTAAATGTTTATTCATTTTTAAGAGACTGAGTGTGAGCAGGGGAGGGGCAGAGAGAGAGGGAGACACAGAATCTGAAGCAGGGTCCAGGCTCTGAGCTATTGGCACAGAGCCCGATGCGAGGCTCGAACTCACAAACCATGAGATCATGACCTGAACTGAAATCAGATGCTTAACCAACTGAGCCACTCAGGCAGCCCCCAGCTTATTTTATGAGCTGTAGTACCAGAAACTGTAGATATCTACAAAAATGGCAAAGTCTTACTAAAAACTTAGAATTACAATGGCTATTATGGAGAATGTTCCAATTAGACAAGATCACTTATTAAAGAATTGCATTTGAAAGCAAGTGTTCCCAAGTGAAACAAACCAGATGGGACACATACTTTTATTGGTATACAGAAACTTCCAAAAGTTTTCAAAATTCCAAAGTAGCTAAATTTAAAAACTTGTTACAATAGGCTAACGAAAATTTAAATACACAAACTTGTAAACAAAAGTCAGTCAAACTGGATAGCTCCAAAGACTAGGCACTTAAGATAACAGCTGCCCGCCCCCAGGAGTCCACCATAAAACACTGATTGTTGGTTGATATCTCAGTTATAATAAACTGGGACACTGGAAAATATTGTCCTCAAAGGGCTTATACAAAATTTTCAACATTAACATGAATGCCCTCATATCTGCACCCAAGTGAGAGCCCCCGTATAGGCCCTGCCCAGAGTTGATGGGACTCTAAAGGCTTCTCCAGGAAACTGCTACCAGTTACTCCCTTAAAACAGCAAAGGAAAAACTAAAATCAAACTTAGTTATAAAACAAAATCGACCAAATTCTAGTAGATACTAGTGATAAAATAAAAACTGGCCAAATTCTGGTAGGTACCACAGCTGCACTTTTTAACTTCAACCTCACTCGGAACCTACAGATGAGAGATCCTAGAAAAACCATCAGAAGCTAGCTGAAGGTGACTTCTCACCAGAGTCAGCTTCCCCAGATCTCTGTGTACAGTACCTGCTTGGTCGAGAGAGAAAAATAAAATTTCACATTGTCCATTCTTTTCCAAATCCAGGCCATTGGTTATTGATCCTTGGGAGGACCTCTAGATATTATGAAGACAGTAGATTTTCCACCCTCTTTGCAAATCCGTCTTGGGTCCATGGGGTTGTTTAATACTGAAGGAAATATTTACTGTGGTCTCAGCTGAAACCTAAGAAGATATTTGAAAGGGTTAATCAGATATTTGGCCAAATTGGAAGCTGATATTCAGAGCCTAATATGAAATTTTATTAAACCTTCTCCCCTAAGCTAAATGTACTCAGAGGGAAAGAAAAAGTATTCCAACATAATTATATGGGTGTGTCAGCCCTTTGATATCATCCAGGTTACAACCCAATTCTTTGAGGAATTAGAACCACTTATCCTCATCCTAGAGATCTTTGTAAGAACACAAATGCAGCTCTAGAAGCAAGTCAAAACCTGTCTATCCTTTTTCACGATTAACTTCACTTATTCATCTCAAAAGGCTTGTGGTATTGTAAAACTTCTGGCCTTAGGGAACAAAAGTCCCTGTTGGAGGAATTTGTATTCTTTCCCTATGCCTTTAAGATGTAAATGTTCTACCTGGTCTTCCCAAGGAACTCTTATCTTCTCATTTAGGTCATCTCCTTAAAAAGTAAGCTTTAGGTAGGCAATTACTAAGGAAGAAAAAAAAAGGCAGGAGGTAAGAGGCCTTTTAAAAATAACACTTCTGGGAAAGTTGAAACTGAATTACATAAGATGACTGAGCAAGCCACTTGGCTTAAAAAAGTGAGTTCTTCAAGATGGTTTTTCTTTGACTTACATGATTTTGATTCGTTAGGTCATAACTTCAAAGTGCACTCCCGACATTGGGAATTATCTCACCTATAATCATAGTAATCTCCCAGGTGCACTATAGTTTTTCATAAGCTTTAAATGGATGTTCGCCATAAGTGTCCACTAAGCAAATGATTCCCTTAAGTCAAAAAGGAATTAAGAGAATGATTAACTCCAAAAAAAAAAAAATGTAAACTTGAAGTCATGACCCGTGAATATGACAGATATTCAGCAAAAAATGTCATGACCTAACCTATGATTATCACACAGAGGATCAGTAAAAGCTACAAGAACTACAGCTGGGAGTGGTGCAAATTCCTTAAATGTTGATCACATCTCTCAGTTAAGCTGAGAGTCTGATCAAAAGGGAAAGATTGTTAAAAAAAAAAACAAAACAGGTCCAAATGGAGTCACTTGTGCTAAGCCCTATGTCAAAGACTTAATACCTAATGTAACTGCAATTTCAACCTTTCCCAGGAATGTCACTTTTCAGGAATGTAACCTTTAACCCATCAATCTGGAATTACTTGGTCAGCACTAGTGAGGTGATCTGCCTAATAGACCCCTGACTTCCTCCAAAAGAAGGTGACTTTGCCTGAAACAACCCACACTCCACTTGAAACTTCTTAAACTTTCTCCCTCACCCCACTACTTTCAAAAGTCTTCCATTCTGTACAGCTTCTTGGAGCTCCTTTCTATCTCCTACGATGGGATGCTGCCCGATTCATGAATCATTAAATAAAGCCAATTAGGTCTTCAAATTTACTTCATTGAATTTTTTTTTAACAGATTGAGTTGTCATTCATACATGCACAACCCCACAAATATAATGTCATAAATGTTTAGGTGTGTTATGTATGCATATGTGTATGTGCTTGGTAAGTAGATCCTGGCTGTCTATTTGTTGAATAATTCATTAATATATTCACATATGTGTATATAAAACAAGCTATAAAAAATGTTTAGACATTGTGGAATGATACCATAAATGTTGGGATAAATGGTAATTGCCAAATGTCACTAGATTGAATTGTGAAGGAGGAGGAATGTTGAAATTTGATTAAAATAAAAGATAAATGGTGTGAAATGAACTTAAGAGAAGAAAGGTTATATAGCATGTTTTTATTCACCATCCTACTAATATGTATATATATTTTTGCCATAGGTGAGAGAGAGAGAGAAATGAAAATGCTTTCCAGGGGTCTTTGGAAGAGGATACTGGAAATAAGGGGGTGAAAGTTAAGCTTATAGAGAGAATGTGGCCAACCTCCCTCCCCCACACCCTCCACACTTCAATTCCTGCCAGGCAGGAACTGGAATCTTTTGTAGAGCACCATTATAGTATCAGAAAGTAACACAATCACAAAGGAGAGAAGAAAAGCTTGATGTGCACGCCAGGACTCTAAAAGGCCCCCCTGTGAAGACGACTGTGGCAGCACTAAGTCAGAAGAAAAGACCTACCCAGCTAAACTGTCATGTCTAAGAGAAGCTCTGAAGCTGGCAAGGAAAAACATTTCTCCCCCGAAACGCCTTTCATTTATTTTATTTTTTAAAGTTAGTACAAGAGATAATGCAGCACATTTGTGTAATTTCATCCTGAAGCTCGGCTCTTGAGGAAAGGGCTCTCAGATCTCATGCACGCATGTCTGGCTTCTCATCCCACCCACTTCAGGGGAAACTCTCAGGCTTCTCTTGTGAAATATGCTTGAGAGGTGATCCTGAGCATTGGCAGAGGAAGGCAATATTGATAATCTAGACCTGTGTGTGCGCATGCAAACACACACACGCGTACACACACACACACACACACACACACACACACACAGCTTGGAAGCTTCTCTGTTCATTTTCATTTGCTTCATGGGTCAGAATATTCTGATATTGTTCTCATCCCACATCACCTTATCCCATCTCTTTTATTCCTCCAAGAATAGTCTGAGGTCTTCCAAGTTGGTGTGTTACCTTCTCAGTAAGCAAACAGGAAAAATCCGCTAAAATACAGACATCCTCTAACACTGCCTCCCCCGCCCCTATCGCCCCTGCACAAGCACATGCGCAATGCACACATAATTATCTGCCCCACCTTACAACGGAATTGAGGCGGTTTCATGGGCCTTTGCTGGTGCTAAGGCCCAGCAGGTTTGGAATCTGGAAGCTGAAGGAAAAATAAAAGCTGGGTATGCAGAGGAGCCAGAAGGAATTATTGCCTTTTCCTGGATCGGACCTAGAGAGAACATTCACTTACGTGATTTCCTCGCTCCAGGGTTGTAAAAAGTACCCCTAAAATGGGGAGGTAGGAGAAGGGAAAGAAAAGGTTAAAGAAAAATGGACAACCATAAAAAGATTTATAATTTACTTTTGAAATAAATCAGCAAAGGGAGGCCCAATCTGCCATTTGCTCCGAGGGCTCTGGGATCCCACACTGAATAATGTGCCATGGCCCATTTTGATCGGCACTGAAATTAACAATCAGCCAGCCACTTTATGAAATATTATCTTTGTTAGCTTTACCACTAACAAAAATACACTTCCAATTTTTCACATCCACACACTACATCTATTAAAGCAATCTGGGAAATTAGTTTGAGATAAACTGTACAGCAATTTTATTCATAGCTTCCCTGTATCTCACACTGTTAATCTGCATCACAGCTCACTAAATAGTGCCTAATGTTTATTGCATTTAACTGAATGTATACGATTCTGAGGGTACGCCAGGGACCGATTATCATAATTATACATGTTTCTATGGTAACCCACAAGTCTATCAGTTTTGATTCATTATATTGTTATACCTTCTAGCACTTTCTAATTATTAGGTGCCCATAAAAAGTCTCAGTCTTGCTGTTACTATAGAAATGAGCTATAGACAGGCCTCAATTCTTAACCCTTAAAGGACCAAAATATATAGACTCAGACAGCTGGTAGCTATTCACATAACTGAATAGCTAACAATTTTATCTATAACTTAAATTCATAATTGTTTTGCCGTTATTAATTTCTGAAAATATTTCACTTAGACAACTCTTGAATAATGATCTCAGATTTTATAAAATTGTCCTGAGTTTCCCTATCCATGATGTATACCTTCAGGTGTGGTAAAAGATACAAAAACACTAATGCAACACTGAACTGGTAGCACAAAGTGCAAAATCAAGTCTTTCAAGACGGATTTCTTATTTCGTAGGTAAAGAACGCAGTTGTTGGTGTAAACATAGAATTATATGTTAAGGAATAACATCGATAAATCAGAATATAATGGCAAAAACTCAAATGCACTGAGAGTCTTTAAATCAAGCATCTAAAATTGCTTCCCAGCAATATGGCTATTTAGGTATAATTTAATATTGCTACTTAAATTGCAATTTGTAATTTAATATTTTCATTTTACTTTTTCTTCTATAGTCACTAACAGAATCCTGTGAAAATTGAAAGGGACTGAGCAGTTTCATTGTCTCTCTAACCCTCCTGCTATTATAGTTTTCAATTAGAAGTGCCTTTTAATTTAGATCAGGAAAGCTCTCCTAAAGTGACAGCTCGCCCTTCACACTGCATATCTATTTATTTCGGAAGTCAACACACCATTCAATAACCTGAGAACAGCCCTGATTGCTATGCTAATAGTATTCAGAAATATGTCGACACCGATCGAAACAAGTAAACTAAGGCTAATTCATAAAGTGAATAATAAAAGGCAGAGGGAAGCCTTTCATACCTTCTACTACTTCAGCTGGAATCCTAAGCTTACAAATTTAATTTTTTCCCCTCCCTTAGGGAAATGAACACTATATGATAACCAAACTGAAATTAGATTTTACCTAATATTACAGCCTTGCCTATTTGACGCGGCTTGTTTTATTATATAAAGCTGCAGTGGGAAGCAGCGGAGACAATGACCGTGGATGTTAATGCTTGTGTGATCTAGGAGATGCTTGCTTCAGCTGCAGCGTTCTTCAGCTAAGAGCTAAATGCATTTTGCTTTTTGAGGTGGGGGGAGGAGAGGGAAAGCCATAAGAATTTTAAATGTATGCCCACATTAAAAAACAACAGCACATGTTGGGTAACCATTTTCTTCATATTACAAGCCCAAACCACCAATGTCCATAGGAGCTCCTCACCAATTAGGCATAAATCAGATTGTATAAGCAACAAAAGATATGGTCATTTGCATGTTGAAGTTCGAACTCTTTTCATAAAACAGAGAACCAACCAAAGCCTTTTGTTCCCAATTCTTGCATTGCCATTAGCATCAGAGAATAATAGATTTACCACTAAACAGAAAATTAAAGTAGATTAAGAGTAAATTAAATCAGATAGTTTAAAAACTCCATTCATCAGTACATGCATATATTACCACATGTATGTATGTAGTCTGAAATTGATTATATCTAATTCACATTAAAATACGTCTCCTCCTACATCTGGATATTGATTATCCAGAATAATTGAACTGTATCTGAGTAATATTTTCACTTGCCATAGAAACTAAACTAACCTTTAATAATAAATATCTTATTTTTCATTTTGTTCATGCTTTCATTCCCATGATAATCAATTAGTTACTCCATCTAATTCACTAGTGCACTCCCAAAATCTACAGATCTTTTTCATGCATTTTAAACTAAGCAAATATATACATACCTTGAAAAAATCTAACAAAATATATAAATATAATGTGACTCTTTCTAGATGAGTCAAAGGAATCTATGAGAAAAACATGATACAAAGGCCAAGATTTCATATACTTGATTAATAAGATTTAAGAGCAACAATAAAACTTCTGAAAGTGACCATAATCTGGTGTGTGCTTTTTGAGAATACCTAAAGATCACTGCTAAGTTTGTGAATCCTGGGGGGGGGGGGGGGGTAAGATGGGGGTCAGATACCGAGGTCACCAGGGTGATTAGGCAAAGAACACAGAGAAAGTAAGTCGTTCAAGCAGCAAGCACATTACCACCTGGGATGTCATTTATTTCCCAGAGATAGAGTTGAGTTAGGTCGCTGCATGGTAAAACCATGAATTAATTATATTCTGCCCACCCCCAGTGAGCATAAAGTGCTCAAATTTTCTTTTTGGGTGATAGGGAGAAAGATGACTTATCATTCACGGTTGGATGTTAAAATCCCAGAGGAGAGAGCCAATAAAAGCAGCTCCTAGTGACAAAAATCCAGGAGCTGTACCGTCACTATCCATCAAACTGAAATGTTTTAGGATTCATATTTATTTGCACCACTTTGCCACAGAGGAAAATGTCTAGTCAACTAGAGATTGTATAAATTCTTGAGTTTTTGATGCTTAACAGAAAAGTGAAAAGACATTAGCGGGTTGTGATTTCCTTCAGCAGAGAACGGGTTCATTTGGAGAAGGCTGGCCAGTGGTGAAGGGAGGCTCGCAGCCCCACACAGTGGGCCTCAGGCATTGTTCCCAGCCCCAAGTGTCAGTTCCCCAGTACAGCACCCGCCACGCTCTTGACAGAGGGCCGGGCCAGGCTCCCCTCCTTAAAGTGTCAAGGGTGAAGCAGAAAGATAACGTTGCTTTTGTGGGGTTTTATTCAGGGGCCCTGGGGCAGTGGATCGTTTTCCAGTTTAATTATGAAAAATCAGAAAAGGAAATAGATGGCTTGCTCCCAGATTAGGAAATAGCCAGGAAGAGTAACAGAGTGGGGCTAGATAAAAGAAAATGAATTCTGATCCAAGGGAAGGAAGACGTTCTGGGGAGAAAAGTGTAGGAAGAGAAAGAAGAACAGGAGAGACTCTGCCAAGCAACTGCCACAGGCAAACAGTACTCACCCACCTTATTCAGTCTAATACGCTTCTTTGCTGATTTTCTTTTATGTGCACTTAACTTGGGTAAATGTGTGGCTTGTAACTGTCAATTGCCTACAGAAGCACTACGGTATATAATTGTCAATGCCTATAATGCCTATAGAAGCACCACAGTTCCAGGCAGGACTGGGCTACAAAAATAAAGTGATAAGGGAGTTTCTCCTACAGTATATAAAATGTGATCTCTACAGAAGAGAAAATCAAAGTATTTTAATGTTTATTTTTCTCTGGGCCTGTGTGTTATTTGAGTAAAATACTATATTGCTTATATTTGAGGAACACAAAAAAAATTCAAATACTTTAGCTTCTCCTATTTAAACCATGTAAAGAAAGAATATCGTTCTCTCTCTCTCTCTCTCTCTCTCTCTCTCTCATTTTCTCTTGTTTTTCTCTCTTTCCCTGTCTCCCTCTCTCTAGCTCTCTCACTCTTTCTTTTACTTTATCAGTGCACCAGCAGAACACTCATTATTATTCACTCAGGAAAACAGTTATTTCAAGAGGCTAATCAGCAATACTCACCATTTATGTTTAGTTGTTACGCTACTTGGAGTTTAAAAATGAAAAATCACCAGGATCAACAAATATTTGTTTGATTCTCACTGTCTGGCTAATAGAGAGAACTCCTTGGATAATCTACCTAGAGCATATCTGGGCTCACATGTGTTCCCCACCAACAAGCGATTTACATTTCATTCCACGGGCAAGATACATATACTAAACCATTAAATATATCAGGTGCCTCCGGAAAACCAGCGTGTCAGTGAGTAAGTGCTCTGTGACTCAGGTAAGGCTGGGGTGGTTAGTGAGGATTGGGACTACCAGGGACTTGAACCTGGACTACAGTGAAGGGTGGCTATGGATCATGGATGGGAGACGCAGAAATATAGTTGACAAAGCTGGAAAATAGGATCTCTTGAAGTGGGTACTCTATGAAGGTGAAGAAAAAGCAGAGAGGGTAGAGAATATTAAGTGATTGGTTAATCAGTATGAGTATTTGTGTTGTAATAGAAAATCATTAACAATGGTTTTGAATGGAAGATAATAGATTGTGTTCTCAGGAAGAATAACTTGAAAAATCACGTCCCAGAAGACTAAAATGAGCAAAGGTTTTGGCTAAAAAAAAAAACAATTAGACGCTCTTATCCTTCTACAAACAGGAGTTTTACAAAAAAGTATTCATTGGAAGATGAAAAAGAAATGAACATTATGAAAGAGATATAAGATATACACATTATGTGAGGAGAGGAAGAGATAAAGGGTGAGTCCAAGCAACCAAAGCAAAGAAACCAAGAGAACGTTGATGCACTGGTGAGCATAGGTTTAGGGGTAAGAGAGGAAGCTTGGTGGTTCACACATTGTTAGACGCCATGATGAAGCCCCACAGGCAGTAGGATTTTGGTTCAGAAAATTATAGTAAGAAAGAGGTCATTAATTTTCACTCTCATGATCATGCATAGAGTTACTGTTTTGTGTTTCAAATAGACCAGTAGGCAAACTGATATGGATGAAAAGAAGAAACTGAACAGCACATGTGATACAAAATTTAACATCATAGGAATGAATAAAAGCTATAAGAAGATGTGGAGAGAGACAAGTAAATAAATAAGAATTGAATCTTATGATTTCAGTATCTGTGAACAAAGAAATAAAGAAATAAAATAAGGGAAGAGAGGAAGTAGGAGGAGTCACAAAGAAAAAGGAGAACAAAGACAATAAGACATCAAGAAGAGTGAAAAATACAAGAACTTAAGGTGGTGTCAAGACCGGGAGAAGTTTTAGTGACATCAAATTTGTGTGTGTGTGTGTGTGTGTGTGTGTGTGTGTGTGTGTGTAAAATAAGAGAAAACCAAATATATCTGAAGGCACAACAGGGGGCACTCATGAAAACGGATAAATTAAATGTTCCACAGCAAGAAGCATTAGTCGATGCCCCCAGAAGCAAAGGCATAAGGGGCAATGTTTAGTGAGTCCCAGGAGGACTTTAGACCTGGAAAAGCTGGTGTGTGTGTGTGTGTGTGTGTGTGTGTGTGTGTGTGGCGGAGGGTCAAGGGAGAGGGTGTATTCTTCTGAAAAGGAAAGAAGAGAAAATAGGTGACGGTCCAGGGATATTCTGAGGTTTAAAGAGAATATATACATGGGGATGTAAGTAGGGAAGAAGAAATATATGCCATATGGTCTCAAACTAGAAACAAATGGGTGAGTAAACCAGGCAGGGTTAATAGAACCAACTGAATGAGGTCAAAAAGTACAATTAATATTGAAGAGCAAAGGGGCAGGGACCCAGTGTTGCTATTGTGAACAATAGCCACCTGGATTTTTACTGCTAAGCAGAGCTTTCATCTGAAACTCTTGGAAGCCTACCAAGTGGGAACAGTGAGACAAACAAAACGGTCAGCAAAAAAGGACCATCTCAGTTCAATTAGACATATATTTCTTGAGCATTGATTACATGCCAGGCGTGGTATTAACTATTAGCAGGAAAAATTTTTAATGGTGTTCTAGGACCTAGAAGCTTGCAAAAAAAAAAAAAAAAAAAAAAAAAAAAAAAAATGTGTGCTAGTTTCCTAAAACTGTAAAAATGAGCGTCCTCTGACCAGGATGACTCAGGATGACATGCAGCTAGATTCAGATGATACCTCCATTCTTTTCCATATTTGCTGATATGAAGTCCGCGTTTCCAGCAAAGAAAATGAAACAAAATTGAACATTGAGGATTAGACAAACTAAGACGATACTACTAATAATTCTGTGGCACCACTACAAGCCAAGAAGAAGACAAGTGGGCCCGTTATTGCCCAACTTCCCTCCCTTATCAATTCCAAAGCTGTCGGTGTCCTTGAGATCTGCACCAGGCACGAACAGGGAACACAGCGAAACGATGCCCGACAATAGTTACATACTAAATGACCACTCTAGGAGGAATGTCATCTCATTTAAACTTCACATCTTTGTAAAGCAGGTGTTATCATCCCATTTTATAGGTAGGGACACTAAAGCTAAAAGACAATATGTAACTGCCAAGCCAAGGAGACTGAAAGAGTAGGTGAGCAATCACTGATTCAAACATAGCTGCATCTTTTGTCAAAGCCTGTTTTTTTCCCCTTTGCCAATGACACTCAATGATGTGAAGAACATGTCAATGCCTGGGCCTCATCACGTAAGAATTGAATCAGAATGTCTGTGTGCTGCACAGCCTTCCTGGGTGATACTAACCAGCCGTCACCTCTGAAAACCACTTTTCTCCATCGAGCTGCATGCCTCAGGAGTCTCCCCATAGATGCTGAAAGTGCAGGTCTCTTCACCCCACTCAATGGCCGTCACCCCAGGTACTTTTCAGGCCTGCTGGATGTTGGCACCGTGAGTCCCCATCACCAGTCCCATTACGCCCTCTCGCACCGTGAACTGGAAGGCTGCCACCAGCTGCTTACTTGTCTCTAGGTGTTTGGTAGCTTCTTTGTTGCAGGACATGAGTAGCAGTTAAGGCCGCAGGCTTAGAAAATGCATGTCACCCAGCAGGGACGACGGCTTCAGCGGGGCCTCTGTGGTTGAGAGAATGAAGAGCGCACTATTTGTGATGTTGAGAAAGATGCAGTTCCATCCCAGTGCTGCCTTGAACTCTTTATGGACGTTTTCATTTGAGCAGGCCTCTCTGAGATCCTCAGGCACGGCCATGGTCACCTTGAAGAAGCTGCCTTTGGTTGCAAGAGGATTGGGATTGACTGGCCGCAGCCGCTCCAGGGTGACAATCTCATTGTAAGTGGCACCACAGGCAGCACATTCGATGACACAGAAATCTCCCTTCATCATCCTCACCCTGGCCAGCCACCAGCCCCAAGGTTCCTGCTCCTTGGGTGGAGAATAAACCTCAGCCTCATCCACTTCTGTGATCTCTTTATTACAGTCAGTTGGAGGCAGTAGCCAGACATCCCCAAAGGGAATCTGTCTCTCACTCTGCCAGTTTTCAAAGAAGATGGTGACAGAAGCTTCGTGGACATCGTTCACAAAGCCCTTGTAGAAGGCCCCGTTGGACCGCGCACATTGACGGGCAGTCCCGGCTCCATGTTCCCCCCGGAGGCCAGTCCACCCATGGGGCACCCCGTCTCCTCCAACTGCCCCGGCTTCGGTTGCAGCAGTGGTCTAAGTCCAGGCCAGGGCCTGGCCCCGGGCATCTCCGGGGGCAGGGGGGGGCAGGAGCCAGAGGGGGAGCCGCGGGGTCAGGAGCCAGGCAGGCACCACGGCAGCCTTGCCACATCCAACCAGCAGGGGGCGGGGGCCAGTCTGCTCACCTTACACCACCACAACCTTGGTCTCCCCCACTGTGAGGGAAAAAGCTGCCCTTGCCGCGGCCTTCATCACCTCAGTTACTGCTGAATATATATCTCTGAATATATATCTGAATATATGAGTATATATATGAATATATAGGAATATATATGAACATTTATGAGTATATATGTGAACATAAATATGAATATATATGAAAATATATACATGAATATATATGTGTATATATATACATGAATACATACACATGAATATATACACATGAATATACATATGAATATATATATGAATATATATACATAAATATATATACATAAATATATATATGAATACATATGAACATATATATGAATATATATGAATAATACATGAATAATATATAAATCTATATATGAATCTATATATGAATGTGTATATATGAATATATATATGAATACACATATTCATATATATATGAATATATGAATAAACATATATAAATATATATGAATATATATGAAAATATATATGTATATATGTAGGAGTATATATATGAATATATATATAAAATATGTAGGGGTATATATATGAATATATATGAATTATATGAAAATATGAATATATATGTGAATATATATGAATACATATGGATATACATGTATATATATGCATATATATGAATATATATGTATATATATAAATACATATGAACACATATATTCATATATATGCATATATATGAATATATAAGTGTATATATGTTCATGTATATGCATATATATGAATATATATGTATATATGAATATATGAATATATGTAATATATATGAATATATATGTGAATATATATGTATATATATGAATATATGTGAATATATGTATATATGAATACATATATGAGAATATATATATGAATGTATATGAGTGTAAAATGAAAAAGACATGTAAAAGACATGAATATATATATATATGAGTATATATATAGTAAGATGAATATATATACTAAGAAAAAGGTAACAGATGTTAATAAGTAGAGCCAAGATTTGAATCCAGCCATTCAATTCTGGGTTCGGTTTTCTTTCTGCTCCTTATAGTCATATCTCTGTATCTATACACACTATTTATGTATCTTCAAAACCAAGGAAAGCGGGTGTTTTTAGACAAGAGGAGGTCGAATGCCAATGATAGCTCTCTGCATCTGGAAACACCAAAAGGGGCTAAGGATTTCAGCCCTGGTGATGGGGAATAGGGAAGACAGCTGCTCATAAACAATGGAGCTCCAAAGAAGAGGTCTATTTTATGTGAGAGTTGGCCCTCTCTCGGTGTAAACTGATTCTAATATTGTAAAAGTCATTTCATTTTCAACTCCTTTATTGAGATATAATTTTAATATCATATAATTCACACATTTAAAATGTACATTTCAATGGTTTTAGTATATTCATAGATATGTGCAAACATCACCACAGCCAATTTTGGAACACTTCCATCCTCTCCAAAGAAATGCTATAACAATACCTGTCTATCTTCCAACCCCTCCAGCCCTAAGCAAACACTAATCTACTTTGTATCTCTATAGAGATGGTTATTCTGGACATTTCATTTAAATGGAATCATAAGATGTAGCCTTTTGTGACTGCCTTCTTTCACTTAGCACAATAGTTTCAAGGCTCATCCATGCTGTGGAAGACATCAGGTAGCCCTTCTTTTTTTATGACTGAATAATATTCCAATGCATGGATATACTACATTTTGTTTATTTGTTCATTAGTTGATGGACATCTGGATTGTTTCCATCTTTAGGCTACTACTGAATAAGGTTGCCATAAACATTTGTGTACAAGTTTTTGTGCAGACAGATATTTCCTTTTCTCTTAGGAATATACCTGGGAGTAGAATTTCTAGGTCATATGATAACTCTTTATTAACCCTTTTATGAATTGCCAGAATGTCTTCCAAAGTGTTTGCATCATTTTAAATTTCTATAAACAACATATGTAGGTTCTGATTTCTACACATCCTCACCAACACTTGTTACCTGACATTTTTTTTTTTTAAGTCTAACCATCTTGGTGGGTGTGAAGTGATATCTCATTGCCATTTTGACTTGTAATTCCCTTATTACTAATGCTGTCAAGCATCTCTTTATGTGTTTATTGGCCATTTTTGTACCTTCTTTGGAGAAATATCTAGTCAAGTCCTTCGCCCACTATTAATTGGGCTATTTTTTTTTTTACCGAGTTGTAGAGTTGTTTATCTATTCTACATACAAGTCTAGTATTAGATGTATGATTTGCAAATATTTTCTCCCATTTTTTGGATTGCCTTTGCATTTTGTTGATAGTGTCCTTTGAAGCACAAATTTTTTTCACTTGGGTGTTGTCCAATTTATCTTTTTGTTTTCTGTTGTTGTTCATGGTCTTAGTGTCATTCAACAAATCCAAAGTCATGCATATTCTAAGATTTTTATAGTTTTGGCTCTTACATTTGACTTTTTGATCTATTGTGAATTAATTTTTGTATATGGTGTGAGGTAAGGGTCCAATTTCATTCTTTCTCATGCGGCTATCCATTTGTTCAAAAAATTATTTTTGGTCACTCAATGGTTTTCGTGTCTTTGTTGAAAATCAGTTGACCATGGACACATGGGTTATTTCTGTACTCTCTCAACTCTTCCATTGATTTATGTGTCTGGCCTTGTAACAGCACTATCTTGATTAATATTGCTTTGTAGTCAAGTTTTGAAATCAGAAAGTGAGAGTCCTTTAATTGTACTCATTTTCAAGATTGTTATAGCTGCTTTGAATGTCTTATAATTCTACATACATTTTAGAATCAGCTTGCCAATTTCTACAAAGAAGCCAGTTGGGATTCTAACAGAGATTGCACTGTATCTATAAATCAATTTAGGGAGCATTGCCATCTTAACAATATTAAATTTTCTGATCCACAAGCCGCCTCTAATACTGTAAAAGACATTTCTTACTATTGCTTTGTTTGCCTTTGTTCAGTGTATTTTCACTTCATTGGTCATGTGTAAAGGGGCATATACGAGGGAAATAGAGAATCAAAGTACATTGGTATGGACAAGGAACCATAATTAAGGAATAGAACATGGTTCCTGTGAATATATCCAGGTAGAACAGTTCCCTGCAAGGTCAATCTTTTGTGTTTAAGGGGAAATCTTAGAGGCATTCCATCCCAGAGCCTCATTTGGGGTCATCTCTTTCTTCCACATGCTGCAGCCCCTGGGCTCCCTTCCTTTTTATTGCTGTGGCTGCCATGGCAACAGTTCATATGGGCTGAAAAAGAAAAGATGAGGCCTCTCTGGAGCCATCATTAGTGCTACTCTGGCCAGCAGGGGGTGCCAGGAAGAGCAGCCACTCCCACCTTCTATTTGTAACTATCCACACCCACCCCCAAGGAGGCTGAGGAACCGGGACTAACTGAAAGGTGGCGCGTATACTTAAAGAGATCGTGAACTCACAGGAGAGGTTTTTAAGAGTTTGGGAGGATTTCACTAAGAATTCGTGTCAGAACAAAATTAATGAGTGATTACCTAGATAGGAAAATTGAAACTTTCTAATTCTCACTGCACAATATGATCTTTCCAGAAATCAGAGATCTTCTTACTTTTATTTACTGATTTTTGCCACACAGGTTTAATCTTTACCTTTCTTGCTCTTGAAAGATTCACACACGTTAGCTTCTCTTCTCTTTATGCACAGTGCACTGAACATCCTAGGGAACCAATAAATGTTTATTAAGTTGAATTCAAATGCCTGGTCTCTAGACGCTGAAGCAAATTCTATTTCCAGTTAGCATATAGCAGTGGGTCACCCACCAACGCTTTCCTAGCACCGTAGTATGAATTTCAAGGGAACACGGAGTTGTTATTTTACAATTCCATTTCATGTATGCACCAGAATATTTTAGCTCACACACATGGGCAGGCGAGCAGCTATTAAATTAAAACGTGCTGCCAAATACACTTTAAAAGAACTGTGGAGAACAAGGTAATGGCCTCCTCTCACCTTCCCAGAATAGCATCGTGTGGAGAGTCACGGATTTATATTTCTGGATTTGTATTATGTAGAATAATTTGCAAGTCTCTGGCTTGTGAGCTTGAAATCTCCAGATCTTTGATGCCTATGACCAGCAGTTTTTACCTTTGCAAATCCTTTGGTATGCGACCAATGCTGCATGATACACATAGTTGACTAAATATTTATCAAATATTCATACAGTTACTCAGCGGATTAATTATTGAACAAGCTTCCACTGAACTATCTTTCTTTTTGCTACAGCTAATTCTCTGTTGCTCAGTTGACATATGTTCAGGGGAAGCAGGGAAATAGCCAACTCAGCAAGTTTTATTTCTTTCAAGGTTATGCATTTAAGTGTGGGAAAGCAAGACACACATGAAAGCCCACATCACTGATTTGGCTTGCTTAAAAGATTGTTTAAAGATATGCATGAACTTCCTAATGGGTTTGTTGGTTTTTTTTTTCTTTTTCAACAAATTTAATTTTTAAAGTAATCTTTAATTACCTACTAACTGACACAGAAAGGGAATTCTTTAAGTAGGTAAAAATAATTATCAATTTCATGGTGACTTATTACAAAATATTGTCCTGTGCATTTTCATTTATTTTTCCACAGGAAACCCAACACAGCTTCTGTATTCCCATTTTACAGAGGAGACAGATGAGGTCCTGAGTCATCCATTGATTTTTCCAAATTCACACAGCTAATAAGTGGCCAAATAGGCACTGGAACTTGTGTTCTGTTTGATCCAGTGGATCATGGTTATGTATATCAAAGGGAAAAACTAGAAATAGTTGCCACTTTGATAAATAGGTCTTTAATTTACTTTAATGTTAGCAATTCTTTTCATCATTCTCTGTATTCAGAATTGGAATTATACTATGCACAATTCTTCTCTTGTTCTTGATAGGCTATAGCAGAAAGAATTACAGTTTCCTTAAACTAGAGATGAAAGAAGGGAGGCGAGAGCCCTGAGATCTTTGGCTGCTCACAGAGCAGCTGCACTAGAGCATCAGGAAAGGTAGAAACATGATGAGCAGGTCGTTGGTGATGAAGTGTTCACGTCATCTCCGCCAATCAGTCACCAAAACATTGGTAACGTTAGTGAGGATTATTGAAATAAGAAGGCAGGTGGGGAACCAACTTGGGTCACCAGCCAAGTATCGCTTAGTATTAAATAAGACTCTTTGTTGTATCTTTAACCTCGAATTTGCACTCCTTGGGAGAATTATCAATTCCTTTATGGAGTTTGATTTCCATTTTCAGTAAGATCTAGGTAATTTATCTCCTTCAGGGAAAAGTAGATCTCAAGCTACCATGTATCATGAATCTCAGTATTTCTATATTCAGATCCAATGTAGTATTCTCATTTCCACTCCTTTTAATTAGGTCATCAAGTTTTGTTTTTGTTTTTGTTTTTGTTTTTGTTTTCCATTTAACATTCTCAACAAAACACTATAGTGTACTTGTAAGTGTTACATTTCTTGATTTGTCTCTGACATTATCCTAATCTACCCATTTTGGCAGTCTGCTTAAAATCTTAAAATTGGAATTTAAACAACATTCTTGACATCATAGAAAAAAATGTATTGAAATAAAACACTTGAACGTGCTTTTAAATTATCTTTAGGTGAAGAAATGTTTAAAAGCAAACTATTTTCTATACATGTGATAATTCACATCTATTACAAATAAGTCAGGACTTCAAGGGTACTGACCAATCACTGATTTCTAATGTATTATTTCACATAAATAATAATACAAGTTACAGCATTATCAGCAGATGCATTCATGTTGTAAAACGCGGATGGTATATTTAATTAGTTGTAAGTAATACAAATGCTTGACATAAACTCTTCAGACTTCAGATGTGGAGATGTTTTGTGATAAGCTTTCAAATCCACTGGCATACGCCATTCTTTCATTCAAGACAAATATGTGGGCGAATCAGCAGGAGTCCATTCTGGCTTCCAGAGAGTGCCCTGGAGCTGTCCACAGGAAGGTGCTGGAAAAGGCAGCCGCAGATGGTCCAGGTACACAATTATTTCAGCCCGAAATGCAGGAGAATAATCACTCATGTTAGAGTATTGCTACAGTGTACATGACCTGGAAACCGCCTCATGAAGGTTGCAGGGCCACTTCCAATTTCCTTTGATAATTATTTTTAAAAAGATGATTTCTCCAAAGAATAAGGAGAAAATTCAAATAAGACAGGAATCATTTATGTAGTATCACAGATATACATGACATCCCTAAAAGGTACCTGGCTGAATTGCTAAATAACTGGTATTTTATCCAAGAATCTTTAAAGTTCTTTATGAAAGGATGCAAGTTCAGACTCCATGGATTTTCCTAGTATTTCCAACTCCATATTGGAAAATCAAACGTCATTTTAAAAATCAGTTATTTACCCCCAGTAGAATTGCCCTCCTAGTAAACTGAAAGGGAAGGGGACAAAAGGATTTGTAGTTTTAGCAATATACAAGGACTGACTTTCAGATCCATGGTAAAGGTCAGGTGTAATATTCAAAAACAAATTAAAAGGCAGCCATTCTATTGGACTCAGAAGATTCCAGCAAGCGTTGGGCACCCATGGGCATTGGTTCAAAATGTGTTTATTGTGATCACACCCCAGATGATGCTGCAAGCACTATTAAGGACCCCATTCACCACCATCCTTCTTGCATTATGTATGCAGTTATTGTTTTGCATTATGCACTATCTAAAATGATACAAAAACATTTTGCTGAAAAATAAACCACTGGTTTTATGCTTAACACCAGGATTACAAAATGTGATGTCATGAATTATTCATATCATTCGATTTAATGTAATCATTTTCTCCCTAGCGCTAAGCCTCTGTGAATGGTGCCCTATGCAGCCACTGTTTTGAAGAACTGAATACTAGGGGGAGAAACACCTGGCATTAACTGACAGTGAATTAGGCTCATTGTCACTTTGGAAAAAAAATTGCAATTTAATCTTTGCTCTTCTGTACACCCTAATTCCAAGGAGCATTTATCAACACCACAAAATAAACCAAGCTTAGGAATTTATAGAAATATTGACCTCGACATTTAGGCATAGACACATATAAAAGTACACACGTACGTTTGGAATTTGAACTATAGAATGGCATTCATCTTTGTTTCTTTCAAAGCAATGATGGAGTATATTTTGAATGTGTTTATGCTAATATCAAATAGATTTTAATACACATTTATAATTTATTTAGATCAAATCTTTCAAAGAAGGACTGACCTTAGGACAAAGCATGTTGAGAAAGATAAATACATCGATGCAACTTAGCCTACAGATTAAAGTAATTTATCTTCAAGGCAGTCTTCCCCCACCCCCAAAAAAAACCAAAAACAAGAGTAAACCAAGAGTACAGAGTGCTTCTGAATGCTTGAAACTCCATAGAGAAAGGACAGACATTGGCTTAAAACTGGTAGGAACAACTTTTGAAAATCAGAATCCCCTTCTGGTAGCTTATCTTTGACTTTTAATCCATGCTTTAATATGGTAAAGTTATTCCAAATGTTTCCATTACCCTTAAATTAGAAGATGCTTCATTCTGGGATTGAATATAGAATCGCGTTACAGTGAGAAGAGTAGAGATCCAACAAACCTGATTCCTAATTCCAGCCTCTTTTCCTGTCCAACTCCTGAGCTTCTATACGTGATAATATCACCGGCCCTACCACTCTCAGAATGGGGTAGGGACACCCAAATGACATAATATGAGGGAAAACACATGAGATGATTCACAGATATGAGGTGTTACTATTTAAAACCAAAAATGCCTATAATTTGTACATATTTGCAATCTACAGAAGTATTCAAGTGCACAAGGAAAGGTATTTTATAGGTATCAAAAATAAAGTAAGAAAGGTTTGTAACAAAGCAATTCACGTACTAAGAAAAAAAGAATGCCATAGCAATTTAAGGACTAAATAGTACACAAATCTATATGGAATAACTTACCCATATAATTAGCAAAAGGAAGAAAAGTTTGTATGTAGTGTCAGGAAAGATCTCAATTACTATTCCAGAACAATTGTTATCTCTCACGGCACCTAGCATAGCATCTTGCACAGTTGGTACTCGGCCACTGTTGGCCTGATTGATAATGAAGACAGTCACCGTGGTCAATCCAACAGTAATTGAACGTCCGTTTTTTTATAAGGTCAGTGTAAAATCTGTCAACTGCTCCACTGTGATAACAAATGCCTGGAAAACTTAAAACTCAGCCTTTACCAAATAAGAACAAATCGGCAATGTTCACTACTGCCCCAAACAGCAATGGGGTGTTTCAGGGGTGTGGGGAGGTAGTAAGGGAGGCAGAACAGTGAATGGCAAACATTCCTTAAGCTAATGGCTTGTTTGAGTTGCTTCCACAATATAGTCTTTTTTCTACCTAATAGCCTAGGTAAAGAAAAAATTCCCCTTTCCCCTAAATACAAATTTTTAGGCATTTTGTCTATTAATCTTAGAAGCCTACTTCAACTAGTCTCATTAACACCGCGAACTGGGCCAGAAGAAACCATGTCACATTTTAAGAGCTGCCTTCCGTTCATTTCAAGAGCACCTTGACCTTCTCCAGGAGTCACATCATATACTCCTATCATGGTTCTCACTGCTCCCCGGGGCGGCTGCCTGGTCTCCCGAGAGCCCGTCTCGGCACAGGGTGGTCTTCAGTGACAGTCTGCACAGGAAGCCTCTGGGGTCGGCTTTTCATTTGCTCACTCACACACTCACTCACAGTTTTGAAAAAAATTATCATGTATTCAAATCCAAAAAATGTTTGTGCTTAAAAAAAAAATCTGGAGAACTGAGAACCAAGCCAGTGCTTTAAGCCTCTCGGTGCAGCTACAGCCTAATTACTGCCTGCTGCGTGGCGCAGTTAAACACAATCAGTCAGAAAGCCTTAAAGATACAATATCCCTTTTCACAAACTGTCTGCTTGTCAATTCCAAGTCACCCCCCTGCTTTAAATCAACCAACCACAGAGCTGTTATGAACAGCAACTGATTTTCCATGCAGTGCTGCAAAACAAAATCACACCGTATCCTATTTTTAATGGCCACAGTTTTTCAACTGCATAACAAGAGTTAGCTGGCACTGCTGAGCTGAACAGTATCCAAAAAATGGGTTCAAGTAGAAATAGCATGGAACCCTTGAAGTGAACAAGTACAGACCCAATTACAAGTGCATTGTGATGCTCAGTACCAATTACATCCAAATAACAGTGGAGCAAATTTCCCCTTAATAGTTATACTGTAGACATCAACTTCTTTTATTTTTGTTCCTCCAGGATATAGCTTGATACTTAAAAAGTGGGGGGGAGGGACGGGGAGGGAGGCTGAATCATAAATATTGTTTTATTAGCATACAGTTTATTTATGCACATAGGCTTTTCTATGGTGTCAGCTTCTAGGGACATGGTACCTCGGTCATCACAGAGAGATGTTCTTCTTTCCATAGAGTTCATGGTTTGTCAGAAATGTCACCTGGGAAAATCAGGTTTTCTTCCTTGTGTATTGCGCATTAGAAACCATCTTTCGTCAAACAATATCCTTTTTAATTATTTGAGCCTTAGGGATAGAAACAGGCAGTACCAGGGATTTTTTTTTTTTTTCTTTTTAAAGGAAACCTAGCCCCTTCTCCAAAGAGGCGGGTAAAATTAGGCATTCCATGAATTGAGGGAGCTGCCACTTGGGCCCCTGGGGGCTGACATATGACAGGTTCCTTAATAGCTAGAAGAAGAAAGAAAGAGAAATGGGAAAACAAATGAGCTGAATGGAAGTTGAAGAGATGGGAAAGAAGGTACATACAACAAATTGATCCTTAAAGCCCGGAGCCAAGATAAGGGAAAAGGAGAGGCAAGGGAGACCACATTAAACAAAGCAAACAACAAAATGTAGCTATAAAATATGTGTTGTGCTTTGTTGACTATCAGAGAGTCACAGAAACAAGGGCTCTTCAATGTTAGCCTGTTCTAACCTTGGACCACATACTATCCCAGCAGTCACCCTTGCTCTGCTGGAACATTCTGCCGCAGACGGGCAGCTTTCATTTGTTCCTTGGGTATTAACTTCACTTTCAATTTCTTCCAGGCCAGTATGGGCACTATAGTAGTAACAGAATGCCCCATCTTTTCAAGGCTGGCCACTGAGGCTTGAGGAAACTAGCAAGAGAAATTAATGATGTCTCTAGGGCTTTATCAACATGCTTCAGAGGATGGGAGTACAATGTGAGCAAATGGATCTTTCTTTATTTGCCCCTTGATTCTACCCACTTTCTCTTTATCTGGAACCATGAGCTAGAGCACGTGGTCCAATATTTCCCGCCAGCTTGGTATCCTTTGCTGTTTCCTCTTTTCCAGTCCAGCGTGAGCTTCATCCTGAAACAAAATCAAGCAAACTATATTTTTTGTGGTGTCCAGTAATATTTAAGTTCCTTAAAAGTTTTCAGTTGGAATAAAAGATAAGCAAGAGACATGCCACAAATTATAAGTAAGTGTTAGGAAACTACCAAGCCATCTGACCCTCTCATTTTAGAGATGAGGAAACTGAGAACTCAGAGGAAGGTGATTCTAGAATACATTTATCGTCAGCAGGCAGGGAGTCAATAGCCACGACACCTGGCACTGATTCCGAGACTCGTGGTAGCAGTGGGAATGCTATTTATTGTACATAGTGACTCACAAATCTAGGTTATGTGAACTATAAAAAGCCTGACTCAGAGCTCCAGAGAGTAAGGAGCTAATACTACTGAAATATAGGACACAGATTGCAGTATTAGGATGCTTGTAGGATTATTTTTCAAGGCAGCATTATCCAAAGCAGCACTTAATATAGTTATACACCCACTAATGAATATGTGTCAAATTTCATAACATAAACCAAGATAACATTTAATGACAATCAGCATTTATACTTCACGGGCATTTTTGGCGAGAGGGAGGGGGCTGAGACAGGGGTGGCGGGGAGCCAGGTTCAGGGAGAGGAGGCTGGGCCATCAGAGGGAGCGGGCCTGGAGGAGGCCAGTGAAGGCAGGAGCACCTGAGGTCCCACGCCCACTGGCAACCTAGGACCTAGGACGAGGATCAGGTCTTTGTCAATCTCTGCCTACTGTCTCCTTTTACCCCAAGGGAATTGGAAGACTACCCGAGGAAAAAGGGTATCAACCTTTCCACTGCCCAACGCAGACATCACCCAAAAATGTTAAGTCAGGTTTACCTTCAGGATCTTTGAATGATTTCAGTCCTTCCTGCCTTGGCTCAGATTTCCCCAACCTCTGTCAATAGCTGACATTCCTTTAGCCACTGAGAACTAACATGACCTAAAATGCAAATGCTTGGCTGAGGTAATGGTTAATCAGTGAAGTAAAAAAATAGACCGATCCATCCAATGGAAAAGACTGATGTGTGATATTTTCCCGTTTTGACTGAGGAGAGAATCTGCAAACAGAAGGAGGATACTGGCAACCTCAGGCGAAGGAAAGAAGAAATAAGTTTTAAAGAAGAGGGAGCTGAAGACACAGAAAGAAAACTTCAGCGACATCGCAACACACAGCGGGGGCGTGGAAAGAGGCTTAGCATCAAGTGTATTTTAATCTGCAGCTAAGAAAATGGAGTTTTATCCTCAAATGATTTAGGAAGATTTTTGCGGGGGTGTTTGGTAGATGTTATTGGGAGTTTTATTGTTTGTTGCTTCTGTTGTTTTTAACATCGCTTGCTTCCTATAAAGAAATTTTCCCCCCAGGGAATCTTATCCCTGTAACTATATTGACTTAATTCTGAACCACCAGTGCAATTAAAAGACGGTTCTAATTAATAGGCAATAGAATGGTTGTATGTAAAAGATTTAAGCAGTTTATGCTTGGTGCACTAAACGAATCCGAACAAAGTCACAAAAGGCATCAGAGCCCCATTAGAATTTATCAACTGAGATGCTTGGAATATTTTTCACACTGGATAGTCACTGAGCCACCCAGTGACTCTTTGCAATCGGGATTGTACTAAGAGGGGAAAAAAAGAAAAAAAGGTCACCGTGTTTTTCCGTACCCGTGGCAGTAAAATGGCTTCTCATTTCAGCCGAGACGTGGGAACCACCACAGCCAAGCACCCTTACTGCGGGAAAACTACTTCTGACCCGCCATAGAGAAACCTGACAGAATCACTGTGTCCAATTTTCTCACAGGAAGCTGGGCTGAGTGGGTCAGACTTTGGCCTTTGGGGTCAGTCTCCCTGGCCTTCAGCCTGGTTCTGACCGCGTCTGAAACGTGGAAACGTGGGTGGGTAGCTACTCTCCCTGCTTCAATGTCCTCATATGTAAAGCGAGCCCTCCTTCTAAGGCTGTGGTGAAGATTGCTTGAGTTAATTCAGATAAAGCACCCAGAATGTTGCCTTGAAGTCCAGGGAGCACCAGATGAATTCTGTATATGGCTATTATCTAGGTCCCTCGTTGCAAATCCGTGATGGTCAGGGTGCCTGGGTGGCTCGGTCGGTTAAGCGACTCTTGATTTCTGCTCAGGTCATGATCTCATGGTTCATGGGCTCAAGCCTCGTGTTGAGCTCTGTGCTGACAGCATGGAGTCTGCTTGGGATTTGATCTCTCTCTCTCTCTCCCTGCCCTCTCCCTCTCTCCCTGCCCCTCCCTTGCTCAAGCTCTCTCTCTCAAAAATAAATAAACATTTAAAAAAAAAATAATAATCTCTCAGGGTTCTTGGTGGCTCAGTCAGTTAGGCATCTGACTTTGGCTCAGGTCATGGTCTCTTGGTTCATGGGTTCGAGCCCCACATCTGTCTCTGTGCTGAAAGCTCAGAGCCTGGAACCTTCTCTGGATTCTGTGTATCCCTCTCTCTCTGCCCCTCGGCTTGCTAATACTCTGTCTCTGTCTTTCTCTCAAAACTAAATACACATAAAGAGAAGAAAAAAAAACACGAATCCATGATGGTATTGTAGAGAAACCGCAAAACCAAGTATATCCCATATTTCTTATGATTATTTTGTCCAGTGGATCTCATAATGCATGGTCAGGGGTTGAAGGGAAGAAGTCTGGAACTCTTGTCTCCCAAATAAATACTGTTCTGCAATGTAATGTTGTACAAACCATCATGATTCCACATTCTCTTTCGTTAATGCCAAGATTTCTGAGCACTGGAAACCAAAGGATGACCTCTGGTTATTCACAGAGGCTAAACACTGTAAATATTGTGCTGTTGTTGTCACTTACTTTTTTTGAAAATTATGTTCTTGATATTCTTACTCCCCCATACGAGAAAAAGTATTACCTAGGAATGAAACCATTTAACTCCCTACCTATCATAGAACATCTTGGAAAAGTAGCAGATTGGGAGTTCTGGGCCTTGCTTGAGACTAAGAGTAAGAAGTTAAGGAGTAAGGAGTTAAGATGGGTGGTCACTTTGCTAGTCTTGTTGACTGCCTGGCTTCTGAGCTCTCTGCTTATGTTTAGAGAATCCTCCATTATTTAGCACAATGTGGAATTCTCCAAGCCGCAGAATGCATGGCATACTGGCCACACCCACAGCTTGAATGGGGAGGGATCGGGTAGCTGCCATGCGGTATCCAAGCAGTGGTGGCTGTTTCTGGGGGGCAGCTCCACGTTCCCAGTTCTGTGCTATCAGAAGTAAAGCTCAGCGTCCAGTGCCCAGTGGTAGTGGTCTCTCCACCAATCTCCACCTTGAAATATGACTTTGACCTCCATTCCCGACTGTATAAATTCTAAGCCTAGTTCTCTGACTGCCGAAGATTTTGTAAGTTGCCTTATATCTTTTTAATAAATTTCTTTTTTCCATACATCAAGCACAGTGGCTAAGAACACTGACTGACTGATACAGTGGTCACATTGGGGTTTTGATGAACCAGACATTTTCATACATCTTAAAAAGTACGATTGAAGTAAAATAACCTAAACGAAGTTTAGGACTCTTCCTGGACTCTTCCTGGACTCTTCCTGATCAGGGCACATCTGGAAATTGCATTAATTTCTGAGTACCAGGTAGTAGAATAGATATTATCAAAGTAGAACTTGACCCCAGTGTGGCAATGCTAGGATAACAGTGCTGGAAAATCTACAGATAAGCAAGGTACTGAAGCTACTTCTCCAGACTGCTGCTTCTAGGCTGAAATAACACAAAATAACTGGAGGTTTCCACAATCCAGTATGATCCTCATAAGTGCTACCTTTCCTGAAGTAACTGTGCTCGGGGATTTCAGCATGGTTTAACAGTTTAGATTAGATTACATCTAAGATTCCTTCCCTCTATAAGATGTTATTCATGCATTGGAAGACCTAAGTTGCAAAACACTGTCTATTGTCCATCAACAATGACTTGTAATCAAAAGTACCGCTGACAGAGAATATTTTTGACACCACAGGTAAAACGTCATATGCGTTCACCAATTTTTCTTTCTTTGTTTTGCAAAGTTATGGATGGACTACATCCAACACCTAGTAAGAACTCAATCAATGCTTCACTCCACTGAACTGAACTATGTCCACGGCTCCATTCAGCTAAGGACACCTTTTCCAATTTCTCAGCTTATCACCCTCACTGGATCCGGGACTGTGTTCACCTTCTTCCTAACCCTAAGTTCATTGGCATTGCTTTAATCACTCAGTCTTCTTGTTCTGTTCCCTGCAGACAAGCTCACTTCAGCTTCATTCTGACCCTAGATCACCAGTTTTGTCTTTGCCAACTTTGTTTTCTTCCTTTTCAATCCATCTGTTCCAACAAGCCAGTAGTCTCCTATGGCTGCCCAATTACCTTTCTCAGGATAGAGGCTCAGGAAATGTTTGAGGGAATAAATGAATAATTCACTATGTCATAATGACTTTTTTAAAAACCCATTGGCTTAAGAAAAAAAAAAAAAGTTTGTCATATTTCCTGTAAGCCCGTATTTTAAACTCTTCTTTAAAAAGAAAAAAAGACTCTTAATGGAGCACCTGAGTGGCTCAGTTGGTTAAACATCTGACTTTGGCTCAGGTCATGATCTCACAGTTCGTGAGTTTAAGCCCCTCATTGAGCCCCCATCGAGCCCCAAGTCAATGTGTTGGTCTCTGTGATGACAGTATGGAGCCTTGAGATTCTCTCTCTCTCCCTTTCTCTCTGACCCTTCCCCACTCATGCTTTCTCTCTCTCTCTCTCTCTCTCTCTCTCAAAATAAATAAATAAATTTTTTAAAAATTAAAAATTAAGAGACTTCAAACATTATTTACGTGTGTACATAGTTTTATTCTTGGTCAAAGAACTTGTTTAGAAATAAGGCTTGAGAGGCTGTGGTAAACATTTTATAAACTTTGAAAACGATAGCTCATTTTCAAAACTGTTGTTCATATTGGAATATTCCTAAAATTATGTGCTATAATAGCGATAATTAGCGTGGCTGTATGCAAAGCTCACAAATAAATGCCTCTTTTTATAACACTAAATAAATGTTGAGGACCGCGCCCTTTGTTTAGCAAAATAGGGACACTTGGACCTCATAGACAAAGGTACTGGTAATAAGTGATTTGATTTGAGACTTTCCCCCCTTTTCTCTGGCCTCCTGGAAGGACTGGTTACGTGATGCGTAAATCTTTCATTTTAAACATTCCGTCACAACATTTGCAAAAATGATGCTACTTCTGCTTTTCTCACAACCGCCCAGTTGTTTGATAGGATGCAAAGAGCAGAATTCATCAAAAAGATGACAGCAGGTAGCCATTAAAAATTTCAGCCACTAAAAAAGCATTTCTATAAATTTTTATCTTCCTTTAAATATTAATGAATAGTTCCAGTGATAATTAGCAATTTTCTCTAATTACAGAAAATTGGCACTTCACAAATAACAAACTCTGATATTATCTAGTATTGTGCCAGTTTTCCTATTAATTTGGAAATTCAGCAATTATCACCAGAACTATGTAGGTTAAAGTGTGTCAGATTCTAGATAAACAACTTAAAATACGCAGCAATATGAGGTTCAATGTCAAGGAAGTTCAATGTTGGCATTTAAAGAAAAAATAATGTTAGTGACCACCACTTGCTATGGCAGCATAATGGAAAGGCTTTACTAGTTTTGTTTCATTTCAACCTGGCCTCTGCGGATGACACTGGTTGCAGGACCTGGATAGCTTGCCTCATTATCAAGTTGGAGAAGATAAAACAAAAATGCAAATTCTCAAATCGGAAAACAGTACATACAAAATGTGAGCAAAGTCACACAAGGCATCAGAGCCCCATTAGAATTTTAGATGTTAAGCGGATGCTATTATTAATTTTCTCCTAAACCCAACAACATTTAGGAAGACAGAAAATCTTCAGTACCTTTGCTGGGCGAGAAGCTGACACATTCATGTATTTATCGATTCCTCACATGCAAACACCTCACGTAACACAAACCAATCTGTATATGAATTGTGTTCGTAAGGACCACCTTGATGTTAAGAAGTCAGGAGTTGGAGGAATGCGTTATATCTCAGTTCACTTTGGAAGAGCTCATTTAATGCTGACCAGTCACAAGCCCATAATGAACTGTGGTAACAGCAGGAATCATAAGATTGACTATTATTTTTTCATCTTCATGTGTGTCAGGATTACTCCGAACACATTGTCACTTAGTTTTATCGAAACAGATCCTCATACAAGTTCAACAGCAAAAAGCAAATGCTTGACTAGGCCTTTCAGAAGTCTTTCCCGAACTCAGCAGTTCTGAGACCAAAATTCAGGCTGCATTTGCATGTCACCAAAATAACTGGTTTCTGAAATGTAGAAAATTCAGTCAACTGAATCAATCCACAGGAAGCGTAATCAGTTTGACAGATATTTTTTCATTACGTTGATATGTGGTATGTTGGTTGCTCAATTTCTTCCAAAAGGAAAAGGAGGTAAGGTGACAAGGATGGTAAGATTTCTATTATGAGATAAATAAGACTAGTTTCCAATGATGTCATCTAGAAATTAAGAACAGATTAAAAAATAAAACTATGCCTATATTGGAAAATATTGTAATTGATTCTCCACCATCATGGAGGGAAGACAATAAAGGAAATAAATGGACTCAAATTCCAATAAAAGACCTTGGAGTCGAATGAAAACAAAATCTTCCTGCCTTTGGGGGTTAGGAAACAAATGTATTAGGGTGAGATTGTAGAAAATGCACTCTTCTGTGATATTGTTTGCAGCCCACCAGAATTTAGAGGTGTGGGAGATGATTTTGTCTACCATTCTTGTAGGAGTAAAAGGAAACCACAGTGATTCTCCATTTTCCTCAGACCAAGTCCAAACCAAGGTTATAACACCACCTAACCCATTCAATGTCCCTCCCGCAGCTCTTGCAGCCCCTCCCACACTTCCTACCACTCCACGGATGCCCTAGTCATTCCTACTATTACACCTTCAGCGGAAGGATGGCCCTCATCTCTTTTCTCTACTTCAGCAAATCTTGCCACGTTTCAGCCTCCCTGCTAAAGTTGTATAGGATACATAAAGCAATGCTTTATTCAGTTGGACAGTCCAGCTGAACATTATTTCCTCTGTTTATCTGCATCCTATCAGTATGTATAGTTCTATTTCAAATCCCACATCTTTCTCAAAACTTTTTTCTAATAACTGCAGACAACCGTGACTTTTCCTCTTTGATAATCTCGTAATAGCACGTGCATTGTACCATATACTTTGACACATGAATTTCATGTTAGAATTTTATTATTTCACTAACTAGTGCCATTTTCTAATTAAGTTAGTCCATGAAACACGTGTCCCTAATAAGATTACAATGTCCTTGAAAGCAAGAACATATCTCACCTTTTTTGTGTGTGTCATCCACAGAGACTAACAAGCACTTAACAGAAGCTTATGGTTTAGACCAAGGCTCTCATCTCTGACTAGCTGCAATTCCAGGCCTTTATCACCGACCAGCTAGGTTGGATTACACAAGTTACTAAGTCTCATCTACAAAAAGGATATTATAATTTCTACCTCACTTATTTGTTAAGAGGACCGAATAAAATAATCTTTGGAAATTTTTATGCTCACTGGAATATGGTGTATATTAGAAAGCTATTATTATTTTAAAATATATATGTCTTACGTTATCACTTACATTTACACTATAAATATTTATGGTCTTATCTGAAAGCAGAGGACTCAACCTGAAGCCTTTTTTTTTGTAAGTAAATACCCGAAATTCTATTTTATTGTATTTTTAAAAATAAACATTTGAGGGGAACCTGGGCAGCTCAGTTGGTTGAGCATCTGACTCTTGATTTTGGCTCAAGTCATGATCTCATGTCATGGGATCAAGCCCAACATCAGTCTCTGAACTGACAGTGTGCAGCTTGCTTGGGCTTCTCTCTCCTCCTTCTCTCTGCCCATGCCCTACTCACACTCTCTGTCTTTCAAATAAATAAGTTAACTCTAAAAAAAACCTCAAAAACAAAAAACACTTGACTCTGGTCTTTGCCTGTGAACCACTTTATTCCTCCATTCAATCTCTGGTTTTGTTACCCCAAGGCTGTCTGATCACCCTGCTTTGCATGCAGTAGTGGGATATGTCAACACAATTAACATCTTTGATCTAACTATACTCAACAAGTAAGTAATTCAAATTTTCTCGAGAAAAATCTGACACATTTACAACAATTATCATTAAGACTATAAACAAATATTAAAAAATATCAAAGAATTGTTAACACCCTAATCATATATTCTGATTCTATTGTCAATAACAAAAAGATAAATTGTGAAATGCCATATATTTAGAAATTTAGAAAAACAAATGCTGTATTAAATAGCTCAGGGGTCAAAAAAAATAATGATGAAATACAAATTAAATTATAATAAATTTCATAACTGAAAGGTAGTGGCTTTTGACATATAGTAAATATATATTTATATATTTTGTATACTACATATATACATATATACATATACATATGTATATGTGTACATATACACATATACATATGTATATATGTACATATACATATGTATATATGTACATATACACATATACATATGTATATATGTACATATACATATAGATATATAGATATATACATATATATACATATTGATATATATAGATATATATGTATATATACTGTACATTATGCCATACAGTAAAAGCAGTTAAGAGTTTTCAAATGCTTACATTAGAAAAGACAAAAGACTGAAAAGACAAAAGACTGATATAAGTACCTAATATTAGAAGTTTAAGTATTATACAACAAGCTCAGATAAAAGAAGGAAAAAATAATGTTGAAAATATCGATATAAGAAATCGATAAAAGAAAGATCCAAGAGAGAAGATCAACCAAAACAAACAAACAAAAAAATGAAATGAAACAAACAAGTAAACAAATCTTTAGCGAGTTGTTTAAGAGGAAAAAAAAAGAAAACAATAAACTAAATCAGGGTTGCAATAGTACAGATAGAGCAGGAATTACAAAACTAGTAATCCGTAAGAGAAAATACAGACTTTTTGTTTTTTGCCAATAAATTGGAAACTTTTGGTACAAAGAGCAGAGTTCTAGACATACACAATGTGTAACCGATTTAATTGTGTTGTAAGAATTTGAAAAGTCCCATAACTATTAAAGAAGTTGAAATAGATGTTTCAAATCTTCACACAAAAAAGTAAAGACAGTTTTATAAGTTAATTCTACCAAAGTTTAAAGGTGAATAGCTTTCATATTATGTTTGTTCTCCCAGAACACAGGAAATGGGAATATGTCTCACCCCATTAATGAAGTGAGTGTAACCCTAACATCAGTATAGAAATGCAAATTACCTGCCAATCTCACTGCTATCTAGGTAGTTTATGTTTAATCTTTATCTTGCATAGCGCAGCATCATAGAACAGTGTAGTATTTAAGCTCAAAATATAAAAGCAGAATAATATTATTTAAGATTATAAACATAACTTGGGTACCCAGGTGGCTCAGTCGGTTAAACTCTGACTTCAGTTCAGGTCACGATCTCACAGTCCTTGAGTTTGAGCCCCACATCGGGCTCTCTTCTGTCAGCACAGAGTCTGCTTTGGATTCTCTGTCCCCATCTCTCTGCCTCTCCCCCACTTGGGTTCTCTCTTTCTCTCTCAAAAATAAACTAACATATATAAAAAATAAAATAAAATAAAATTATAAACATAACCAATAAAATTATCAACAGACACAAAAGAAGCTCACCTTTGGGAATAAGAAAGTTCATGGGTGGAAAACTTCTTCAGAACCATTTTTGAACTGCTGGACTTGTAACTACGTGATAAATTAAAATGTTCGTTTTACCAAAAACGAAAGAGCAACATGTGTGGTTTAGAAGTAAAAATAAGCAGTTGGAATACAACAAAGGTTCAAGAAAAGGAACAGGTCAAGAACCACTGAAAGTTGAAATCTTATTTTCTTTCTCCTTCCCCAGGCTGCCCGCTTCCCGGTAGGTGGGGACTAGGCTGACCGTGAAAACAGGATCTATAGTCACAAGCGTCACGTTGGTCAGTGTTCAGATCTATCATCTGTGTTTCAAAATAGCTATTAAGGCTTTGTCATCACTTGCATTATCTCTTTTCCTCCTGTTGTTTGTGATTCTCGAGTTACTGGAACTTTTTTGGATTAATGCACACTTCCCTCATTGGCTTTTATACTGATAAATATAAATATAAATGCCTTAATATATGTAAATACCCAGAACATGGTAGACATTCAATGAAATACAAATTTTCTTCTCTCTGCTTGGGCTCCTGAACCCACACACTACTTCTCAATGGAAGATTTAAAGAGGCAATTATGATCAAATTGAATTTTGTAGACTATAATTAAGTGCTGCCATTTTCTGCAAACTGACGTCCTTTTATTAATTCAGCTCAAGACAGAAATTTGTCATTCCAGAATTTTCATTAATACATAGTAAGTATGCTACTTTTATTTATATATCCTGAAAGAACTAGTATGTTGAAATCACTGTAGTGTATAAGATTCTGGAAAGGGAATTTAACAGTTCTTGTGGAGTATTTAAGTGGATACCAAGATTGAGGAACATGTAAATAGTTTTCATCCACCAAGAATCAAAGTCACCATCAGCATTTTAGGAACAATTTGAGAAAATAAAGAGTAAGAATTCAGAGTTCATCAAAACTTCATTCGATTGTTCTTACTGTATGCAGGAAAAAAATATGCTCTTGTGGTTCAAACATTAATAAAACATTCTAGATAGCTTTCAATATCTTCAGTTATGTATATTACTGAAAATATTAAGTTATTGTAGCTATTTTCTTAGCTATAGGCAGCTTATCCTTAGCTATCATAGCTAACAACACTTCCCCCCCGGGAGAAAAGGTAAGTCCAAATGGGTCCTAGGGCCTAAATGATTTCTGCAAATATTTCCTGACATCAGAAATATATCTCTCTTGCTCATTTATCCTGGTAGTACCAAAATGATCTTAATTTCCTTTCCTTTGCTTCAGAAAGGAAGAAAGAGAAGGAAGAAAGGAAGGAAGGAAAGAAGGAGAAAGATGAAAGAAAGAAAGAAAGAAAGAAAGAAAGAGTAAGAGAGAGAGAAAGGGAAAGAAAGAAAAGAAAAGAAAAGAAAAGAAAAGACAGTCTCCCGAGGCATTAGCATTATACTTGGTGTCATATGTCATAATTTATAATGTGGAGTATCTCTGCTTACACAGAGCTATTTCAATAAAGTTGTTGAAATTCAGACTGTGAACCTCACTAGTGACTACCTTGTGGAATTTTTATATTTATGTATTCCTCCACAAAGGAGCTTTATCTGTGGATTGAGTGAGCGCTGCCTATTTGTAAAGTCCCAAATGGGTCTTCCTGTGCCAGTGCCTATTATGCTACCATTATGGTTGCATGTCTTTGAGTCCTGAAATGTTTTCTTATTCAGAAGTTCCCTATTATACTTGGACACACAGCTCCTCAAGCTTGTGTTTCTAAAACTGTGGTAGATGTACCACCTGGCACATGCAGAATTTTGTCGAGGGAATGAGAAACTATCTGACCACTATGGCATCTCTTCCTGGAAAATAAATTTTACTTGAAAATTTTGAGGCACTAATTTACGTAATTTAAATAAAACTTTAAACATGTTTTCTATTTTTAAATTATGTATTTATATCATGGAATAGAATGCAAAGTGCATGTGAATCGTTAGGCTAACACCAAAAACTTCAAATAATTTTAAGGAAGTAGGGTTTGTGTTAGTAAATCAGTAAGGGTTTTTTTATTTGTTTCAAATGGCAGAAAGTACCCCATGTGGCTTTAACACAAAAGGCAGGTATTTGCCTGTATAAATGAAAAGACCATGGGCGGGACTGGCTTTGCACATAGACCGCCCAGAAGCTCAAAAGATATCTCCTAGACTTTGTTTTTTAAGCCATCTTACAATCCCTCTTGCATTTTGACTTCACTCTTATAACCAAAAGATGTGTGCAAAGCTTCAGATTTTATATACTCTTTATTTCAGATCTCAAGGGAAAGAGAGGTTGTCTCTTTCCTAAAATGTCCCGGGAAAAAAAAGTCTGATGGCTACAGCTATGTCACTAATGAATCACCGTAGCCAGCTATAGAATGTTCTGATTGGCCAAACTTTACACCCATCCAAAGAACTTCAACAGAAGTCTATAGACTGACAATGGAGGAATCCCCTCCTCACCATGTAAATTGTGGTATGTTTCCTAGTATAAAAGTGAATGTTGCCAGATGATGTGTTTTACAAACACACATCTACTGCCCAACAAAGCCTACCTGCTTCACCCCAAATCTATACACTTCTTCCCGGGTTTAGTTCCATGTATCAGGAGTGGTGGCAAAAAATCTGAGAAATGCTGGTTTCACTTATGCACTAGAACTTGACTAGGGATTTAAAGTTAATAGAATCTAGGAATGCTCACTGGCAAGAAGGATGAGGTACCTGGATGAGAGGCTTCAGAGGTGCACAAGTGCTTCAAGGATGAGAGCAGGCATACCAGAGATTCCTGTCTATATTTACCCAGATTCCTGATTTCATCTGGAACCTGCCTCACCTAATGAGTTGCTGTTTGGAGGTAAACCTGACTTAATCAGCATAGGCAGAACTGGAGAAGCGTTGGCAGGATGAGAGGGTTTTTGAACCCATCTTCAAGGTTGGCCAAGACAGTTGCAAACAGTATAATGAACCATAATAATGGCACTGCAGAGACCCATAAAAGGCAGGATGATCGGTGCTAAGCTCTGAAAGCATCTGATCTTCTGGGCAAACCACACAACTGGGAACTTCCTTGGCAACGGGAGGAACTTTGTTGCTCTTTCAACTTCAACAGCAATGGATTTTGTTCCACGTGCTATAGCATTGCATTTTTCCCCATACTCCCATTTTCCCAAACAGCTGAAATCCTGTCCTACCTCAAGAGATAATATTGAGAATATATTTATGCAATTCATTAGTTATTAGGTCTTGGCCAGGTGGTAGCTTTTGCCAGTTGCCTATCCATTCTCCTCTTCTTCTTTAAGGTTTTGTTTAAGGTGGCAATGTGCCCAGAAAAATAAACCCTTAATATCCCAACCTTGACTTTTGGTGGCTTTGGGCCACTGTCTGGATAATGATATATATAAGTAGAAGGCTTCTGTGGATTTGTAGAACTATCTTTGATTTTTTTTTAATAGTTCAACCCCTTTGTTTCTCCATGTCTTGTGACTCTGACACACCAAAATGAAGGTGAGCCGAAAGGGCCATTCTGTGACCATGTGGTGATAAGTATGACGCTGGTATAGAGCTCAGTGGGGGGAGAGACTGGGACAATAACTGAATGTGCTGAACCCCCCTAGATACAAGGTGCCCTCAAGGAAGCCAAACATACTCTTAACCAATAAAGAAATAGTTTTCAATATTCTGCCAACTCTACCGATTTCTCATAACAATAGCAGAAAATTAGCCCGAAATAATTTATGCCCCTGGAAGGTAAGCCTGTAAAAATTCTATGCATTTTCAAGGTCATATTAACAATGGTATCTTGAATAAGTCACTTAACCTTCCTAAAACTCACTTTCTCCATCTCTAAAGTTGGATTAACATATCACCTACTTCATAAAATTGTTATAAGGATTAACTGAGATCTCCTGTAAATATTTCTTTGCAAAAGATAAGCACTAAAAGTTGGATCTGTTATTACTGATTGTAATTTAAATTTTACAATCTTGACTAGAAAGGAACATATCAAAAAACCACAGTAAAAATCCTACTAGGTATTAGTTAACAGTGGTTGTCTAGTTGTCGGGAGTAAGAGTTGGTGATTTTTTTCTGTGGTTCAGAGTAAGTAGTTAACTTTGTTTTAACAACTTCTCTACAGCAAACGTTGACCTGTTTCTCTTCCCGGCAACAATTCTACAAGAAAACTGCCGAGGTGCCTCTTACCGCTGCACCACAATAAAGCTGCGGAGTTGAGTTGCTGAGGTCTTCACAGCTCTTTGTTCTGCCCTCCATTAGCATCTTTAGCCTTTCTTGCTTTGTCACTCCTTTCACTTAGGCTGCCTCTCTGCACCGCTTGGCCGAGTAGGTGGAGCTTGTGAGGTGTAATATCAAAGATGCTGAGAATCAAGTTTTCGTCCCTCTCTCCCTCTCCTCTCAACCTCTCCTCCCTCTCTCTGTCTCATCTCACAGCACCTAATAATACTTCTTTTCTCTGACATAGTGTCTAAAATTTCACACCCTTGTTTAAAAAGCTTTACCTACTTTAGGGGCGCCTGGGTGGCGCAGTCGGTTAAGCGTCCGACTTCAGCCAGGTCACGATCTCGCGGTCCTTGAGTTCGAGCCCCGCGTCAGGCTCTGGGCTGATGGCTCAGAGCCTGGAGCCTGTTTCCGATTCTGTGTCTCCCTCTCTCTCTGCCCCTCCCCCGTTCATGCTCTGTCTCTCTCTGTCGCAAAAATAAATAAACGTTGAAAAAAAAAATTTTTTAAAGCTTTACCTACTTTAAACTTAATTCAGAAATATCCTACTTTAAGCTGTTTGTGGCACTTGGCCAACAGCTAATTGAGAGCGTAGGTATTAGAGAAATGGTTAACCACTGGGGCTTTGGTAGAAGGGCAAGAACCTCCCCAAATTGAAAATTTACCACTAAAAATATTTACTGCTGTTCTCTGCCACCTATCTTCCCTACTCAAGTGAAGGCATTTCTTTTCACTTGTCAATTTAATGAAGAGACATTGAGCATCACTTTTATTTTTTTCCATCTCCTGTAGACAGAGAGTGGTATTTCTAGATATGTATTTACTTCATTACACACCTATTTTTCTTATGCATATGAATGGCCATGCATCTAATTATTAGTATAAACATCCATTTTTAAGATTATTGAGTTCTTAACTATGATTCTTGAAAATTTCTTATAGTTCAATCTTCTTTTTCAAACCATTTCAGTATTTGTAAAAAAAAAAAAAATCAAAGTTAATACTGGTGCGGATCATGATGGCATGAGACCATTTGTTCCCTCCTCTTACACTATTGGTGAGAAAGCAAACTGGTGCAGACATTCTGGAAAACAGCATGGAATTTCCTCAAAAAGTTAAAAACAGAATTACCCAACAACTCAGCAATTGCACTACTAGGTATTTCACCAAAGGATACAAAAATACTGATTTGAAGGGACACATGCACCCCGATGTTTATGGTAGCATTATCAACAATAGTCAAATTATAGAAAGATCCCAAATGTCCGTCAACTGATGAATAGATAAAGAAGATATGGTATATGTATACAATGGAATATTGCTCAGCCATCACAAAGAATGAAATCTCACCATTTGCAACGACATGGATGGAGCTAGAGTGTATTAAGCTAAGCAAAACAAGTCAGCCAAAAAAAGACAAATACCATACGATTTCACTTATATGTGGAACTTAAGAAACAAAACAGGTGAACATAGGGGAAGGAGGGAAAGAAAGAGAGGGAGACAAACCATATCAGCTTCTTAACTATAGAGAACAAACTGAGTGTTGATGGAAGAGAAGTGGGAGGGGATGGGATAAGTGGGTGATGGGTGTTAAAAGGGCACTTGTGATGACCACTGGGTGTCATGTGCAAGTGATGACTCATTAAATTCTGCTCCTGAAACCAATATTACATTATATGTTAACTGAATAGTATTTAAATAAAAACTTGAAACAAAATAAAGCAAAAAGACCATTTGTTCACTGCTACTTTCACTTTAAATCCCTAATAACCAAAATTATACCTACATATAAAACATATAAGTATTTAAAGTATAAATTTATACCAGACTTGGGTCTCTATTTAAAAGAATGAGCAGGACACTTGGGAGGCAAATTTGGTTAAGTATCTGACTCTTGATTTAGGCTCAGGTCATGATCCTAGGGTTGTGAGATCAAGTCCCACATCAGCTCTGTGCTGAGCATGGAGCTTGCTTAAGAATCTCTCTCTCTCTTTCTCTCTCTCTCTGCCATTTTGTCTCTCTCCCTCTGCTTCTCCCTCACTTGTGCTCTCTGTCTCTCTCTAAAATATAAATAATAAATAAATAAATAAACAAAACTGACTGAGCATGTTGCAATGAAAGGAAAATGCAATAATGTCTATGTGGATACAAACACATACGCACACAGTGGCATACAGAATTTTAATGATAAGCCATTTGAAAAAGGCACACCTAAACCATAACACCAAAAGTTTAAATATAAATATATATTCTATAAATAAAGCAAGTATAACAATAGTATTATCTGTCCCGTCATATAAAATTCAAGGTGACAAGCATTGAACAGGAAAAAGAGGAATATCTCATAAAGCCAAATTTTATCATCCATTATAAATAAATAACAGTTTTGAACTTTTGTGAACCTAACAGCCCAACTTTGAAATAGAAAATAGAAAAAAAAATAAAACAGTAATAGAGGGGTGCCTGGGTGGCTCAATCAGTTAGGCGTCCAACTTCAGCTCAGGTCATGATCTCATGGTTCATGGGTTCAAGCCCCGCATCGGGCTCTGTGCTGACAGCTCAGAGCCTAGAGCCTGCTTTGGATTCTGTGTGTCCCTCTCTGCCCCTTCCCTCCTCTCTCAAAGATAAATAAACATTAAAAAATGTTTTTAAAGAGTAATGGAAAAAATCTACAATCATAACTAAAGATTTATTGCACCTCTTTCAAAACTTAACAAATCAAGTAAGGATACAAAATATTTGAATTATATAATTAATAATATGATACATTTTATACAATAGAATCTAAAACATGTAATTGTGGTGTTGTAAGGAACTGAGAATTTTAGTGTATGAAAATAAGGTACAAAAATTAAATGTAACAGCATACACTTGTAATGTTAAATTGGAATTGTGAATAGTACTAAATTATGACCTTTTCTTCTAAAAATATGGATTTCCCAGTTATGTCCACTTAAAGGGCCTAAAATCGATGAGGACTCAACAGCAGTGAGTGCTCTTGTATGAAGATTGTAGTCCAGAAGTACCAAGGTTTATTAAAGAATGTCTGATTACAAGTCCAAAGCATAAAATATAGATGTGCCTGGGACATCATATTCCAGAAGTCAAGGATCCTATCACAAACTAATGGAGTTAGGTCCAAATGATAGGAGCCAACATGCAGAAAAACAGAACACATAAATACCAAAGAGAATGAAGTCTACAATTTATTGAAATCTATTGAATGGAAAAACTCAGTAGTTTAAAAAAAAAGGAAAAGAAAATGAAAACAGGAATTTATAATGATATTTAATAAAGAGAAACCTAAAAATTTTTTAAAAAGTCAAATTCAGGGGCGCCTGGGTGGCTCAGTCAATTGAGTGTCCAACTTCGGCTCAGGTCACGATCTCGCAGCTTGTGAGTTCAAGCCCAGTGTCGGGTTCTGTGCTGACAGCTTGGAGCCTGCTTCAGATTCTGTGTCTCCCTCTCTCTCTGCCCCTAACCCACTCACATTCTGTCTCTGTCTCTCTCAAAAATAAATAAACAAAAAAAAGTCAAATTTTGAAATTGAAAATAACTATTACAACAAAATAAAACTAGTTAATAAATGTGAAAGAGAAGATAGAATTTAAAAAATAAGTGGATTTCTCATTTCCAGTTTTATATGTACAAAGCTGGAAATCCATCCTAACAACAGACAAAATGCTGACTAGACCAAAAAACCAGCAATTCTTCATGAATTTATCCAAGAAGTGAGGACACAGGACAAATCACTCCCTCAATATTGAAGAAGCAGACAGGTGAATACAGGGAGCCACAGCGTACTGAAACAGAAAGTCAGGAACAGAAACTGCCACAGGAACCAGGCAGGGAAGGAAAATGTAAGCTGTAATTAACAATTTGTGGGAAGTTCAGTGTGAACAAGTGTGAGAGTTAAAAACTCCAGAGTGGCCCAGTCCTCGAGGAACCCCCACACTTCTGTGAACTTTACACCCAGGAGCTTGACCAGGGTCTCACAGTAAATATCAGAGAAGAATCCCCTCATGCTTCTAGCAGGGGGAAGAAAGAAAAAACCAATTGAAGATACACCATAGAACTCTTCTTTTTAATAAGGCCTGCTTTCAGGAGAAACTACTTAACCAGAGCTTAACCTACTGAGATATTACCAGAGTCTAGATGACCTGGGAAGGGAAATAATCACCTCCAGTGATCTCAGCCTTCCATGGGGGAGAAGAGAAATACCCAAATCCAGCGTTTTCTAGCCATCCTGTCCTGCTTTAGGAGAGAGAAAAACTGAGAAACGCTTATGAAGTGCACAGCCTAGAGGAGGCTCACCTAAAAACTGAGACTTAATCATAGGACTGTAAAACTCTTCCTTTCCTCCCACACATTACCACCACATTACTAAAGACCTATTTATGGCAGTTACTTTTACCTAATACATGTCTAGCTATCAAGAAAAAAATATATATATAAGGCATACTAAAAGACAAAATACAAAAATTGAAGATAAAAGCAAGCATTAGTAGCAGACATGACAGGGATGCTGAAATTATCAAACCAGGAATTTAAAAACAATTATAATTAATATACTAAGTGTTCTAATGAATAAAGTAAACAGCATGCAGGAAGAGATAGGCAATGAAAACAGAGAGCTAGAAATCCTAAGAAAAAAACAAAAAAATGCTACAGATAAAAAATACTGTGATAGAAATAAAGAATATATTTGATGAGCTTATCATAGACTGGACACAGTTAAGGAAAGAATCCTTGAGCTTGAGAATATTTCCACAGAAACCTCCATTATTGAAAAATCAAAGCGAACAAAAACTAAAAGAAAAAAAAACAGTAAATCTAATGACTGTGAGACAAGTACAAGAGATGTAACACACATACAATGGAAATACCAGAAGAAGAAAGAAACAGGAACAGAAAAACACACTTAAAACATAAGGACTGAGAGTTTTCCCAAATTAATGTCAAACACCAAAGCATAGATCCAGGAAGCCCAGAGAACACCAAACAGGATAAATGTCCAAAAAAAAAACAAAAACAAAAACAAAAACCTCTCAACCTAGATATATCATTATCAAATTGCCCAAAATCAAAGACAAAGAAAAAACCATGAAAGAAACCAGAGGGAAAAAATACTTTACCTGTAGAAACACTAAAGAAAAGAATTATATTAGATTTCTACTCAGAACACATGCACGCAAGAAGAGAGTGAAATGAAATATTTAAAGTGTTAAGAAGAAAAAAAAACCCACCAACCAAGAATTCTGTACCCTGGAAAATTATTTCTCAAAAGTTAAAGAGAAATAAAGACTTGGTCAGACAAATGAAAAATAGAGAATTTTTTGACAGTAGACCTGCCTTGCAAGAAATGTCAAAAGAAGTTCTTTACAAGGAAGGAAAATAATACAGACAATAAAATTCAGACTACATATAAAAGGAAGAATACTGAAGAAGGGATAGGTGAAGGTAAAATAAACACTTTTATTTTTCTTTTTAATTGATCTAATCAATGGCATCTTTCAAAATAATAACAGCAATGATGTATTCAACTATGCATGTTTATATATATACACACACATATATAATTATATGTAAGTGAAATGAATGACAACAATAAAACAGGGGTGAGAGGGAGGAGGAATTAAGGTTTTTTTGTTATTATAACGTCTAACAATACCAGAAAAATGGCATAGTGTCATTTGAAAGTGAACTTGGATTAGTTGTCAATGTATATTGCAAACTCTAGGCCAAGAACTAAAATAGGAAAAGATGAATTATAACTGGCATGCTAAAAAAGGATAGAAAATGGAATGCTCAGTTCAAATTAAAGGCAGAAAAAGAATAGAAGACAAAAATAGAAACAAAAAATAAAGGCAACAAATAAAAAACTAACAAATATGGTAAATATTAATCCAAATACATCAAGAATCACTTTGAACATAAATGGTTTAAAGGCACCAATTAGAAGACAGAAATTATGAAAATGGATAAAATAACTAGGATTTAATATTGTCTAAAAGGAACACCCTGTGCATAGACAGAAACATATAGATTAAAAGTACATGGATGGAGAAAAATATTCCATGCTAACAGCAATCGAAAGGAAGCAGGAGTATCTATATTAATTTCTAACAAAGCAGACTTTAAAGAAAGGAAAGTTATAAGGGGTAAAGAAGGCCATTACATAATGATAAAAGGGTCGATTCTCCAAGAAGACATAACAATCCTTAATGCATATGTACCCAATAGCAGAGCATCCAAGTATGTGAGGAAAAATAGACATATTGCAAGGAGAAATAGAAGAATCTACTATCATAGTTGGAGACTTCAACACCCCTCTATTACAAATGGAAAGATTTAGCAGGCAAAAAATCAATAAGGACTTAGTTGAACTCAACAACACCATCAATCAACTAGATATAATTGACATCTATTGACTACTTCATCCAACAACAGCAGAATACACATTATTCTCAAGTTCATATAGAACAATCACCAAGAGGAGCCACATTAGAAGCCAAAAAATACACTTTGACAAATTAAAAAAAAAAAAAAAGAAATCATACAGTGTCTGCTCTCAGACCACAATGAAATTAAGGTAGAAATCAGTAACAGAAAAATAACTGGAAACTCCAAAAATATGTGGAGATTAAATAACATACTTTTAAATAACATATGGATCAAAGAAGAAATCTCAAGAGAAATTAAAAAACCACTTTGAACTAAATGAAAATGAAAACGACATATCAAAATTAATGGGATGCAGTGAAAGCAGTGCTTAGAGGAAGTTTTATAGTATTGAATGCATATATTGGAAAGGAAGACGTGGGAGGTGGGGGAGTGGGAATTGGAGGAAGGTGGTCAAAGATACAAACATCCACTTATAAGATAAACTAGCACTGGAGATGTGATATACAATATGATGACTATAGTTACCGCTGCATGTGATATATCAGGAAACTGTTAACAGTATATCCTAAGAGTTCTCACTACAAGGAGAAAGTTTTTTTTAATTTTTCCATTTATTTTTATTGTTTCTGAATGTGAGGCTGGATGTTTACTATATTTATTCTGATAATCATTTCACAATATATGTAAGTCAAGTCGTTATGCTGTACACCTTAAACTTATACAATGCTTGGGGTGCCTGGGTGGCTCAGTCAGTTAAGCATCCAACTTTGGCTCAGGTCATGATCTCATGGTCCATGGGTTCGAGCCCCGCATTGGGCTCTGTGCTGACAGCATGGAGTCTGGAGCCTGCTTTGGATTCTATGACTCCCTCTCTCTCTGCCCCTCCCCTGCTCACACTCTGTCTCTCTCGCTCTCAAAAATAAAATAATCATTAAAAAAAAGTTATACAATGCTTTATTGCCAATCATTTCTCTATAAAACTAGGGGAAAAAAAGATGAAAGATCTAATACCAATTATCTAAGTTTCCACCTTAGAAAACTATAAAAAGAAGAGCAAATTAAACCCCAAGTAAGCAGAAGAAAAGAAATAATAAGAATTAGGTCAGAAATCAACAAAATTGAAAACAGGTAGTTAATAAAGAAGAATCAACAGAACCAAAAGTTGGTTCTTTGAAAAGATCTTTAAAATATGTAAACCTCTAACCAGGATGCTTAAGAAAAAAGATTGGATACAAATTACTAACATCAGAAATGAAAGAAAAAATATCATTACAGAGCCTTTCAATGGATATTATAAGGTAAATAAAAGAATACCGTGAACAACTCTATACCCACAAATATGATAACCTAGATAAAATGGACCAATTCTTTAAAAGATATATTCTGACAAAACTGACATAAGAAGAAATAAGCAATTTGAACAGGCATGTATCTAATAATGAAATTGAGTCAACAATTAACAAAGCACCAAGCCCAAATGGGTTCATTGGTGAATTCTACTAAGTATTTAAGGAAGAAATTATAAGAATTCTCCACAATTTCTTTCAGAGTATGGATGCAGAGAGAATACTTCCTAACTCATTCTATGACTATGAGGTCAGTATTGCCCTAATAACAAATTCAGGCAGAGATATTACAAGGAAACAATACTACAGTCCAATATCTCTAATGGACATAGATGCAAAATTCCTCAACAAAATATTATTGAATTGAGTCTAATAATTTATTTTTAAAAAACTATATACATAGTAAAAAATTATACACCATACTTGGGATTTCCCAGGGTATGCAAGGCTGGTTCAATATTTGAATGCAATTAATGCAATCCATTGTATTAGCAGTCTAAATTTTTTTTAGGTTTATTGTATTGACTTTGAAATAGAGAAATAAAGCACGAGTGGCAAAGGGGAAGAGAAAGAGAGAGAGAATCTGAAGCAGGCTTTGCACTGTCAGCACAGAGCTCAACGCAGAGCTCAACCTCACCAACAGTGAAATCACGACTTGAGCTGAAATCAAGAGCAGACACTTAACTGACTGAGCCACCCAGGCACCCCTAAAGAATTTTATATAGAGAGGCAAAATACCCAGACTTGCCAACACAATGTTTTTCTTAAGTTTATTTATTTGTTTTGAGAGAGAGTGAATTCCAACCAGTCTCTGAACCGTCAGCATAGAGCCCGATGCGGAGCTCAAACTCACAGACCATGAGATCATGACCTGGGCCAAAATCAAGAGTCAGACACTTAAACGACGGAGCCACCCAGGTGCCCCGCCAACACAATATTGAAGGAGAAGAGCAAAGTTAGAGAACCGACATTCCCTGACTTCAAGATTTGCTATAAAGCTAAATTCACAGTAATCAAGACTGTGAATTAGGAAATAGATGAATAGATCAATGAAACAGAAACAGATCAATAGAGGGGTGCCTGGGTGGCTCAGTCAGTTAAGCACCCAATTCTTCATTTCAGTTCAGGTCATGATCTCATGGTGGTGAGATTGAGTCCCACCTCGGGCTCTACACTGACAACGTGGAGCCTGCTTGGCATTCTCTCTCTCTTTTTCTCTCTCTCTGCCCCTTACCCTGCTCACACGCACATGCACACTCTCTTCAAAAATAAATAAACTTAGGGGCGCCTGGGTGGCGCAGTCGGTTAAGCGTCCGACTTCAGCCAGGTCACGACCTCGCGGTCCGTGAGTTCGAGCCCTACGTCGGGCTCTGGGCTGATGGCTCGGAGCCTGGAGCCTGTTTCCGATTCTGTGTCTCCCTCTCTCTGCCCCTCCCCCGTTCATGCTCTGTCTCTCTCTGTCCCAAAAATAAATAAAAAACGTTGAAAAAAAATTAAAAAAAAAAAAAATAAACTTTAAAAATAAAGAAATAAATCAATAGAACAGGGCCCAGAAATAGACCTACATAAATATAGTTAACTCATCTTTGACAAAGGAACAAAAATAACACAGTGGAACAAAGCATTAATTGTGTTAAACGAGGTGTCACTGCAGCTATGTAAAAAAATATATATATCCGTATATTTTAGAGATAATCTCTGAAGAATGTGGAAGTTAAATAACATGACATATATTATTTGCTTTTTAAAAAATTCAGCAAAAGAATGGATGAAACAGAATGGAAGGATGGAAGGAAAGAAAAAGGAATACATGAGACAAGTTTGGCAAATTTATTCAGAAAATTGCCTCCAGGTGATGACTTTACTGGGGTTCATTTTACTGTCTTTTTGGCGTATAACTGAACGTGTTCACAGGAAAAGAAAAGAAGCTTCTCAGCTTCTCTAGCACACATCTAGTGTGTGCCTGTATTAGGGACTCTGGTGGTCCAGGCAGTTGGCTGACATCTGAGGCATCAGTTTTTGTTCTATGTAGCCCCTCCTCCTCTATTAAGTTAACTTATATTTGGCTAAATACTTTAGAAGTGTGATGCAATTTGCATCGGGATGAAGGATGCAGTAGAGAGGTTCATGACTATCACTTAATCTAGGAAACATTCAAAACACTGTAAAAATCTAATAGATCTGGACACAATTATGTCTTTACATGCCCACATTAGAAGCCAAGCAAGAGTGAACATAAATGACCCACATGTACAACCTGAGAATCTATTCTGTTTAATTAACAAATAAAGTTAAAAATACAAATTCTTGCAAGTCTGATCAAGAAAAAATGGAAAGAGAATATAAACAGGCAACATTAAAAAGTTAAAAGAGGACATGAGACACAGGAATTTTTTTAATTATAAAAGAATACTATAAATATATGCCAAATTTTGAAATGTAGAAAAAAGTTGATAAATTTACATATATAAAGGGGCGCCTGGGTGGCTTGGTCGGTTAAGTGTCTGACTCTTGGTTTCGGCTCAGGTCATGATGTCATGGTTTTGTGAATTTGAGCCCTGCATCAGGGTCTGTGCTAAAAGCACAGAGCCTGCTTGGGATTCTCTCTCTCCCTGGCTCCCTGCCCCTCGCCCCGCTTATGCTGTCTCTGTCTCTTTCAAAATAAATAAACTTAAACACTTATTTATTTATTTATATATCTGTTTATTTATCTATTATAAAGTTGACAGAGAGAAAGAATAGTCCAATGACATTAGAACAATTTTGAAAGCTAGTATAACACTTTACTTTTAAAAAGACAGTGGCTAATGTATTTCTACATAATGACCAGGTATAATTTAGCTAAGAACACAGGGTTGTTTTACGAATTGCTTAGCTGGAGCTGTCTTATATCAGCACATGAAAACAAAATGTTACATAATCAGTAATTCTGTGAGTCAACTGATAGCTTGAAATCAGTTATCCGGGAAGTAAGTACAACTTGGAAATTGGCAAATGCTACAAGTCAAGGCATTTTTTTTTTCCTACAGAGGCTCAGTTTACTAGCACACCAGTGTTGTGTCAAAAAAAAAAAACCTGTCAAAGGCATTCACTTCATAGAAAAAAGAAAATATTTATTATCTCGATAGATGCCAAGAAAAAAGGATGACGAAGATCAATACTCACCCTTCTCAAAAGTTCTTGGTAAAAGTAAATTAGAAAAACTTACTTAACTTTTTAAAAGATTTATTTCAGAAACTTTCAGAAAAATTATGTTCAATAAACCTTACTAAAAATAGGAATAAGACAGGGGTGCCTGCGTGGCTCAGTTGGTTAGGTGTCCGACTTCAGCTCAGGCCATGATCTCGCAGTTTGTAAGTTCGAGCCCCATGTAGGGCTCTGTGCTGACAGCTCCGAGCCTGGAGCCTGCTTCGGATTCTGTGTCTCCCCCTCTCTCTGCCCTTCCCATGCTCATGCTCTGTCTCTTGATAATAAATAAACATTAAAAAAAAAGGCATAAGACAATATGTTTATCTATTACCACTACTCTCTAATATTTTTTGGCAGTCCTAGACAATTCTTTCAGGAAAGTAAAGAATGAAGATAGAGAAAAGAGCATCTATAATCTTCAGACAATTAGGAAGATTAACTGATAACACATTAATACAATTGGTGAAATTCAGCAATGTGGCAAATACAAAATTATCAGAGATGTATTTTAGTTAGAAAATGCATTTGAAAAAAGTTTCAGTAAAATTTTAATAATGAAATGCTATAAATAAACTTAATAAAATGATTCAAGACCCAAGTAAAGAAATTCTAACATTTTCTGAATCTGAATAAATGAAGATACATGCTATGTTCTGAGCGAGAAGACAATATTGTAAAAATGTATTATATTCTTTATATATGCATATGAGACACCAAGATAGACCATAGTCTAGGTCATAAAACAAGACACAATATATTTAAGAGAATTAAAATCATACAAAGAATTTCCATGAACATAACGGAATTAACCTAGAAATAAGTAATCATGAGCTATCTGATAAACTTCCAAATATTTGGAAATTAAACAACGTGATCTAAATAACACATAAATTGAAGAACAAGAAATTAGAAAATATTTTGAACTGGTTGAAAATGAAAATATCACCTATAAAATTCTTGCAGATGTACCTAAAACACTGTTTACTGGTTAATTTATAGAATTAAGCTTTCATGTTAGAAATGAAAAAATATCTCGAATCGATGACCTAAGATTCCACCTTAAGGTGTTAAGAAAACAGGATAAACTAAACCCAAAGTAAGTAGGAGAAACTAATAAACACAGGGCAGATATCAATGCAATAGAAATCAAAATAAAATAGCAAAAACAAAAGTCCCTTCACTGGAAATATCAACAAAATTAGCAAAACTCAATAGTAAAAACCAAAAAAAAACCCAGTCTGAATAAAAAATAAGTAGATCTGAATAAACATTTTTCTAAAGAAGACATACAAATTTCCCGCAGGTACACGAAAAGATGCTCAACATCATTAATCATTAGGGAAAATCAAGTCAATCACAACGAGACATTGGCTCACTCCTCTCAGAATTGTTATTATCAAAAAGACAAAAAAAATACCAAGTATTGGCAAGGTAGTCGGAATAAAGGAACCCTTATGCAGTGATGGTGGGAATGTAAATTGATGCCACCACTATGGAAAACGATATGGAGGTCCCTCAAAAAATTAAAAATAGAACTACCATATGACCCAGCAATTCCATTTTTGAGTATTTATTGTTAAAAATGAAAATCCTAATTCAAAAAGATATATGCACCCCCATGTTTATTTCAGCACTACTTAAAATTGCCACAATATGGAAACAGACCTAAGTCTGTATGATGGAAAAATGGATAAATGGAATATTTTTCAGTCATAAAAAAAGGATGAAATCCTGTCATTTGCAGCAACATAGTTGGACCTTGAGGAAATTATGCTAGGTGAAATAAGTCATACAGAGAAAGACAAAAACCATATGATTTCTTATATGTGGAATTAATAATAATAATAATAAAACTCATAGATACAAAAAAAAAAAAAACAAAACAGATTGGTGGTTGCCAGAGGTGGGGTGGGAGACAATAGAAGGAGATAAACTATTTTTTTTTTGTTTAGATAAATTGAGTAAAATAAATTTGAAAAAGGAACCCAGGAAGTAGAAGAATGAAGGGCCTCTCATGTTTAGCCCAAGTACACTCTCTCCTCCTTGTCCAACATTTCACAAACCCTTGATTTATGTGCTGTTACTGCTTCCTTGGGGTCCAGGAATCTTTGCTCAAGAGCTAGTGTTCAGGGTCAGGCATGCCCAATGCACAGTTTAGTCATTTCCCTATAAGCTGCCAAGGCAAGGGTCTTGAAACTTCATGAGCCCATAAGAAAGCTTGCTCACAGAGGCCTCTCTTCCTCCTGGTGCAGGCTACATCTCTCCCCACTCTCCCTGTTTTCCTTCCTCTCTTCAATAGTACCTCAGAAATACTTGATATCATCTTTTCAGTGAACTAAGCCATTGACAGAACACAGTAAAGAAAGAGAAGAAAGAGAATAGAGGAAAGAAAGAAAGAAAGAAAGAAAGAAAGAAAGAAAGAAAGATTAAGGAAGGAAAGAAAGAGGGAAGAAAGAAAGAAAAGAAAAGAAAGGGAGAGAAGGAGAAGGAAGATGCAATGAAATTATGCTGTGCCAAGAGTAAATCCAATACTCTTGACTCCTCATCCAGTGCTCTTTCTAATAAAGAGATTTCTGCCAGAGCAGAAAATGTAGGTTACTGGCTATGAGTCAGAAGTTTTCAGTGCCATGGTCTCTGGTGGCTGGATCTTGGGTCTGCCCCTTCGCTATGGCCTTTGTACATCATTATAAAATCTATAGGGTATCCAGTCATCCTGTATGTATAGGACATGCTCTGTATTTAATACTATTTGTCCTTCATACTGTATTGACTTTGTCAAGATGCCCTAAATGTCTGTATTCAGTTTTCTCTTTTTTTTTAAATAAATTATAAAAATTACAAAAATAAAACTAATGAAACTGATCAAGAAAAAGGAACATGCAAATTGGCAATTTCAGGAATGAAGGAGGAGATAGCAGTACATATCAGTCACACATTAAAGATATAATATGGAAATATTATGAATAACTATAACGCAATATATTTCAGCATTTGGGTGAAATGGACAAACTTGTTGAAAGACATGAATTACAGAAGCTAACTCAGGAAGTAATAGATCATCTGAATAGCCTTTTATGTTTTAAGGAAATTGAATTTGCAGCTAAAAAAAATCCTTTTCCACAAGAAAAACTCCATACTCAGAAGACTTTACTACTGAATTCTACCAAATATTAAAAGCAGAAATGATATTAATTCTATACCAACACCTCCAAAATATAGAAAAGACACATCCCAACTCATCTTATGAGGTCAGTATTTCCATGATGCAAAAACCAAACATTAAAACAAAACAAAACACGAACACAGGGCCATATCTTCTTGTTACATATGCAAATACCCTTAACAAAAATTATAAAAATTACACTTAGCAATATAGATATACAAACAATAAAATACTAGGATCTAGTTGAGTTTAACCAAGGAATGCAAAGTTGGTTTTACATCCCAAACTCAGTCAATGTAACTCATTATATTAATATACTAAAACAAGATAAAACAAATCATATAATAATCTCAATATGTGCTTAGAAAGCATTTGACAGAATTCAGCAACAATTCATGGTAAAAGCTCACAGCAAAGCAGGAATAGAAAAGAAATTCCTCAAACTGACCGATGGTATTTATAAAAAAAACCTACTGCCAACAACAAATTTAATGGTGAAAACCTGAAAGCTTTGCTAAGATTGAGAGCAAGGCAAAAATGTTTATCCTTACCATCTCTATTAATCATTATCCTGGAGGTCCTAGACAGTGCAATAAAGAAAAATAAATAAAAGGCATAAAGATTAGACAGGAAGAGGCACAACTGTCTTTATGTGCATATGACATGGCCATCTATGCAGGAAATCCTCAGGAATCTAAAAAAAGCAAGTAGACAAACAAGTGGATAAGGAATAATAATAATACGGAATGTAGTAGAGTTCTCTAGAGAAACACAACCAGTGGAATATGTATAGATTTATCGAAGGTGGATAGATAAAGGGTGATATGCAAAAAATCACTTCTATTTCTATTTGCTAGCACACACAACTGAAAATTGAGGTATAAATAAGAATACAATTTAAAATAGAATTTAGAGACATCAGACATTTAGGGGAAAATTTAACAAAGGATGTGCAAAGCTTGTACTGAAAATTACAAGTTATTCCTGAGAAAAACTAGAGAACATCTGAATAAATGGGGGGAGAGTAGCATATCCATGGATTGGAGGATTCCACGTTGTTAAAACTTTCAAATTCATATTGTGATTCAACAAAATCTAAATCAAAATATCAGTAGACTTTTGGAACAGAAATGATAAAGTGATTCTAAAATTTATTAAATTACAAAGGCTTAGACTACTTAAAAAGAATTTTTGAAGAACAAAATTAGATGACTTACACTGCCTGACTTCAGGATTTACAATAAAACTAATATAAAAAAGATAAGAAGGTGTTGGCAAAGACATATGGATCAATTTAGAACAGAGAGTCTAGCCTTGGACCCACACATAACCAACTGATTTTTTACAATGTGCCAAGGAAATCCAATAAGGATAAAATAATCATTTTAGTAATATTAAACAATTCCATATACACTTGGGAACGAATTAGTCTTGTTGTTATTCAACATCAAACCCAGAAATTAACTCAAATAGATTATAAATCCAAATGCAAAAACCATAGAAAAGATCTTTGTAACTTTGGGGCAAAAAGCACAAAAAAACACAAACCATTAAAATTGATGAATTTATCCAAATTAAAAATGTTTGATCTTCAAATAAATATTAAAGATAAAAAAGGCAAACCATAGACTGGAAGAAAATATTTCAAAAACATATATCTGATAAAGAACTTGTAACCAGAATACAAAACATATGTGAGAATATATAAGGAATATTTAAGGACACAGATCAATTATTGAAGATGAGGAAAACAGTTGAACAGATACTTCACTAAAGACAGTATATGAATGGCAAATAAGGACATGACAAAGATATTTAACAGTATTAGTCATTAGAGAAGTACAAGTTCAAGCCATAATGAGATACCACTGCACACTCACTCACTATAATAGCTAAAATTTAAAAGATTGACAATACCAAGTATTAGAAAGGATGAGGAACGTGTCAGAGTTCTCCAGAGAAAGATAACCAGTAGGTTATATGTAGATATACAGAAAAAGAGATTATGCATCATTGGGTCTCTAAATTATGGAGAATAAATCCCACAATCTGTCATCTGCTGGCTGGAGGCTCAGGAAAGACCTGGTGTAGTTCTGGTCCAAGTCTGAAGGCCTAAGAACCAAGAATACTGATATCAGTAGGAGGTGGATATCCCAGCTCAGAGGGTAAATTTACTCTTCTCCTCCCTTTTTCTATTCAGGCCCTCAGTGGATGATACCCACCAGCCTTGGTGAGGGTGATTTTCCTTACTTAGTCTACTGATTCACATGTAAATCTCCTCCAGAAACACCCTCACAGACACACTTCGAAATAATAGTTTACCAGCTATCTGGGTATCCTTAACCCAGTCAAGTTGACACGTAACATTAAATATCACATGGAACAACTAAAACTCTCATATGTTGCCGGTGGAAATGAAAAATGCTACAGCCTCTTTAGGAGTGTGTTTGGCAATTTTTTACAGTTAAACCTACACTTAGCATTCAATTCATAAACTCCACCGCTAGAAATTTAAAGAAGAGAAATGAAAACATATGTCCACAAAAAGACTTGCCAGATGTCGATTCATTAGTGAATGCATTTGCAATTGTGGTATATCCATACAATGGATTAGTCCCCAGCTTTGAAAAGAAAAGAAAAGAAAAGAAAAGAGAAAAGAAAAGAAAAGAAAAGAAAAGAAAAGAAAAGAAAAGAAAAATAAAGGAATTAGTGCTACATGTGACAATATGGATAAATGTCCAAAGCATTATTCTAGTCAGACACAAAACACTACATATTTTATGATACCATTTGTATGACATTCTGTAACAGTAACACTTATTCCACTTATTCCCCAAGCACCTTTCCAATCCTCACTAGGCAATGCACCAATTTTTTCTAGACCTTGCAAATTCTACTCATTATTCATTGTACAAGACTCCACCAAAGTGTATCAATCATTCGTTTCCTATGCAACTTTTCCAAAGCCTTAGTTACAGGAATTACTTTGTTTTAGAGGTGTCTTCCCCACCTGTTCTCCCTAGTAAATGGGAATTCTTCAAGGACAAATCCCTATCCCCTTTTGTGACCCCAGTATTTGGCAATGACTGATATTTGGTAAGACATGTTGAACAATATGTTCAGTTTTCTGTGTCCCGGATCTCCTTTTAGCTAGCATTTCTATAATGAAAAATAATTTGACTACAATTAACCTATTTATTTTAATTTACTGGTATTGTCTAATTATATAGAGTAATCAAAAGAACCAGAGACTATCTTAGCTTAAGGATACACACTAGAGTTGTATTATAGCCAAATGTTATTTTTCATGCAAAATGTCATTTTCATATAACCGAATGTTATTTTTCATATTTTTCATTATTCTAGTTTTTAGTAGATTTTTCTCTTGGCCATTTATTTGATAGGAGAAATGAACAGTCCTCTCTTCCTCTCCCTCTTTCTTGCCTTCCTTTTTTTCCTTTGTCAGTTTTTCCAGCTAAGGAAATGAAATGAAGTCACATTTAAATAGAGATGGGAAAGATACAGAAATCATTTTAGTGGACACTGAGAAGATTCTACTGTATGATGAGACTGTTGATAATTATATTTTCACAGACACATTGCCACTGATATTTGAGCAGACTACACTGAGAGGAAATGCATATAGAAACATGGCATTTCATTTCCATTTTCAAGCAAATTACAAATTCCAAAAACCTCCAAAAAGGACCAACATGAATTCTCATTCATTTGTTAGGTTTGATTGCTCCTGAGAAAACAGTTAAAGGTTTTTGGCTTTATTTTTTAAGATATAAACATGTATCTACCTATACAGACATAATTAAGAGAAGTGTGCATAGTTAAAATGACTTTTATATAGCTTAATAAAAGATATTTTTATTTAAGGGCCTTAAGGTAGAAGTACAATAAAATATAGAACAAATGACAACATTTAAAATAACCAAAAGCAACAACAACAAAAAAAAAAAAAGAAAAGAAAGAAAAAGAACACAAAGAAGATCAAATAAATATGCAAGCAATACACACACACACACACACACACACACACACACACACACACACATACACACACAGAGAGATAGACACTTTCAGGGGAACTCTATTTTAAAGGGGAATTTTAATACTACATAGCACACATTTAACAAAATAACATTTTCACGATGAGAATAAGGAAGGAGATTCTAAAATATGGGCTCTCCATAAATTTTGCTTCACTGAAACTAGTCTCCATGCCATTCATTTGCAGATAGTCTTGGACTGCAGTCTCATGGGAAGAGGAGAGTAACACTACGTAACATGCATATAGTCCAAAGCAACTGACAATCCTGCTCACTGCTCCTACCTGCCCAGGATTATCATCTAAAACCTACTCAGGGGCTCTCCACTTGCCTCCCAAGACATTTGGGAACCTTTCCTAGCAGTGTCTCCAGGAGCCACCAACCCCAGTTCATCAGTTCGGTGGTGTTGCTATTCTTTTGCCTGCACTCTCCCTGTTTTCAAGGACCTGCTTCTTCAGATCGCTCCTTTCTTCCTGCCCCCCACACATCTAAAATATCTTTGGGGTTTTTTCCTATGCTCTATAATGGGCTAGTTTTATCCATTTTATAACTCAGCCCCAAATCCTGGAATCCCAGTGTGGGACAACCTTGAAGGAAAATCAGACTGAAAGCTTGTGATACTTTACTCAACAGCAAGAGTTAGACTTTACACTAGGAAGTAGAAAGGGCAAATAACCTACTTTATATACCCAGCTTCCTCAGGAAGGAACCCTAAGAAGTCCCAAAAATCAACACACTCGGAGTTCTATAGGAAGGCTGAGAAAAGCAAAATAAGTGGCAAACATAACTAATAGGAAAAAATACAAAGGAAGTAGAAATCTGGCAGGGCTGGTCACAGATATCCCTGCATGTCTTAGAACATTCTCTTTCTCCACCTTAACTTCCTGCAAAATAAAATATCTGTAGGTGTGAAGAAATTTCAACGTAACCGAAAGGGGCCCTTGAGATGTTTGTGTTCTTGAAAGATTCGAACTCCAAAGGCTTATGGAAGGAATTTCTACTCTTGAGTCCCCTGAGTCTTCTGAGATCATTGTGTTAAGGGGATGGGGAGGCTTTTCTATGGCATTGGGTTCCAGTGAAGATAGTCCATCTCAGAAAAGGAAAAGCTGGGGCTAACTGCTTTTTTTTTAATGCTGTTCCTGCTTATCAGGAGGCAGAATTTCAAGGCAAAAGTCATGTCTATAAATTAAGAAGGTGATTTGCCGAGGAGCATTTACCATATTCTTCTAAATTTGGTAAATGCTGGCACATAAAGAATGCTAGCTAAATGGTTTTTGTTTTTCTATTCATGTCTCTTCTCCATCATCCTGACTTCTCCTTTATGCACATGCTGCACTAAGATCCCCCCTGCCCCGCCAAACTCTTGTTCCCGTCACAAACCAATGTCAGAAAGACCCACCACTGGGTCATTAGAGATGGTGGCCTCTACATTGCCCTTAATGTTGTGGACATAAGATATAGATCAGCTGCGGTTACATTTAATAGAAATGGAGATTCAGAGCACAGATTTTATAGCAAGTCAAAGAATGTGTATAAGAGCAGTTCGCTAATTACATGTACCAAACACTATAATAACATAGCATCTATCCATCCAGGAAACATTCCTTTACTTGTTATTTGAAAGCAATGATTTCCATAGTTGACTTTTGTACAATTATTCTTTCAGTGACTGAATGTCTGCTTAAAGTAGTTCAAGAGCTCAAAGGATTCTCTCTGATGTGACTATAATGCAATCATAGTACTTAGGATATTATAAAATTGCCTCCAGAATTTAGGTTAGCAAACATTTAACAAGTGCCCTATACAGTATCAAGCACCTGGGTGTTAAGAAAATAAAGATAAATAACTAAGACAGGGTTGAGTCCTCCTTCAGGGAGCTCAGTGAGACAGACAAATAGGCAGATGACTTCAGTACCATGGGAAATCAAGTGTTATGATAGAGAAAGGACACCTGCACCAGCCATCCTGGAGGTGAAAGACTGGAGAGATGGCTGCCTACAGGAGGTGATGTATGAGGAGACACTTAGTCAGTGACATGAGCCCGGCAGAACAGTCTGGAGTGCAGTGGAGCATCTGGAACGAGACTGGAGCAGACAGTGGAAATGAGCGGGGTCACAGAGTAAGTGTCAGGGCATGGAGAACCTTGCTTACATATTATGTGAAAGAACTTAGAACTCACACTAGGATGGCAGGGAGCTGTTGAGAAGCTCATCCAGGGCAATGTTATGGTTAAACTTGTCTTGTAGATAAATGACTGTTAATCCATCTAAACAGATTTGGCACTGCGGATAGGAGGTTATTGCAGTGGCCCAGACAAAGGATAATGAAGGTCAAATCTAGGATAGCAGCTGTAGGCTTGGAGGAGAGAACTTGGGCTAAAAATATAGGGGTTCCTGGGTGGCTCAGTTAGTGAAGCATCCGACTCTTGATTTTGGCTCAGGCCATGATCTCACGGTCATGATATCAATCCCCTTGTCGAGCTCCAGGCTGAGTGCACAGCCTGCTTAAGATTATCTCTCCCTCTCTCTCTGCCTGTGCCCTGCGCGTTCTCTCTCAAAATAAATAAACAAATAAACATTTTTTTAAAAAACATATAGGAAGTAAAATCTACGGGACTGGGCTATACATTATACATGGAAGGTAAGGTAGACAATGAGTCAGGTTCTTCACTTGAGTGAATAATGACACCAACAAACATGATGGAAGTGGAAGGTAATTCTCTTAACCAATAGCAGCCTCATAGCGGTGAACGGAACTACAACAAGTTGATGAGGAGCATGAGCTATTGAGCCAGAGTGGCTGGGTTCAAATTCTCCATTTTTTTAAATTTAGATTAACTCAGGAAGGCGCCTCAATCTTTCTATGCCAGTTTTCTTATCTGTAGAAAGAAGATGCTAATTATGGTACCTATTGCATAACACTATTATGAGGATTATATAAGTAATTATATTTAATTTGCTAAGAATAGTTTCCAGGTCACAGCAAGCAAGGCCAACTATATACATGTATGTGTGTATATACACATGTATGGGTATATATGTGTGTATATATACATATGCACATATGCCCATATATGTGCATATATACATAACCACTCAAGGTGAGGAATTATGTAGTACAGAACCCAAACTGCAGGAACACCAACACCGAAGGAATAGAGTGTAAATGGAACATGAGGTAGATCAAGGAGAAAAGAAAGATAAGTAGTGTGGCATCAGAAAGTCCAAAGGAATAGTGAGCAAGTGTTAGATGCAGTTGAGAGATCAAGCAAAATAAAGGTAATGAAGGATTTTTAAGGTAGCAGGTAGGTGTGCAGTGAAAGATAGCGTCTCATACTCTTCTTTAGGTGAGGCTCTACTGTGTTTGAAAGCAAAAATTATGACTACTTATCTCTCAAATGTTGTCAGTTGCACTTTACCAAATCAGTAAAAGGCATAAGAGAAAACATAACTAAACTGGAATCCTACAGAATAAATCAGAATAAATCCCAGATGTGTCAAAGATTAATATGTAAAATAGGAGGCCAAAATATACAAGAGCTAATTTCATGAACGGTTTGTAATCTAGGGGTAAAAAAGTACCATCTTTAGATATGACAAAATATTCACACACTATAGAGAAAATAATTTACGACTTCTCTATGGAAAAAAAAAACACTAAAGAAACTAAAAAAAACCCACTATGATATATTCATTAAGAATTATTCAAGCATTCATAAGGCCAAGATCTCTAATATGTGAAAAATTTAACAAATATCCTAGTAGAAAAATGGACAGAGGACATGAGTTATCAACTCACAAGAAATGAAAAACAAATGAAGAATAACTCTTGGAAAATATTCTCAATATAAATGTCAATTAAATCCATGAAATAATTCTATTTATCACCAGCCAGGTAGATAAAGTTTCATGAGAGATAAATAACTTCTAATGTTAAGGTTATTAGAAAAAAATAGTCACTAACATTCATTAGTATTGTAAGACATAGATTATTAAAACATTTGGGGGGGTAATTAGCAACAACTATTAAATTTTAAGTGCAAATATCAATCAGCCCCTCCTACAAAATACCTGGCCAGCACTCTTTAGAACCGTCAGAGTGATGGGAAGCAAGTGAGGAGTGAGAATAGTCACAGCCCTGAAGAAACAGGAAACGTGATGACTGAATATAATTATTCTGGATTTGATTCTGGAAGAACCACAATGAAACACATCAGTGCAAACATCCTGAAATCTGGAGTCCAGTGAATACTAATGGTTTCTTAGTTTTCACAATTAAACATGGTTTCTGATATTACTATGGTAATATAAGGCGTTAATTTTAGAGGGAAATGGGTGAGGGATGTCTTACTTTTGCAACTTGGCTGTAAATCTAAAATAATTTCCAAATAAAAGGCTTGTTAAAAAAAATTCATTCAAACTACTGGTTAATTCCATTTTTGAGAAATGTATTCTCTAGAAATGTTTTAACAAGTATGAAAAATGTATATGAGGATATTCATTATATATTAATTGTAATTGGAAAAAACCCAAATGTTGTATAAAAGGAGATTGAATAATTAAGTGAGGCTATAACTAGAAGATGGAATGTTTTGTATCCATTAGAAAGGATGTTTGGTAGACTTATAAATACTGGCCAGAAAGTTGTCTACGGTGTATGGTTTTTTTTAAAGGCAAATTGCTATACACAGATATAGATAGAGAAATAGAAATAATATACTTAGTAGAAATCTGGGGAAAATACATAATATGGTTTTTGAGAGAGAGGAAAATGGAGGACTTTTACTTTCCAAGTTTTTTGAAATCTGTTTTTAAAAACTTTTTCCCTTGAACATTATTACTTTAGCTATTGGGATTGTACAATAGATATGTTTCTTTTCAAATATTGTATTGCAATGAAAAGAATAATAGACAACAAAGAATCAGAACATAAAAGAAAGCTCGAGTCTTACCATTGGCTAGCCCTAGGATATTGTGCATATGGCTTAATTTATTTGGCCTCTGTCTTTTCTTGATGAACAGCAGGTAGTGGGATTTGACCACTTAACATCTTTCTCCAACCTAAAATTCTTCTAGTTGATGGTCTTGAAGATTGGGTAATCCTTCAAGTCTAACATCCTTAGAAATGTGTGGATTTGGTCTCATAACATCTCTGTTAGGAGGTAATAAAAATTAGCTGAAAGAGGAGGACCTATGGGGTAAAAAATGGGATATATTAACTCATTTGCTCAAGGAAATATATGAAAGCAACATGGGACTCTTGTGTCCAATTCACAGTGAACACAGCTGGTTTGTTGGAAATACATTAGGCTACTTGGTACATTCATCTTTTAGAAACTGGTTTTGACCAAATTACTGGACAACATCAGCCTGAGACTGTATATGCTCTCGGAGGTTAATGGACGTTTCAAAGGCACCATGATTTCAAACTTTTCTTTAAACTCTTTTATGCACTTTAATGAGTTGCTCCTAGTCAACCCTGGGCGCACTCATTACTAAAAGAATTCAAACACAGTCTTTCCATTCCTAACAATTATATATTTTTCTAAAATCTATTCAGTTATTGTAGGCAGTGTAGGTTTATCAATTACCTCTCCAAGCTGTCCATTATCTATTTTGAGAGTATAATTTGTTTCCCGCATAGAGTATGTGTTAACAGCATGATGCGTTTTACATTTGTAATTAATTTTGAACTGACAAAGAAGGTAGGAAAACTTCTCCCATAAATAAAAGTAATGAATGCAAGTATTTAAACAAAAGGCCCTAGTAATTTCCAGCAACTTAAAAAAAAGAAAGATAAAACACAATTTGCTCTATCTTTTAAACTATAAATACCAAGATATCCTGTCCCTTCTTCATGATATGCTAGAGATTTTGAGTTTCTAATACTAAAGTGGATAATAAATAACAGGTAGGCACACTACACTGCAACTGTGAATGAGAAATTGTTTACTTCTCAATAATATTAATGACATCAGTTTTACTGTACATGACTAATTGGCTAGTCCACACAAAGTTTTATCAAAAAATCGTTGTTGTAGACATAAATTCCTACCCGTGATGGAACTAAATATTTTGCTACTCATAGCACTTTTAAAATGATAGAGAGCCTGAAATTAAATTACACTAAATGCCTTTATATTTATTCGGCATTAAACCTTATTTTCCTTACTGTCATTCTGCCAGCGTGATATCATCGGAGTTGAAGAGGGATGCTAATGCTATTTATATTACACTGCACTGTCCTCTAATTGACCTTGTTTGTGCAATGGAATGGCTGCTTTTCTCAAGCTGCCAGCCCTTTATTGCAGCATTTTGACCATGCACTAGTGGCTCTTTGTGCTGCTGCTGAGTTCAAGAATCAATACTGCATTCCCCACAGCCAATAAAGGCAGCTGACAGCATGAATTAACTGAGTGTGGCCAGTTGCATGGAGGGCCATTGTCTTTAAGGAAAATCTGGACGTGATTACCAGCCTCCATCTCTGAGTGAAGGTTTTAATGCAAAGTGCGAGGTTGCTGTAATTTAATTTTGGCCTGCTGCTCTGACACACTCCCCTTTGCCACTGCTTCATGGAATCTAAGCTATTAATGGCTGCAAACCAAAACACATACGGAGACAAAGGCAAATACTCACAGTCATACGATAGCGGCCTCACCTGACTTGGCCATTCTTTTCTGATAGCACTTCTCGAACAGACTCTATTTCTTCGAGCCAGGCCTTTTGCCATAGTAATAAGTGAAGTCGGAGTTAAAAACCAAACTTGTGATGATCTCTGTACCTAAATGAAATTTTCATATGTGGCAGGGTTAAAAAGTCTGCATGAAGAATTCACTGCCTTTGATTCAACTGTCAAAATTATGGAAGAATTTGTCTATGCTCCTCACCTCCCACCCATCGCAAGACGATTTCCATCCCCTCTCTTGCACTGAACCTATTTTCCCTTACAACAAAATCAAATGGATTCTTTTCCATCTTTACCTTCTCAGTAGAATTCACTATTAACTACCTCCTCCTTCATAAAATATCCTCATCTCTTGGATTCTGTGCCCTTCGATCCTGTCTTCTCAGTGTGGGTGCTCCTCTCATTTTATCCCGGGCTGCATTCTCTTCTTTTTGTGGGCCCTCCACAAAAGTCCTCACCTTTCTTTTACACCCACAATTGCTTTTAATTTCCACATATTGACTCCCAAATTTTTATCTCCGCCCTCGTCCTCTAAATAAATTTGGTTGTCCCAGCTGTCTTTTGAAATCCGAATACCTCAAACTGAATGTGTCATCGCCAGTTGGGTTTTCCCAGTAAATGACCGTTCGTTACAGATGCAAGAACGTGGACCTCATCTTTGAATCCTTTCTTTCCTTCACCCCCTACAACCAATCAGTTATTAAGTTCTCCTAATCAACTCCTTAATTTCTCCACGTAGCCACCCCTTAATCTGGCATTTCCATTACCCCTCCATCAGTCAGGCTCTCCAAGGCTTTCCTAACCATTCTCCCTGACCCCAAGCTGGTCCCCTCCCCCCAGCTGAAATCCCCACTCTGCAACTAATCTTATCTTCTCAAAAATCAAATCTGTGCACATCACTTCTCCATTTAAACCATTTCAAAGACTTCCCACTAAGACTTTATCTCTTTAGCTTTAAGTTTTACAGTGTTTTGTCTTTTGCTCCTCCCCAATGGCATATACCGTGGCTCCACAGCTACTAAATCAGTGATTTAAATACGAGGACATGGACCATGGCAGAGACTTAGCTTGTAACCAGAACAAAGGAAAACATCTATTAGACACTTGACTGCAATCATTATGCTCCATGGCTGCAGGTATTGCCTAAGCTTCTACAAGTACGTTAGACAAAGGGAAAATCCACAGAATAACAAAGTGGGATTTATGTAAGCCTTTAAAATGGGAAATGACATGTCATTTCTTGCTTTATCAAAAGACCTATATTTCTGAGAGAATTTTGGTATTGAAAACATCAGTTCTGTTTATAACAGGCAATGCTCTGGGTTGAAATTAATTCAAGCAGAGTTATTCAAGGGACAGTGTATTATATACAAACCATTTAACTTGAGCTTTAAAACGATTTTTCATGTCTGAGAATTATCAAGAAGATACCAGTTTGGATCAACACTTTCCATAAACTGGAATAAAACCTGTGTTTTCAAAGGCTTTTATTTTAAATGCAAGCATTTGTGAGACTTTTAAAGGCACAGTGTCTGCTCTACTCCTACTCAAAACTTTTGCTGCTATCATTAATTTTTTCAGGTGACTTTCAGTTTACCTGCCTTGTCCCCAAACCTCTGAACCATTAAAAAACACATTAATGTATATAAATCTTACATACACTCTTTCAGAAAGGCTGAAATGAAGAAGGTGAGGCTATAGTTACCTTTGCTGGCTCATTCTCTCTGAATAGGTAGCCATAAAGCAAGACATAGGTGTGTTCAACGTCAGATCAGCGTGTGACGCTCTGCCCAGGATATCTGAAGGAAAGATGTTTGTTGTCTCCCTACCCTTCCTCCTACCAGCTTTCATCTTTTGTGTTATGCACTTCCCTGGCCAGGGAAACTTCAAGGGCTTGTGGGTTGACATCTCAACACCATTTGAACATGTGAGAGAGCAAGAGGCAGATAAAAGGAAGGCATGAAGAACTCTCTGCCCTTCTCCCCATCTCTCAAGGTTATAGCATGGAAGGAGACGCACGCTACCTTCACACAGACAAGGTCGCTGCTCTTTGTAATATATGATGAGCTCTTGGGCAGGAGTGGGAGGGGTGTTTCATAATACAGAGATACATTCGCTCTGCCATTAGAAGAGGAAACTTGGGCCAAAGAGCCCAAACAGGAGCTAACAAGTACACATCTCTTGTTCATCCTCCCTTATTATGTCAGGAGCTTCCTAGCATGGAAGCGTGGATACTAGAAGAAGGAGAAACATTCTCTCCTTCTATACTCGGGAAGGTACACTTGTGTGGTAGCTGCTCCCAAGACTTCAAGGTGACTAATTAAACCCATTAAGTATCTTTGCCCTTGATTTATTTTACCTAAAATGATTTTTCTGAGTAGCAAGATGATTTTTCACCAAGTTTCCTTAATCAAAGGCGTCATTCTCCAGATTAGATCTGTCTAAAAATATATTTCATAGGATTTAGCATACTTTACACCTTCCTGAAATAACCCTACATTTTTAACGACAATTGTGGTTGCCTGGCCTCTGGGCCGTTAGAAGAACGATAGCACTCCAGTTCTTCAACAGCGTGCAAACCTGGACGGGGAGAGGAGAGCTATCCATCAAAGTCCTCGCTACGGCCATGTCCACGAGAATGGCTGTGTGTCAAAGCCTGAAAATATATAGGCTCTTGCTCTTTCTTTGGGAATGTGCAAAAGCCATGTTTATCTGTTATTCTCTTCTCTACACTTCATCCAAAAAGTTATGTTTCCATTAATAGGGAAATTGGACTGCTTTTTGTCTTTCAACCCAAGCGTCTGAGTGAATTATCTGGCCAAAGCAAAAGGCCAGGAGGCCTTGTGGATGCTCTTGATGATATACGGGAAGGCTATATGGCATCAGCTGGGAAAACCGGAGCCAACATTGGAATAATCAAAAGTGACCTACATGCAATAATAGCCTGTGTGACAGTCAAGAGGGGACACCAGGAAGCAGGTGGTCTATATGACAGAGGATCAATACTCCCGTAGCAGGGATAAAATAGATTCCAAATGGAAAATAAACTCGTGGAGAATATGTACAGGAAGACGCAAGAAGGGGAGGGAAAACAGGCCAAACCTGCAGGGAACAACACAACAAAGAGAACGTGAGTGTGAGTGCAGGGCCCACAGCCGATGCGGTGATGAAAACCGGAAGAGAAAGGGGAGAAGACAGTCAATACGAATTTGCTTCCACAGCAAAGAAAGGGTGCAATGTGAGCCCTCCGAAGCTGGAGCTACCCAAATTAACCAGGATCTTCTCTATTCTAATTTAACATGCTCGCAGAAGATGTCATCATTTGTAAGAAGTGTTGGCAGCCTCAAAAAAACTTGGTTTTGTTTAGTGAGGCCTAGTTTTTAGTAAGAAAACAAGGACAACCCATATTTCACTTCTTTGAAAATACATTCCAATGAAAAGGGAGACGGGTAGAGGTAAACCCAATTTGCATTATTTAGTTCGAAAGCAATGTTGCTTGGATGCCACTGTGTATATCTGCAGTGCTCCCTTGCTCTCTTGGGAGCCGGTGTGTATTAACATTCCGTTCCTCTTTTTCATTATTGCGATCACATATATTAAAACATGCGGGCGCACACATACACATGCAGTATTAGCTGACAAAACTGTAACGGCAACCTCCAATATGAGAACTTTCTCCAGAATTCAATCCCAAACATCAATAAAGCTAAATACTCTGACACATGTTAATAAAATTTCATGACGTTAAAAAAACAACAACATTGGAATTTCATGACTCCGTGTTCCTATTGTGGGTTGCGTGAATATGTGCTTTTAGGCAGTCACACTCTTCTATAGTCAGGCCTAAAGAATATTTCAAATCTCATTCAAATGGTGGAACATTGCATTACCTACGGCATCATCTTGATTTCTTCCTTTTATTTATTTATTTTTTTTTTTATAAGCGAGATGCATTCTTGCTCCTATGCTAGGGGAGGAGTGGGGCGTCTCATTTCCTGACTGCTTGCTGACGCAAAGGGAAGATTTTGCTGAGAGCCTAGGTGGAAATCAGAAGTCTCAACGACTGTGATCTTCCTAAAGAAATAGCTTTAAAAATCTCCGGCTCTCCCCGCAATGCGGCAGATGTGCTGGCTCCTGCCAAGCTCCGGCTAGCTCGCAAAAATGCTGACACCAAGCCTGAGACTCTGCAAGGGACCAGAGCAGTGTCTACACAGAGCTGTCAGGGTCCATGAGCCGCCCTCCTCAGAGGGCCCTTGGAGGGCACCTTCAGGTTCCTGCACCCCCACGTGGCTTAAACTGGTCTCGCTCTCCCCGCGTCGCTGCTCACTCTGCCCGGGCTGGAACCTCCATGCGGGCAGCTCTGTGCCCCTCTCCCTCTGGGGCGCTGAGCCTGCCTGGCACACCGCAGGTGCTCCACAGTTACCTGCCGGGTGAATAAACAGAAAGTGCGACCTTGAACAAGCCTCCTAAAGGCTCAGTCACTTCCTGAATCGGGCAGGTGGCTCTGTGTTCCTGAAGGAAGACAGGTAATTGAGGCCTGCCGACTTTCCCTCCGCCCGGAAGGGAAGAGAACCCTGATGTGCCCCCCGAGACGCGTGACGCGTTTCTTTTTTCCCTTTTTGCCAAGTGGCTGGGGCGCCCAGCCAGTGTTTCTCAACACAGCCCTCAGAGATACACTGCCCTGGGCGGGTCTTTGTGTCCTGGCTACGATTCCTTTGCTTCCGAGGGTGATTCTCCGCGGTGGCCGGAGCCCCTTGCCTGCCTCTAACCCCAGGCGCGAGTGAGACGCTGCTTACGGAGTCCAGAGCAGGCAGGGCTGAGCTTTTCCCTCCAGACTGTAGTATTGTCATTTGGGGTGAATGATAAAAAGCAGAGATGATACCTGGATTGTGACAACCCCCCCCCTCCCCCAGCTCCAGCTCCAACTGCAAGCGTATTGCGGGGTGAACCTCCACCACGCCCGATTACAAAACCAAAAAACCAAAAAAGGCCTGGAGAGAGAGCCCCTCCTTCCACTGCCTCCTTCCCTCCCGAGTGCCCAGCCCTGCTGGCCACGCCGCCCTGCTGAAATGTGACAGTGCGTGATTCATGGCCGGCTGCGTTCGAGCGAGCAGGGCTTTCGCTGTAGTCTACACGGCTGGCTGCCGTGTCCTAAGAAGAGCCCACGTTGCGTCGAGTCTTTCCCCGAGGAAGATCACAAACCACTTTGCGCGCCCTCCTCTCCTCCTCCAGCCCCGTCACTTGGGAAGTGAAGACTCCCGGGAGCCTTGGATAAAGAGGCTGTAACAACTCGAGCTAAAATTCGGCTGGTATGTGGAGGGTTACTCCGTCCTCCAACCGAAGGCGCCATATGTTCTTCCGTAAGCACAAGCGACTGACTCCTTGAATTTATGCTTTATCCGAAGGATAGTTAAAATGAGTTGTCAAACACTCCAGCTCAGGACCACATTTGAGACTTTTTTTTTTTTTTTCAGATGGCTCTTTGGGTGATCAGGACATTCTTAAACATATATTAAAAAAGACCTGTAGTCTATTCACCTTAGTGAATAATTTTCAAATTTATAATTTTCAATAATTTTCAAATTTGACTCCCAGAGCCAATCCCAGAAGACATTTAATATAGAAATGGCTTCTATATTATTAAACCATGCATTTAATCTCCAGCACATTTAGGTAAAAATAAAGATTTGGGTCTGGGAGTGGGTGGACAATGTAGCAGGCCTCCCCACAGAGCACAAACATCCGTGCGTATGTCCATATATGTGCACACGGGTACCTGCACACGCACACTCTTATCTTCCCGAAAATTGCTACAATCTCTTTCATGCCACAGGTATATAAAAGTGAGAATTGAAGTCTTTTGTGGTTTAATAATGAGTTAAATGAAAAGAATCAGAGTTTTCCTTTTGCTCAAACCCAACCTCTGTTTGTTCATCCTATTTGAGTCTGAAATGACCCCACTTCCCTAAGACTTAATTACGTTACCTCATTCTCTGTGAACCCCCTGTGGAGACCTCACTGTGGGGACTCGAAGACTTTGTGGGAAGTGTCAAACGTGTTTTATGAGGAAAACTATTTTTTTACACTTTAAAGGCTAGCAAAGATAGAAAGGAGTGCTTTTCTGCGTCGTTTTCATGTATGAACCTCGGGATAATTCACCTAGCCAAATAAGGGAGCTTTTCTGACTTGATATCTATGCACGTTTGATGTTCACTTGAACCCATCCACCTGCTGCTATATACAAATGAGTAATTTGGGAAATTTTTTCTGCCCCTTACTTTGTCACACTCCAACCTGAATCCTGAAAAACAGAAATATTCTAAGGCAAAATTTTGGAAGATATCTGCTTGTCTCTCCTTCTTATAGAGAGACCAACAAAAGCCTTAGCATGAACAAGGGACTTGCAAAATTAAAATGTGCCTTTATAAAAGTTACTCACAGTCTGAGTAACAAAATTCATCCCAGGTGAAATCTGTTCTTTGGAGAAGTGGATGATTTCACTGATGCCCTGAACTCAAATTGCATGAAAACATTCAGGCTCTTTGTCTAGACACCTGGCCTGGCTTTTGGATTCTGCAAAATTCACTTTTTCTTTGCTCTTAAAATATCATTTATTTTTCTCCTCTAGATATTTTTTTTAATTTTTTTAACGTTTATTTATTTTTGAGACACAGACAGAGCATGAATGGGGGAGGGGCAGAGACAGAGGGAGACACAGAATCTGAAATAGGCTCCAGGCTCTGAGCGGTCAGCACAGAGCCCGACGCGAGGCTCGAACTCACAGACCGCGAGATGGTGACCTGAGCCGAAGTCGGACGCTTAACCGACTGAGCCACCCAGGCGCCCCTCTCCTCTAGATATTTAAATGGAAAAAGAAACATATAAAAATAAAAACTACTGAAGAGGGAACATAACAAATCATTCCCTAAACAGTGGTGGTTGTGGAAAAAGCAGCCTTTCACATCCACTAACTTTTTATTCTCTGAGTGAAAAACAAAAACAAATTGGAGGCACTTTCCCTTGAAAGCTGCTGAATGATTTGTCTTCTCAGAATTATCAAAGTGATTTTGTGTTCTCAGAAGTATCCAACAATTCGGGAAAAGCCATAGTGGGAAAAACCATAACCACTAACCTATTAGTAATGATAGCTTAAAAAGTGAAGTTAGAGACAACCAAGGAAAGAGTTGTTCTAAAAATGTCAGTGTAAGAAAAGCAGGAGACTCAAAAATGACCTGTCAATCTTAGAGCAAGATTTTTGAAATAATAACTTAGTAACCCTAATCTCTAGAGTTCTGCCTTTTTAATGGTAAATGTATTGTATCTATTTTCACTTAATCTTCCATTTTTATAAGGTTTAAAAGATAAATTTTCTGATATAAAACTACTGAATTAGACAAATGCCATTTGTTTGATTAATGTCTCTCATAAGCAAGAACTCCATGACCTCTGCACGTTTCTGTCAGGTGTCATTTAGGCTACATTTAAATTTGAGCAGGATCAAGAAAGGCTTGATTTCACTGTGATGATGTGCCTTTCGTGTTTGCAGGTAATTAGCATGAAAAAAATTTTCATATATATGGGATACAATGGTAAAAAGAAGGGAGAAGGAACAGTGTCAGCTCAGAGCATATTTTATTTAAACAAATAGAAGAGAATAAATTTGAAATAAGTTCCCCAAGACTTGGAAGTAGCTTTCACTCACCTAGTTGGCCTCTATTTACTTGCATGTATTTATTATATTTTTATTACTACGTGACCCATATTAAACCAATTTAGATTGTTGTCGGAGAACGTTCCACTGATCACTTAGATTAGCACAAATATTATTTCCCGAATGGAGTATTTTTAATCACTTGTTAATTTAAATGGCTGTAGTTGGTATTTTAGGTATAATCTCTTTTTTTACCAGTTAGGACTTAGAACGTACTTAGCTACAAGTACTGAAATACAGTATCTTAACAAAACAGTGCTGACTTTTTCCCACGAGACAAACAAACAAACACAACCGAGAGGTTGAAAGGCTGGCTTTTCCTGATGTGTGCGCAACAGCTCCATGATGGCAGGCTGGACGTTTCTGTCCTTTCTCTTATAGGTCAAGACGCCTGCACGTCTGCATTCAAAACAGGAGCAGAGGTGAAAAGTGGGGCCAACTCTGTCTGTTCTTTTTATAAGAAAGGGAAAACCTTCCCAGGAATAGTCTGAACAGACTTCTCAGAGTCCGCTGGCAGAGCTGACTCTCTTGGCCAGCCCTGATGCTGTGGACACTGAGACACCAAGGAAGATGACGGTGGTGAGTGGCTTTGACCCATTACGGCCTACATCGGATTCAGGGTGGCAAAGTCCATCGTCATCCTGAACAAACGTGGAGTTCTGGGAGAAAGGAAGGAAGGAAAACGGATGTTAAGCAGGCAATAACGTTGTGTGCCTTAACCAATAAATATAAATCAGTGGTCCTCTTGCCTGTTGCCAAAATCTGCGACATGTTATGTGAACTTTGATCTTCAAACTCAAAGTCCTTGTCACACTGCGACAGTCAATCACATCACCTGGGTATGGAAAGAAGCATTCTTCCTACTGGTTTCCACAGGGTCCTTAATCTCTATCACTAGAACTGAGGCTACGTGACAGTAGAACTTAACTGAAGTACAGATAAAATTCTTTATTTCCCTCCCATCATTTGGAAAGGGCCTCACGCCGGCCCATCTGTTTTCGGCCTCCATTTTTTCCACATTTGCTCTCTCCGGCAGTAAGGAGTAGGTCGTTTGGTTTGTTGTATGGCACCCAGACTATCACCAATGGTTATTAAATTGAGCTGACAGAGCTTAAGGGACAGTTCACAGACATCGTATCTGACAGACCTGGGTTTGCATCCCCGGTTTTCCTCTTACTTGCCACTGGGGCTTTAGAAAGTTACACACTCTTTCTGGACCTCATTTCCCTCATCTGTACGTGAGCATAACGATTCCTAGCTCACAGGCAGCCACAGGGATGTGATGGGTTACGTAGACAAATGTATGGGACACATCCTGTTGTGCCTCTGTCTCTCTCCCTTGAAAGTGAAGCCTAGCGTGGGAGTCAACCCAGTACTGGGGAAAACTCCCTCAAGGCTTCAGTGTTGGTTCTCAACGTTGTCTTTAAGTGCACACAGAAGATCTTTCCGTGAGTCCTAGAAAGTAGAGAACAGACACTAATTCTCAGGAGTCGGAGTTTGGAGGCTTATGAAAACAGATATCCGAGTTGGCAGAAATGAGGGAGGAGAAGTGAGCTTCCTCAAGACAGTGAGCGGGTTCTGGAGTTCCAGTCGCCCTTCCAGGATTGCTTAAAACCTCTCCCTTCTGACATCTTGAACCCTCATTAAAGAAGTTGCTCCTCCCCTTGTCTAATCTCTTTCTTTCTCTGAGTTTATCGGCTATCCAATCTAATTTATCAGTTTTATAATGATTTCACGCATGTGATCTGCCCTCTCAGCCATAAAGATAGGATAATAATGGCAATACCTTTTCCAGGGGAATTATGTGGGAATTAAATGAGATACTGTAGGTGAAAGTGCCTCGCACAATACTTGCCTCATTTCAGTCCTTCAAATACACACATTGTGTGTGCGTGTGTCTGGGTGTATTTTCTAACTACTTTACTCATCAGAACTTAACAGAGTATTTTTCATCATTCTCGGAATAGTTTGGGGGTTTCCATAAATTTCCAACTTTCTCCGTTTTATTCATTGTAGTCTTTCAGAAATCTTCCCGAGGGATAGAAGGTACTTACAGATGTTCTGCCTACACTGAATAAACATCTCCAAATCATTACATTTATATGAAAAATCCTTTCTCGTCTATCTGTAAGATTTTGTCTACAGGAAAGACTGCTAAAGTTACATCACTGGGGACTGGACTTGATGTGACTGTTGTCTGGAAATCTTCCCTAAAAATAGCAACAGCTACTTCTCTCAAGGAAAATTTTGATGAAGACGATTGTGGGGCCAAAACTGATTCTCCCATTAAAAAACTAACACCCTGCATGCACCAGTAATTCCTTCCCAAACATTCACTTTATGATGGGTAGACACAGCCTTAATGGAAGTTAAAACTGTATTTGAGGGATTGTTTGTGAAAATTGGAGGCACATTAGGCATGAATCTCATTTACGTAGAACTAGAGAGAGCAGCCATGCTACTTACAAAGCATTAGAACAAAATCCTTGTCATAAATAAAATAAAAAGTCAGGCGTAGTGTTTTATAGCTAAATTGATTATGCTGATTTTGGTACCTTTCCCTTCCTGGTCCCAAAACTATTTAAGTAATAAAGTTTTAATTGCTCTATGTAGCAATTAAGAGTCCTTGGCAAAATGTTTGCAAGCAAATAATAAATGATTCAAACCTATAAATAAAATGAAAATACGCTAAAATAGCAATGATAGACTGTACATACAAATGAGCACACTGGGGGCTTCCCTGAAGGAGAAAAGAAAAGCCTCCCTCTTGTCAGCATTGCCATTTTTTTTATGTAGCAAGGGAAAAGGCAACGTTAGCAAACAGAAATTGCCTTTCACTTTGCCAACAAGATAAATAGAATGAAATTTCAATGAAAATGACTGGAAAATGTACATGATTGATGCCAAATTTGCAAAAATTCCAAAGATATGGGTACGGTTTGTCATAAGAAATGATGTAGAAATCTTTTTGTTTTGTCAGAAAAATTATGCAAAGAAAAAATTGCCAATTTTCCTCCTCCAGCTCTTGTCCTTGCCTATTCTAGAATCTGTTTGCTTTTTGAAGAAAAGAGACAGGAATATTTTTACTTTTAAATCTTTTATTTTGCTAATCACTAAGAATACGTGGCAGACATGTTTCCGTGGGAGCTTTCGTGAAGATAATGGGCCTGCATCTGTCCCTCAGCGTCAGAGGAGGACGGAAGGAGGCGCCGTACATGAAAGCCCTTTGTAAACTTCAGAATGCCCCCAAAATGTTCATTTTCCTTATTAGCTAAATGCCAACTGAGATACACTTACATACTGTTTGTGGAAAAGAAAATGAGATTCTAAACTCTAAATCAAAGGGAAATTAGATAGCCTTAAAAGTGGCTAAGAAAAGATAAGAAAAGAGCCAAACATGCTTTTACTAAGATTTACAGATCAGTCCTCTACTCAATCCTCATCTTCTACAACAGCAGCAACTAACTTCTTTCCCCCCACAGATCTAAAGAGCACAGACTTGTTTAACAGAGTCTTCTCTGAATGTCCAGCGCTTAAAACATAGGAGGTCTATAAACACATATTCAATGAGTGAATGAATGGTCACTAATGAATTAGGTACGATTCTTTTGCTTACTTGCTTACTTACTTATTTAATCTTTATATCAAACATATGAAATAGGCTTATCTTCTCTTTTTGATAAGAAAACAGAAACTTGGAAAGGTACTTGTTATGTGTTATATCCTGTTATAAGCACTTCCCATAATTACTTGTTTAAACTTCGTTGCAGCCCTGAGGGGTGAGCTCTATTATCCCCATTTAAAGATAAGAAAACTGACACAGAAAGAAATAAAATTACTTGTCTGACAAAGGGGCCGCACTAAGCAAGAGTCTAATCCTGGAAGTCTGACCCCAGACAGATACTTTTAATGGGCATATTTTTCTGCTGCATGCTGAGCGCAGGCAGTAAGAATGTGGTACAGCCCAGATTTTGTATCGAACCCTGCTTGGCTCCAAAACATAATTTCTTTCCATCCCATATCCAGAAGAGTATTTCCAAAGTTGCCAAAACAGAGGATTGGAGCAAAAAGGCGTCGGAGGATTGGGAAATTTTGGTAGGAAAAACCTGAGGTTGATCTTTGGCAGTTTTGCTGAAGGTGTTCAGGAGCCAAAGAGGAAAGGAAGCGTTAACCTGAAGGCAGCTCACCAGACCCGGGAGAGAGTCTGAATTCCACCACTTATAAGTGGATGACATCGAACTCTTTCATTCGACTCACCTAAGACTCAGTTCCTCAAATGAGAAAACCGAGTGAAATAGTGGAACAAGTGCTATGCAGCTCAGATTTTATACCAATGTAACTAGATGTATGACCTTAGAAAATGTCACTGTTAGAAAGTGGCAGTATGGTTTCACTATTTTATGGGGATTATTGGCTGAATTTGGAAAGAATAGACCATATTTGGTTTGGTGGGAAGGAGAATGTGCTGTTCAATTTTGTTTCATTTGAAGACTTCTGAAAATCAACGATAATCTTCAGTTAGACCATAGGGTCAGCTTCTTATATTTGTTTAAAATAAATGCAGACTCTTCTAGAGTAAAGATCATTAAAAATTCAATCTTTTGGTTTCTAAAGCAGATACAAGGAATTGTTTAAAGAACCAAAGGAGTATAACAATGAAAGAGATTTCAAAACATGTCTCATCCAGTCCTGCGTCTTTTCTCTAAATGTGTTTGAACTGGTTCAACCATGAATCCTTTCCATCAACTAGAATACTGAATACTCATTGTGTACCAATAACATTTAGTGATCAGTGCTATGTGTCGTGTACAGTGCTAAACTTAATTTGGAGGATCTCATTAAATCTGCATAGTAACCCTTTGAAAAGATGCTCTTTTATTACCATTTCACAGATAAAGAGACTGGAGCATAAAGGGGTTAAGGGACTATCCAAGAACACAAAAGTTATAAGTAGCCAGGCCACACTTAGAACCAGGTGTGTGCAACCCCAGAGCCCATGAGGCTAATCCCAAGCCATAGAGAAACTGTACCTGGTGCTATGTTAATTGGTAAAAATTCATTATTTGGATATAATATTAGATTTACAGAAAGCTTGAAAGAATAATAATAGTACAAAGAACACCATCATACCATGTATATGATTCACTTATTATAATTTTACTCAATTTCTTTGTCATTTGCACAATTGACAGAAAGAAAGAAAGAAAGAAAGAAAGAAAGAAAGAAAGGGAGAGAGAAATATGATAGATGACATATTGATGTATCAGTAGATCATTGGGTCTATAGATTGATCAAAATAGATACAATGGGTAAGGAGATAGCTAAGTAGGTAAATGGATAGATGGGTGGGTGGGTGGACGGATGGATGGATTGATGCATAGATGGATATAAATTTGTAGATACAGATCTATATCATTTTTTCTGACTCTAGAGGATGAGCAGCATGCATTAGGGTCCATTATCACCATATACTTCAGTGTCTAATTCTTAAGAAGAGGCTATTTTCTAACATAAACTACAGCACAGTTATGAACCTCTGTAAAATTAACATTGATAGGATACTTTTTTCTAATCCTCTGTCTGTACTCCAATTTTGTCAAGTGACCCAATAATGTCCTCCAGAGTATTTTCTCCCCTCCAGTGCAAGGTTCAGTATAGAGTCAAGTAATGCATTTTATTATTATTTCTCTTTAGCCTACTTCAATCTAAAACATTTCCACAACCATTCTTTGTCTTTTATGACATTGACAAGTTTGAAGAAAACAGTCCTTTTTTACATGGAGATATTCTTCCTTTTGGGTTTATGTGAGGTTTCCTTATTACTAAATTCAGCTAATGCATTCCAGGCTGGAATAATACATAAGTGACGCTGTGTCCTCCTCAAGTCATCACATCTGGAGGCGCATGATGGAGTTATCACATCTGGAAGCCCTTCCTTGATATTAATTGGGAATACACAGTCAAGGTTTGTCTGATTTCACCATTATACATTCCTATTATATAGTTGTTACTTAATCTATGGAAACCAAATTGCATATATATATATATATATATATATATATATATATATATATATATTAGCAACATGGATGGAACTGGAGAGTGTTACGCTAAATGAAATAAGTCATACAGAGAAAGACAGATACCATATGTTTTCACTCTTATGTGGATCCTGAGAAACTTAACAGAAGACCATGGGGGAGGGGAAGGAGGAACAAAACCATAAGAGACTCTTAAAAACTGAGAATAAACTGAGGGTTGATGGGGGGGTGGGAGGGAGGGGAGGGTGGGTGATGGGCATTGAGGAGGGCACCTGTTGGGATGAGCACTGGGTGTTGTATGGAACCCAATTTGACAATAGATCTCATATTAATATATATATATATAATACTCAAAATATAGCTATAATATAGTTAGTATTATGTTTGTACTGTTTTCCCCCCTTAAAACTAGAAGCAATCTGTGCAGGGACCCTTAATATCATACAAATATATTGCTTCATCAAAATTTTCCTCTGGATCAACGATTCTTGTCTGGTCCAATCTTTTGCAAGATGGGTACAAAACAGTGATTTTCTAACTCCAGTACTCCCTCCATTTTTACCAGTAATGCATTGAGATTCTACTGTAAGCAAGAACCCTGTCTTTTCCTCTGTTTGTTTATTGATCTCTATTTTTGATGTGGACTCATACATTTTTTTAATTTTTCAATAGTTTATTGCTATACTAATTATTTTGGTGCTCAGATTATCTTGGATGTGGCTGGCAGAGGTCATTTGGAGTTGTTCCCATGTCTTTGCAATATGCTCCACCAGTTTAATTATTTGGAGCAGGGAGTGAACACTTTCTTATTGTGTACATAACAAAACAATCCCAATTCATCTTGTAACTACAGCGCCCCAGTCCTGAAATCAGTCATTTTTTCAAGGAATGTTAATTCTTTTTCATGGGGAATGGTTCAAGAGACAAGAGGCTAGAATGATAGGCTTTATTTTTAATGTTTTATCATTCCTTCATGTAGAATTTCTAAAAATTTTCTAAAGCTATCAGGCATCTTCCACTTGTTAGACCATGAACTTGTTCTCACGTATGTGGGACTTAAGTCAAGTCTTAAAGGTGTCATAGGATGATGAGGGAAGAAGTATGAGAAAAGAAAATAATGAAGAGCTTTTTCAATTCCATTCCTAAAATTTTCAAGTGGGAAATCCTCAGCCATGAACATCAAGATACTGCTTTTTAGAGCTTTTAAGCTAAATGTATCATGGAGAAATTTCAAAATGTGTTCAGTTCCTGTTTGAAAAAGGCACTGTGGTCAAGTTCAGGCAAGGCTGCTTACCAGCTTCCCCACCCCACATAACTTAACAGCAGGGACCAGTGAATTAAAGACTCTGTTAAGTCCTGCATTCGAGACAACTAGTTAATTTTAACCCATTATTGCCACATTTATTCCCCCCCCCCAGTAACATTTGTTATCATCATTCAGAGCATTATTAGAAAATGTTAATTTGCATATTTGAAGTGGATAGTAAGTTGCCTTTAAGGTCGGTCCTCTTCTGTCCTTCTCCTCCATGGCCCTCTATATAGTCGTTAGAAATTGCTTTCCGAACAGTTATTTGCTTATCAAACAGTTCCATTTGACAGAAAGGTCCTGAAGGACGGAAATTTGTTGTTTTCAATATTTGTCATTTCTGCGGCAGTACCTGGCACTTAACAGGCATTCAAAAAATGTTAAATTGAAGCAGTGAATTGCCTGAGAGATACCAAATTCATTTGAAATTTTATCTTACTTCAGAAACTGCTCCTCCCTCACCTCTATCCCCATTCCACGAATTATTGTTAAATTAATTTTACCTTGGAACCATTAAAATGACTCTCCTTTATCCTTAAAGAATAGATGCCCCGTTGAAAACCAAAGCAGAACACATGCAATGAGTGTTGAGAGCTCTTTGGTCACTTGGAGCAGTGAAGTTTGAAGTAAGGGGTGTGGCCCCCAGCTGCCGTCTCCCCCCACGACTAGGTTGAGCCCATGTGCAGAGCAATTTGTCCATCACGTCAGAGTCCTTCCACCTGCTGCTGGGTGCTGGCGTGTCGCAGTAAGTAAGACAGGCAAGCCCCCTTCTCTCCTGGAGCTAGTATTCTAGTGGATGAAGACAAATGAAAACAAAGTGAGCAAATAAACAAATAAGAAAACTCCCAGAGCCTTAAGCAGTTTGAAGACAATAAAACAACATAATAAGATAGAGGGTAAAGCGAGTGGGCCTAAATTTCAAGGGTGAGAAGAAGGCAACCCTGTGAAAAGCTGGGAGCTGAGAATCTTAGAAGGAGGGACCAGCAAGTGCAAAGGCCTTGATTCGGGAAGCGGCTTGGAGGGCTGAGCACCAGAAGGGGCCCGGTGACAATGAAGCTTAGGCGTCACGTGACATTCCCGGGGGGAGGCAGGAGACTATTCTTAGCAGCATCTTGTGAAGGAGGAGTGTGATGAGGGAGTGAATGATAAAGAAAGGTCTGAGAGCTGTGAACAGCAATAAATAAAGGAGGCAAGGTTTTAAAGTTAAGTGATCGATGATAATGTACAGAATCTAAGTGAGCAGCACGATGGGAAAATAGTGGCCCTGCCTTAGCTGCTTACACCTCAAACTTCCTTGCTTCCTCTCCTTTGGCTTCTGGCTTCCTTTGTCTTCTGCTGTCAACGCCTTCCCTTCTGTGTCTGTCTCCCCAGCCCGTCGGCTGATCAGGTCTCTCTCTCTCTTCTAGTTTGGCTCTCCCTCTTCTCCCTTCACCTTTGCTTCTCCCTCCTGTGTGTCAAAGCTTCCCCTCAGCTCGCACATCTCATTCGTACTAATTTATTTGACAAACCTTCACCAAATCACTTCTATAGGCAGTCACTCTCCTTAGTACCTGGAGGAGATACTAAGATGAATTAGCTTTAGTGCTCCCTGCCCTCAAGGAACTTGTGGGCTTCTCAGGGAGGCAGATGAACACATTATTCCAATGCAGTGTGTGCTATATAAAGGAACAGACATGTCGATGGCCCTTCCCTGCCATACAACATCCTCTGTCTGCCTTAAGCAATGGTAATACGGCAAGAGTCTCCTGACATTCCTGCTGTTAGCTCTCTGCCCTAAAATCTATTCCACGCGCTGCCTTAAAATGAATCCTCCCCGAAACACTGCTCTTGCGAATTTTGGAGTAAGACAGAAATGGGTTCAAAGTATGTCCCCCCAAATAAAAACTAAGTGCACGCCGTGGGATCCTGGATAAGATCCAGGAACAAGAAAAGAACATAAATAAAGAAACTGATGATAATCAAAAAGGTCCACAGATTAGTTAGTAATAACTTACCGATGTGAATTTCCCGGTTGATAATTGTACGGTGAAGTAAGATACTAATGTGAGAAGCGAGATGAGAGGTCTGCAGGAACTCTGTACGACTTTTGTAATTATCCTGTAAGCCTAATGCTTATGAAAAATATTAGAGATTGGCTAATATTAGTTAAATATTAGTTAACATTAGTTAACTAATGCTAGTTAATATTAGAACGCACATTACCGAAAGTGCTCAGGGACAGGAGAAAAATAGAGCATTTCTAGTGACTTTGCCTTAATATCCACTAGACAGTGACCACAAAAATCAGGGCGTACTGTCTCTGATGAAGAAAGAGGGAAACAAGATGAGAGAGAAGCCATGCCTTTTGCCTGCTGGTGCACACATGTGTGTTCGTCTCATGACAATCCTTAAATTGTGCGTGTACGTTCTGTTATCCTCCTGAATGAGTATTGTGCCTGATAGTGTGAAGTGAAAACGCAGATTGTGTGTCATTCAGAAATAAACCTATGCTCCAACACTAGCAAGCAGTATGACTCTGGGCAAATTACTTTGTCACTCATTGGCTGTCACGAGGATTCAATGAAATGATGTGTAAACTATTTAACGTGAGCTTGGCCAGTAATGAGCAATAAATGCTAGCTTACAAATAAAGATATATACAGATATAAAATTTATTACATAACAAATAGTAATAAAACTAACAATAAAGAGAGAAGAAATGGTCTTCTCAAACCACTTTATCATCATCATTATTGCTATTATTGTTTTTGGTGTTAAAGTAATAATAGCTAAGAATTATTAAACTAATGCTATGTTTCAGAAGCTGAGCTAGTTCTGGGGGGGTCCCAGGAGTCAGGGTGTTTAATTTTTTAAGTGATTCTCCACATTTTTTAAGTGATCAGGGGGTCACACTTGGCAATAGAGCTCTAGCAGCACTGTCCCACAGAGAGAGTATGCAAGAGTTTTTTTGTTTGTTGATTTGGTTTTTGTTTTTTTAATTTTTTTGTAAGTTTATTTGTGTACTTTTGAGAGAGAGTGAGAGGACTAGCGAGGGAGGGGCAGAGAGCAGGAAAGAGAGAATCACAAGCAGGCTCGGTGCTATCAGCGTGGAGCCCCACACGGCGCTTGAACTCACAAACCGTGAGATCATGACCTGAGCCAAATCCAAGAGTCTGACGCTCAACCGACTGAGCCCCCCAGGCTCGCCTATGCAAGTGCTTTTGTGTGTAGGTTTTATTATTATTCAAGTATGGCAAAGCCAACTAGTAGGAAAATGACCATCCTTGAAAATGTCATTTGTCATAGTCACAGATCCCAGGAGGATGGGGCATGCCATGCCATGGGGGACCACCTGTGGAAGTACCGAGTCGAGAGGCCCAGTGAAGGGGGCAAAATGTGGGCAAGAGACTCTACTGTGGTTTGCACAGGGAGGAGTAGAAGAAGCAGGGGAAGCAGTCTTCAGTGTGGCTAGTTTGAATCATTTCACTGGGCTCTGGGGCATGGGCCTTATGCCTAGTTGTCTAGCACGTGGCCCTGGAAAGATGACGGCAGGCGAATAGTGTCCTGGAGTGTGAGAGCCCAATAAAAAAGGTGGCTGGGGGTACGGGCTCTGATTTGGTTGCCTTGCCTACAGAAGGTGTTCTCATCTGCAAGCCCTTTGCTATCTCTAAAAATTGGCTAGCCCTGGAAGAGGCAACCCCCTTTAGGGTCAGCAAGGTGCAGATATCAAGCATCAAATACAGAAACTAGAAAGTGTAATTATTAAAGCAAGCCATAGATGTAATTTAAAATTTCCTAGTAGCCATTTCAAAAGAGTAAAAAAAAATAAGGAAGAAATATCTTAAACACTATCATTTTAGCATGTAATTGATGTAAAAATTATTAATGATATTTTATGTTTTTAATAGTTTTTAACACTAAATCTTTGAAAACCAGTATGCATTCTGTACTTAAAGCATGCGTCAGTTTTGACTAGCCACATTTCAAGTGCTCAGTAGCCACACATGGTTAGTGGCTACTCTATTGGACGGTGCAGCACTAGAAAGCCATAGAAGAATTCGTTGGGGTTGATGGAGACTTAAGAGAATTTCTCAGCATCTGTTTGGTTGTGGCAGCCATGTGGATCATTAAAGTGATCGCTATCCTCTCACCCCCAACCCCGCCTCAGCATCTTATCAACACTGCTCTTGTCTTTTGCCAGCCCACTACCCTGCCCTCCCTCTCATTACCATGTCCCCCATCACTGCTGTCACCTCCTCATTTCCTGTCTTTCCTTATTAGTGGTCTGTACGGGGTTAGACAAAGGAAAAATGCTACTATTGCCTTTTTTTTTTTTTTTTCGGGTTACTATCATAGAAATCGCTGCTCCTGAGGAAGGGGCCGGGAGCGAACTTGGTGGAGGGCGGGATGCCACAAGAACTTCCTAAACGGGCCTAAGGTACCAAAAAAATAAAAATAAAGAAAAGAGAACCATGGGCCATGTATTAGCTGTTGTAAACACAAACAGCACTTCCCCAACCAGAAAACTTCTTTCTTGGTGAATTGGATAGAAAGAAAGAAAACGGGGTGGGGAGGGGTGATTTTGTTAAAGTCCATAGGTCAAAGGATCACAGGAGGAAAAAACTGAAAAATAACAATTTATGTTATTTTCAAAGGTAAAAAATGTTAAAAGCCACCAAGTAGCTTGCTAGTCTAAAAAGATCTAACTTTATCAGCATGTCTACTTCTTATTTTGATGAGATACTTTTGCCTATGATCATTTGGAAGTTTTGTCAGCTCTCTTGGGAAGACCTAATATAATTCAAGCAGTTTTAATCCCCAAATCGGCAAGGTCCATGTTGCATTTCCCGACCTAGACACCATATGACAAGCTAAGCTCTCCTAGACAATGTTCCCTTGGTTCCAAGCTCACTCATCCTTGATCTCTATTTTTGAGGTGTAAACCTGGCACACAGGAAAGTGAAAAATCTGTAGCTTTGTCCTGAGCCAGGAATCCCATGAATACGTCTCAGGCGACATAATCCACAGAGCTCAGCACACGCCCTGCGACCTGCAACCCGCTCCCGCCGTCACTGTTTCCTATAAAGAGTGGTTGACTACTGAACTTTACAGAAAATGTCAGCTCCGGCGGCATTTTCCAGGACTAAGAATTTAGGTCTACCTTAATATCTTGGTGAACTTTCATAAGAGATTGCTTAAAATAAGGCTACGCATGGTAATGGATACCATAACTTTGGTTAGCATGTTGTAAAAAATTCTCTTCTTTATATTGCTATTTTCAATCAAGTTACTCCTCAGGAACACCTCTGGCAAAACTCCCTGAAAGTGTAGAAGGAACTTGTATTCTAAACGGCCCTGAGAAACACTCATTGTTTCTTCTTCTAGAGTATGAGCTAAAGTGCACTTTGGTCAGATGGCAATGAGGAACAAAAAACGTATAGCTTAGTTCTCGTTCTCAGTGACTCAAGTGATACAGAAAGACAGGATGTTTCAAAAGATTTCTCAGAAATGCTCCACATCCATTCCAAATAAAATCGCTAATTTGTCTTCAAACCACCAGTTTGCACTGATGGAATATCTGTCTGACAAAAGGCCACAACCCAGTACAAGATAATCATTAGGGAGACATTATTATTATTTTGCTAATTAGTCAAAAAATCATTGGCTTTCCCGTGGCTTCTTCCTGCTGAGCAATCATTTGATCTTGCTTATGTTGACAAACACACACGTCACCAATCCTGCCTCATTTATCCTTCGACAGGGACAGCGTTTGCTTCTTCGTTTGTAAAGAAAGTAAAACTAAGTGTAAGCAAACAGGCAACAGGACCCAGGCGACAACTCAAACTCATTTTCTTGCTAATAAGCAAACAAACAAACAAATAAATAAATAAATAAAACAGTGCCATGCCTTGTTTTCTAACAAACTAGCTTTTCTGTGCTCTGGCAAGTGCCGACAAGGATTTTTATATCCCCTAAGAATAAACCAAATCCAGAAGTGGGGAAAGTCGGTATACTTAATATTGAGAGAGGAAGCAACTAATAACCTAGCAAAAGACCAAAAACCTTATTAAATAGTCAAAGATGTGAAATGTTGTCTTTTTTTATTTGAATTAATAATAATGAACATATGTTTGGCTAGAAAAAGATAAGAAGGACCTTCTTGCCTCTATTTGGTTAAAATATAAGAAAAATGTTACATTCTGTGTAAGACAGACTTTCAAATTCAGTGTGACGATCATTTGAAATTCCAATCAGGCTGCTTAGAGATTGTTGCTAAAAAAAAAAAAAAAAAAAAAAAAGGCAGTATCTAAAATAAAGTATCTAATAACTACTTGGGGAAAAATATATTTGCTTCTAAAGAAGAATGCATCAGATAGAGTTAAGCAAAATTTCGTGGTTTGGGCAGCCCTGGCCAGTTAATGGGATCAAATGCTTGGTTGACTGATTGATTATTTATGCAGAAATCATCATTATGATAAGAAAAAAGAAGTCGACTCAAAGGTTCCAAGTAAGAGGGCATCTGTGTGTGGCTAAGGGGGGAGGTCAAGGCAAGAGTGGGGAGTGGGGGGGAGTGTGTACATTCTGGTTAGAATAAACTGGGGCGATGAGCTGAGTGTTTAGAGTGAAGAGCCAGAATGGGAACCGCGTTTTCCCAGGTCCTCAGTTCTATGTTGTCTGTAATTTCAGGTGGATTAAAAATTACTTTAAAATGAAGTAGCATTGCCATCCCACCCAGATATTGGGACTTGGCTTTAGGCAGACCCAAACATTCTTAAAAATGCCAGTTCATGCTTCAGCATGAACACTGAAAAAAAAAAATCCTAGATAAAAGATTAAGTAGCGGCTGAGATATGAGAAACACAAGTCAGGGAAAATGCCCTCTGTGTCTTTACGTCTGTTTTTAAAGTATATGTTCAGTGATATGGATGCAATAACTCCCGTGAAGTCTCTGGTATTTTTTATTGGCCACTAAAACCCCACTTACGCCTTTTAATTTTTCCTAAATTTTACTCATGATTTTCATTTGTGAATGCGATTTGCACTAGGGAAACAGTACCAAATTGTGCTTTAAAACACCTTTCCTCTTACTCAAAATTAATATCTTACACCTTACTGTATGTGTTGGTTAAATAAGAGGTATTCATAATTCTATAGCTTGACCTCTTTTTTGACTAGCATCCCAACATGTATTAGATTTTTTATCTGATAAGAAAAACATTATAAAAGATAAAAATAGTAATAGCTCACAGATCAATGGTTTGGTAACTTTCAAGAGATTAAATATGCTGCTCCCTTTTTATATAAGAATTGTAAAAGGTGAGACCATATTCTAATACGATGCTAACATCTATGGAAGTAAGGTGGTCTGGAGGTCATGTTTTAAGTCAGAGAACAATTATTAGCTAAAAAGGGCGAAAAAGGGTTAAATTATGGTACAGTATAAACTTTATTTAAAGCTTTTCTAAGCCATTTTAATAAACAAAAGCAAATTTACCATAATGTAAAAGATTAAACAAAAACAGAAACAAAAATCTTCCTTTTGTTCACACAATTATATCTCCAGAATATACTAAATATAAGTTGCTTAGGTGCCATTTAAGTGCTGTCTCAAATGCTTTCAATTGTTAAATAATGGAAGTTAGCTTCCTACACAGTTTGGGTATGTATTTCTTTCCACCCAAATATTTTGCAAGAAAGACAAAGTACCAGGGCCCTTTTCTCCCTGACTCTGTAGGACACTTTTTTTTTACCCATGCTTTTAGAGATAAAATTAACTCCTCAAAAATAAAATGCTGTCTTTAGAATGTTTGACAACTTTACAAAGAGAAAAATCAGTATTTTATTCATTATTTGCAAATAAAATATTATAATAAAATGCTTGTCCTCATTTTAAACGGATGCACTATATTAACAAACAGAATATTCAAGGCTTAACTCAAATGATTAAAAACTGTAGCTGTCTCATTAATATAGGATTTTAAGGTAATGGCACACGGCTCATTGGTTCTTTGTGTGAATAATGTGATCAAATGAAGGGGGGAGGGGAGGAGGGCTAAAAGACTATGGAATCATAAGAGCTTATTTCCATTGCCCATGAGGAAAATATATAGAATAGTAACCCAACCCCCATTCCCACCCCCCCGAAAACGACTTTGAAATGTCAAAATACACCTTTTTGGGCTAGTGTTTGTCAACACTGATGGCTAAAATATACCTGGAGGAAAGAAAACAATGTGCTTATTAATATGGATTGTTAACAACTGGCCATCTAAATTTCTCTTCCGCTTGAAATTACAAAGGTTATATTTTGATTTTGATTGTAACTCTTGTATGAGTCTCCAGGTATGATGAGACAGGGCACACACACACACACACACACCTGACCTACTGCCTTTAGTCTGCTATTATCAACATATGACACAGGTACCCATTTGAACGGCATCTTTGTTCCTGACCCATGAAATTATTTCACAAACTATAGTGAGTCCCATAACAAGCATTATTTTATTGGAAAATAATCTACTTTCCGGATCCAAAAGTAAAATCACAGGGAAAAATGAATATTCCAAGCAAGAATCAAAAGTGATTTTAAAATTCTAACTCCTTACTCAAATGATATTTTTCTCAAGTTTTTAGACCGTTTCTTATCTCTCTCAAGAGCGCTGAAAATCTACACATGTTCAATAAAGCCTTTAAACCATGTTACATGTTACATAAACACTGGATCTCCTATGCGAAAAAAATAGAAATATCACAGCACATTCATTTATAGCAATAATTTCATGCTCTGTCAGCATGTCATCTATTATCAAAATTGGGGATAAATACCCAGATTAATTTGTTCAACAATAGTACCACTGCTTTACGGTACAAGGCTTTTCTTTTCTTGTTTGTATTCGGAACCCTATAAAATAGAGAAAAAAATGAACAAAAGAAACACACATGATATGTATACACAGTGGGCAACCTATGTATTTGAAGAGACAGAGTTTATCACATAAAGGTTACCAGTGTTTTGCTAGAAAAACAGACTCGAAGAAAACCCAAATCAATTTTCAGTGGACAATGGAACAATTAAAAGGAGTCATTTCTGAACACTTCTCTCGCACGGCAGCTTAGGATGTGTTTTTAGGGTTAAGTGGGCAGGAGTGGAACCTCCTGTAATCCCTGCATTCTGGAAGGCGGTTTGCTCCAAGGCCTCCATTGGCTCTTCCCTGCGCTTGGTCTCTGCCACTGCTTTGCCCTGCCTCCCTGTGTCCAACGTCAAAATCACACACAGGCAGTGGGAAGAAAGCCCTCTGCTTCGGCAGTCATTGTGAGTGACGGCAACGCACCAGCACGATGGCGAAAGTGCCCGAGCCACAGTGCTGCCTCCAATCACTGGCAATTCTCAGAGGCTCCCTGAATTCCTCCCTCAGTCCCAGACCCTGGGAGGGAGCTGCAGTGGGAAACAGGCATTCTCGGGAAACCATTTCATCTTGAGATTTCTATACCATGCATTTTTTGCCTTTTTTTTTTTCATGAGGATTAGAAAAATACCACTTCACATCTATTCCCAGTGAATGTCACAAATCTGTTCTCAGACGAAAGAATATCCTTTTCAAGAGAGGATGCTAAAAATCCCAAAGCTGACAGCTAATATTTTTGTTCCATTTTAATTAAATGCCTAAAACCCTAAAGGCATCCACAGCATTCATTCTAAGAGTTATTTATCTAGATAAACTGTGTATTAGTGTAGGTGAGAGATTATCATTTTATCACGTTTTATAAATTACACGTGGCTACATGCCTGCACATCACAGTCTCTGCTTCCAGTGGAAACCGTATTTCTTAAAAACCCCAGACAACACTTATTTTTTAAAGGACAGTTTTCAGAAATATGCATCGTCACATTTTCTTTACAATGTAGGTCATGTACATAGTTCTGCTGTGTGGATGTGTGGCTGGATAATTGTGCTATATCCAACCCACCTAAACAGGCTTACAATAGCAAAAAGATGGACTAATGCTTAAGGTTCTTGATAAGGAACGAAGTGTATTTTCACAGCCTACACACATTCCTCAAGGCGGAGCCTGCTGTGGCCTCCTCTGCAAGCGATGCAGCAGGTGTTTGCATATCTGCATACGATGCTGCAGTGTGGCGAAGTGCCTGAATCGTTTCCAGAACGAGGGCGCCTCCACGATTGGTCCAATTGATCACTGCAGTCACTTGATATTACATAAAAGGTTGGTGTTGAAGCATATGGATTGGATAATAATCAGAGTTGTTCTGACATGGTCTATTTAATAATTCAAAAAGGAAAATTTGAAAATGATTCTGCACAAAGCTGCAGCGCCCGGTTGACACTTTATTTATATCAAATGCTCTTTGTGTAGTTTGTGAGCTGTGCAGATTGCCTGTTCGATGCAGTTCTTTTTCTAAGGCATCAATATTCCGAATCACCATCAGCAAACAATCACACACATCACCTGTCACGCGGAAGGGTTGAAATGTTCAGTTTCTCTATACACTGAGGTAGCAGAAACCAACCCGCAGAAAAATTATCATTTATGGATGTACCCAGAATGCCACATAGGACAGGGTTAAAGGCTCAGTGAACTTGATTAGATAACCCAGAAAGAAAATACTTATTGGTAACATTGACAAGTGGTCAGAGTCTTTCTACAGAAAATATTCTTTATATTGATTCACTTGAGATATACTTGGGGAAATGCAGCTGGATTAGCGATGCTAACCTCCTCTCAGGTGAGCATGGAGTGGAGCTGTTTCCACAGCACGGAAAGAAGGAGCCAGATGTTCATGGTTCCATAGGCTAAGCCCAAACCCTGGAAAAGGCTCTGAGCACAATGGGGGATAGGCAGGCAGATCTTTACGCTCCTGAAGAGTGACTCCCCCGACAATCTCCTAAGAACCCCGTTGGCCAGTGCTCTTGGTGATCACCCTTTTGGCCCCCATGGCACATCTACCCTCTCACCATCTGTGGACCTCATCTCCTACACCCGTGACATGGAAACAGCACTACAGTGTATCACGGGCTTTCTTTCTGACTACTCTAACCAAAGAGATGCCTCAGACGGTCCTGTGGAATTTTTAAAATCTGCTTTGTAAATACTAAGTGGTAACAGTTTAAGTTATCGAGAGCAAAGCAAATCATTACTGACTGACATTCAGGAAATATAGTCCTGTCTTACATTATACTTATATTTTTAGTCTCAAAAACTAATCACAGCACATAACTCCTTAATATACATGCAAGTTCATGACACATAACAGCCACCACGGAAAAGGTTTCGACACCATACCCAAGTACAGATCACATGTTGTGATAATCGCATGCTATTTTAAATGTTAGACTTGCCTCCTAATGTTTTTTTCTCATTAAAAAAATTATCTAAAAGATTTTAATCTTGAAGAAAAGCTTCAGTCTTTAGTATGTCTTCTAATCTTTAGTATTTCATCCTAGTAAGAATCAATGCATGAAATGCTGACATATATCCAGCCCCAGAACGAACTAATTTAAATAGCCATGACCCATACTTCTTAGCAGCAAATCAAAATGCACTCATCAGACACTGGTTGTCAAAGGCAATGTTTTTTGATGTACCAAATAATTTTAAGAACATTTTCTCTTTTCTGTAAATGAATCTAAGAAAGACAGATGACAATCAACATGCAAGAGACTTCTAAGCTGAACAAAAAAGCAAATTAACTGATATAAAAAGGCAGGCGACACCTAGGTGGCTCAGTCAGTGAAGCGTCTGGCTTCGACTCAGGTCATGATCTCACAGTTCATGAGTTCAACCCCCACGTAGGGCTCTGTGCTGACAGTTTACAGCCTGGAGCCTGCTTCAGATTCTGTGTCTCCCTCTCTCTCTGCCCCTCCCCCACTCACACTCTGACTCTCTCTATCAAAAATAAATAAACATTAAAAAAATTAAAAAAAGAAAAGAAAAAGGCAGTAAACTATGGTCATGCACAACTCGAAAAGATCCACCTTTCTTGGCCTAAATGTCCTTGATTTCAGTCCCCAAACTACTTATAACCATTGTTCTCTGCTACTGTTAATATTTAAGATGAGATAAGAGGAGGTAGGTTGTGATTTAACATTTCCCAAAGTTATCGTCAGTGGAAATAATGAATAAATATATCTGTAGCTTCAAATCATCTTCCAGGGAGAGGAGGCGAAATATGTTCTCTTTAATAAAAACACCAACTTTTTGGGGCGCCTGGGTGGCGCAGTCGGTTAAGCGTCCGACTTCAGCCAGGTCACGATCTCGCGGTCCGTGAGTTCGAGCCCCGCATCAGGCTCTGGGCTGATGGCTCAGAGCCTGGAGCCTGTTTCCGATTCTGTGTCTCCCTCTCTCTCTGCTCCTCCCCCGTTCATGTTCTGTCTCTCTCTGTCCCAAAAATAAATAAACGTTGAAAAAAAAAAAAAAACACCAACTTTTTCGTGCAAGTATTTCTCACCATGATGAGGCGGTTACATTACGCTCACATGCCAAGTTGCACTCATGGACTTTGATTTTCTGAAAAACACTCTGGGTGAATTTAATGAACAAGAATGTTTAGGGACACGTGGCATTAAGATAAATTAAGAAGGTCTGGGACCTGAAATCATAGGTTCAACCTTTCATTCCTGACCAAAACTTTTAACTCCTGCAAAAGGGAATGTGGAAACTTGCACATTAAGTCCTGCAAGTGGCAACGTGGAGGTTCACAGATGAGGAAAAGACTAGGGCATCCATATGCAGGTGACCCTTGTCCCTGGATCCAAGTCCAGGCATCTAGATGCTAACCAAAGGTGCTGACAGCAATCTTTCTTGGTCTCCTCCCTGGTCACTGATACCACCTCTAATCTGGTCTTTTCCTCTCCCATATAAATAAATCAAAGAGGCAAAACAAAAACAAAAAAACAAAAAACCTACATTAGTTTATTTCATATTTGCAATCTAATTTCATCCTGAAAAGTATTTTATAAGCATCATTAATCCCATTTTATTGATGATGAACCTGAAGCATAGAAAGTTTAAATAACTTACCTGGGGTCAGACCCCCGATAAAGTAATGAAGCTGTGGATTTTTTTTTTAATTTTTTTAAGTTTCTTTATTTTTGACAGAGACAGAGTGCGAGCATGAGCTGGGGAGGGGCAGAGAGAGAGGGAGACACAGAATCCGAAGCAGGCTCCAGGCTCCGAGCTGTCAGCACAGAGCCGGACGCGGGCTGAATTCATGAACTGTGAGATCATGACCCGGGCCGAAATCGGACGCTTAACCGACTGAGCCACCCAGGTGCCCCTGAAGCTGTGTTTTTAACTTTGAACTTAGAATCCAAGTTCAGTGACTTGTCCTCTAACTAACCTACAAATTATCAGTGATAACAAGTGAGCAACGCACATGTCATAAACTTGGCTAATCAGCGTCATCTACTTATATAAAGGGCAGTCCACTCGATTATCTGTTATCTAATAATTGATTTAAATAATGATTAATAAGTACAATCATGTTGTCGATTGTGATTCATAGAACTGAGCCCCTGTCATAAAATATTAATCACAGAAATATGACGGAAGAGACAGAGGATTAGTCAAAGGCTTTCTAAACCACCCTCCCCCAAGACAAAAGTCAACAACATGATTATTTAATGACACCATAGTATTTCTCTGTAGGAGCTTATCTCCGGGGTAGGCTATTGTCACTTTTCCCATAACGCTGGTGCTATTTTTAGCCTGGCTTCTAAAGGTGGAAATTTAGAGATCCCCTGCCAATAAAGAGCCATCCCATCACTTGTTGCTTCTGGGCCGATGAGAAGCGTATGGGACAGCCCATCTGAAACCATTTTCGATCCTCTAGCAGCCACAAGTACAGTCTCTAATAGTAAATCACAATGTATTCTATATGTATATATATATATATATTTGAATATTCTATTGAATATATATATATATATACAGTCTCTAGTAGTAAATATATATATATATATATATATATATACACAGACACTCTCTAGTAGTAAATCACAATGTATTCTATATATATATATATATATATATTCCTGGAAATTCAAATAAATGTGTTGTTTTTTTACAAATTAAATTGAATGCTTTTATATTTATTGGTATTAACAACAATTTAAAGAAAAAACACTGGTGAATGCTTTTACAACTGCAAATACTGTATTGAAGAGTTAATGGAAAGAGCACAGAGTTTATAGGGAGAAGATGTGGATTCAAGTCCCACCTTTGCCACTTACTACCTGTTAGCCCTTAGTAAGTCATTGTCTGAATGCCCGTGGTCCCATTCTTACTTCTTCACAGGATTGCTTTACAGGTTTATCAAAATAATTTGCATTAAAGCACAGTATAAACTATGAATTTACTATACAATCTAAATTATTATCAATATTTCCTAATTTAATGTTTCCATAAACTCAGATACTTTTGCAATTATTTTCTCACAGAGAGATCCCACTCTTCTTACAAAATGAAATTGAGTGTCCTCAAGATCTGAAAAAATCAAGAGGTCTTGTCTTCCCTCTCTTCTCCAATCTAACCTAAAACCCCATTGTGCTCTTTCATAGTCCCTATAATTTATCTTTACAACACTTATTGAAGACTCTTTAAAAAGAAAAAGAAAGAAAGAAAATTATGAACTGTTGGCTTGCGCCTCCAAATTCCTAGCATGTAGGAATGCAGAACACTCCCATACGTTTGGCTAATCTTAGAACTTAATAAGCCATAGCTTTTCTGTCCCCCTGTGCCACCTTGATTTAACCTCTCACGGAGGTGGGCACCTCTGAAGGCTCTCAGGGCACCTCATAGTTTTCTTTCTCTTTTTTAGTTCTACCTCCACGAAGTGTCTTCTCCGTCCCCCTATATAGCGTAACTGGTCAATCCTTCCCGTGGTATCCAGTGAATGGTTCCACCCATTCCTAGCGTCTTCAGGATCTTTACTCCTCTACAGCCAGTTCTTTTCAGTATTTTTCCAAATAATTAGATTCCATTCATAGGGTAATTTCTAATGTCAGCTATTAACCATAAAATTTTCCCTTCTTTTTATATTCACACTATTTGTATTATTTGTTGACTGTTTCTCCATTTGAACTGTCAGCTCCATGAGGCACCATATCTATTTTTCTCATCACTGAATCTCTAGCACCGAGCTCTAAGTGTTCAGTAAGTATTTGTTGATCAAAATTAATAAATAAGAGTAAATAAGAACCAAAAGGGAGATAGGAAAGCAGCATACAATGCAAGTAATTATAGATTTACATCCATTTCTGCTGAAGTTTTCTTTAGGTGTCTATGGTTCAGAAGGAGTAGCTTTCTCTCCATTTTCCACCCTACTTGAAGGAAGAGGATGGAGAGGAAGAGAGACAGGAGGGGAAAGGAGTGGAGGAAAAACAAATAATATAATAATCAATATTTAAATTACATTTGGAAAAAAAGAAAAAGAAATGGTATTGGATTTTTTAGTGAAATATCTACTATTGTCCTCAGAAAATTATTAAATGGCATTTCTATGACATATATTTAGGTAGATAGTCAATGAATAGGCTTCTTTACGGGTATATGTTAGTAAGAAAACACCGAAAAAAAAAAAAAACTAAAATAGTTTTTTAAAATGCTAGCATTTCCGAAAATATATTCACATTTATCATTTTGTGTCAAACTTTAACAAATCGGAATGTTATTTATTGGTCTGAATGTGGAAATCAATAAAATCCCTTTTGATTCCTGTTACGACTTAAAGAGTTTCCCAATTTCTGGATGGGATTCAATGAAAATCTGGAGTAGGTGATGTAGGCCTTTTTTCAATGTATGATTAAAAAAAAAAAAAAAACACCTACCAAAGGGCACAATAGACTTTAATATTATGGGGAAACACATCTGCCATTTGGGCTACTTGCGTTCTGATGAAATGGTTTGGGGTCAGCGCACAGTTGCAGCTGCTAAATGCAAATCGCCGCGTGATCCTAGCACATGAAATTACATCAGCTCTTTTGATGAGAGGACAGAATCAATACACAGGTCAAAAGTGCACAATTGGGAGGAGAGCCGCAATCAGGCGCAGGGATTCCCCAAGATTACAATTCCCCTGACGAGACGGCGCAGTGGCAAGAGCGTTCATAATACAGGGGGCTACCTACCGACCACGCAAAGGACTGGCTCGTGAGGGTTTATCTCTAACCACACTCATCTCCGCACCGACTTGATTGGATTAGGTTGCAAAGTTTGCCAACAAAATGCTGACATGTAAGACCAAACTTTCAGAAAATCGATACCAAATAATTGCCCAGGCCATGCTGGAAGATGAACTTACCCTGCACATTATGTACCTTCAGTTCTAGAGTGTGGTAAGCCACGGAGCCGAGAGAGCTAAGCCGTTCTTATTGTGCATAATATACCTTTATACATCAGCAGGCAGCTCAAATCATTTCCTTCCCCGCTGCTCAATACCTAGTGATTCCATCTCTTCTATATTCATTTTTTGTACCAGACTGATGCCCTTAAATGCTATGCTGCTGTCAGTTCTTGGATAACCCTTCCCTGGCAGCCAAAGGGAATGCTTAGGAATGAATCTCTTGTCCCCACAGTAAATGTCTTCCAGCAGTGGAATAGTTTGATAAGTTCAAGAAAGAGACCAGAGTATCAACCATAGTGCATTTTCCGTAAATTCTGTCCTACAGAATACACTTCGCAACTTTTTTTTTTTAATTCCGGATGGATAAGGGATGAGGTGAAACAGATGTGGAAGACCCTTTGTTACTGCAATGTCTCCATAAAATGATTCTGTATCAAATAATATTAAAAGATATCAAACCAATTATAAAGAAGAGCATATATATTTGTTTATACTTCAGTGGCCAGAGCCGCCCTGTTACATAAATTAGAATAAGAACCATACCATCCTTCTCATTCTTCAACTGAATTTTCTTTTCCCCCCAATAGAAAGGAAAAAAAAAAAAAGATTTATCTTTTGGGTCATAGCTATGAGTATTCCATATTATTGGTTCCAAAATGTGATTTCAAGCTCAGACAACAAAGCAATGACCTGGGAAAAAGCCGCTCAGTTGCCAAATGTATGAACTGGTAATTCCTACTCCATACACTGTCTTTTTTATTATTGTGTTAAGAAAAATAGATAGCTGAAAATATTTCAATAAAAATAACAGACATGCCTATTCAAGACTCCTCGGATGCTAAATTCCTGCCAACCTTGTTCATCTCAAAGATATCATATTGCCATTTATAGAAAAATCTACCACATAATATAATTTGGGGATGCAGGCATAGAACAGGAAGAAAAGCCTGGAATAAAAAGAAACTATGTCAAGGTATTTTAGCATGAAATTGGCTTGAACAGGAGGGGGGAAAAAAGAGGAGGGAGTTTATAATAACTGACGCTGGAATGCCTAGTCACCTCCTTAGAAATATATTAATTTTACATGATTGTTCCTTTGCACTTTGTGACAGAAAGAAAGACCCTGTTAACATTAGTCCAGCTTCATCTCTAATCACATTAATTCAGTAACATGTTATAATTGGAAGATGAAAGACTGGTGCTTTATTTACATAAATATAAACGATAAATGAGCAATTTCTGAATGGAAGCAAATCGATACACACCGCACTGTCATGTTGACCTCACTAGCATTGAGGTCAATACATGTGTGAATCCTTAGAATAATATCCCATCAAAACCAGAGGCAAATCTCCAGGTCTCCGGGGATGTTTCCATCACTCCTTTATCCTCCAGTCTGAGGCTAGCTGATGAATATGTGACAGTGTTAGATAGATAGAATGCAATATTTGAAGTGGAGAAAAAGACCAGCCTTGGTGCTCCACTGGCTGATATCTAACATATATTGTTGGCTGCAGCCGGTAAGGGTTAGCGTGCTCTTCCTCACCAAATGAGTGAACCACAGATGGGAGCTCTCACACTGGCGTTTCAGCTGAGCATCCTGACTTGAAGACCAACAATGCAGTTCATTAACAACTAGAAACCTGGCACAAAGATGCCATATCTACAGCAGCTCACCAGAATTTACTGTTTTGCCACCACATTGTGCCGGGATATTGCAAACCTGTGCAGAATATACGTTTCTTGCCCTTATTAACCACTCGCAACACAATCAATTGGCTTAACACTATCTACAACTCTTTAAGAAATTGGACCAGCCTAAGGTTATAAGGGGAGGGGGAGGGGGGCACGGAATCACAACAATTCTAGCAGCTTATTGGAAAGAAAGGCAAGATTTTTCTTATATAGCTAAATCAAAATTACTTTTGTATAGCAACTCATAAATTGTTACTGAAACTATACTATCCACAATATCCAAATATCAGAATAAAATAAAATCAACAAATACTTATTGGATATCTATAAATTCCAACTATTCATTAGAACAGAATTTCAGGATCATTTACTCTTTGAAGGCAATTTATCATCTGATGGCAGACTAACAAAATGAGAAACTGAGAAGGATAAAAAGATTCATGAGAACCCCTCCCCCCCCCCCACACACACCAAATGATAATACATAAGAAAAAACTGGCTATTTTATCCCTGACAAAACTTGAAGTTTACTTTTGTAAGCTAAACATTTATCCAAGTAAAGGGGAAAAAATAGTCTCTATTTCTGACTACAGGGAGCCTAAGAATTAAAGGTTAATTTTTTTTAAATGGGATGTTCAAGAATAAATGTTTTAGATGAAAATAAAAATTTTTAATAAATATTTTTGAAAATGTTGGATATTTAAAATATTAAGGAATTATTGTTAATTTTAGGTGCAATAGTGGAATTATGGTTGTTTCAATGATTTTCTTAGAGTACCCATTAAAACTACAGAAAAACATAATGTCTGGAATTTGCTTTAAAATAATCCAAACAGAGGGGTTCTGTCTATGAAACAAGATTAACCATGAGTTGATAAATGTTAAGGGTGGTTGATGGACCCACGGAAGATATTTATTATATCTTCTCTCTTCTTTGAATATGTCTGAAATTTTGCTTAGTATTATTGTGCATGTATAAATTTATTTACACACACGTTTTAAATATGGATAAATTATGAATGCGTATGTATGTGTATACATTTATAAATTTGTAGGTATGTATATACAGTGTATGCATATATAAAAAATTATATTCAGATAATACACATTCATCTTAGTAAGATCTTGAAGCAAGTTTATCTCCACCTAACACTGAATACTGGTTCTCCAGCTTTTTTCTGGTGAAAGTCTTAATGTCTGTCATTCTTGCCGAATGTTCATGAGTAATTCTTCTATATTCCCTATAGGTCAGGCCTTCTGCTAGCTTTTGAGGATTGAATGATGACTGACAAGTTTTCTGCTTTCATGGAGCTTACATTCTAGAGAAGGAGTCAGACCTTTATCAAGCACACACATGAACAAGCAAAAGATCTAAAGGTTGTGATCAGTGTCGTGAGGGGGAATAAACAGAAATGAGATAGGGAGACACTGGGGAAAGATACTCGGAGGGTGGTCAGAGAGTTTCTCTTCGTGATTGTGACATTGAAGCCAAGTCTTGAAAGATGAGAACAGGTCGACCATGGTGATGTTGGAAAACATTCAAGGCAGAGGGATTAGCTTAAGCAATGATCCTAAAATGGGAATAAGCAGGATACGTTTAAAGAGTCAGTTTGATTGGAACATAGGACTGACAACACCCGGTCTTGGATCACATGTGGAGCATGAAGGAAATGTAGGCTTTGTATTTATTTCATATGTATATCTTTATATGATTCATACATAACACAAAATGTACATCTAATACAAAAATGCATATCTTTTCCATCTTAAATACAGTATATATATATATATAATTATATACATAATTTTAAATGTAAAACAGATTTTTATTATTACAAAGGTAATACAATTTCACTGAGAAAAAAATAGAAAATAAGCAAAAAAGAAGAAAAGTAAAATAAAAGACCTATAATTTCCACATCCAGAGTAATAGCCATAAGTACTGTTTCGTCTTTCAATCTTTTCCTACCATATTTTTGGACAAAATAATGCAAAAAAATAATATGGATACAAATTTTATTCTGATTTATTTCACTTAACAATATAGTGTGAATAGTTTTCCATCTCAAACTGCTCATTACACTTGCATTGCATGGATGATTTGTTTAACCCAGTCTCCAACATTTGGCATGTAGATTTTTTTTTCACTATTATCAGTAACACTGAGATGAACACTGACACAGAAAACTCTGTGTAAATCTTTAATGATTTCCTTGTAGTGCAATTCTAAAAGTGGAATAGCCTGGGCAAAAATCATGCACACTGTCCAAGACAAAATGCTTACTTTTTGCTGGAAGAAATAGGCATCAAAAGAAAGGTAATTGTTTTCACCTTTCTCCAAACTCATTCCTGTTCCATTCCAGTTCTAGATTTTCAAACTTCTACTGTCTGTTGGCTTAAATCTTCATGTGGAAATGATTCCTGCAGGATGGCATATAGGTGCAAACTCATATAGACAGACCTTGATATTTCCTTGAATAAGATGCATTAAATCCATCTTTCACACAAAGAGACACAGTGGGGTGGTGGGGGGTGTTTGTCTTCTTCTCTTTTACTTAGGGACTGTATTTACCATATAAGATAAACCCTAAATTACTTTAGACTGCATCAATTAGAATTGGAAGGAAACTTAGATTTTCCTGATTCTTATACTTCTCTATTCAGGGGAATTTGTCAATGTCCCAGTTAAAAAATGGTGCTCAGAAATGAACATGACTTTATTTCCCATGACCTGAATATTGTATTTCGATTAATGCTGCCTACAATTGGAGTCCGTGTCTTCATTGTGCCCTCAAAAAATGAAAAATGATTTTTTTTAACTGGTTGGTCTTCAGTTTTCTCCCAACAATTTCATCTTCTTAAGATTCCTACCTCTGGGTATACAGTACACAAACTCTAAGCTTACTGTCTTTGAACTATTTTAAGACATTCTGGAACTCTTTCTACTGTTGATCTTTTGTTCCTGTCTGCTTTTTCTTTTTTTATTTTTCTTCGTTTCTTTTCCTTTTCTGAAGTTATTGTCTTGTTTTACTTGTGTTAGAATGAGGGCCGTGCTCTTCTGGAAAGGCGGCATAGTTATGAAATTGGGCAGGAGGAGAATGAGCCATCCATTCCCAAGTTTTGTTTGGGACTCTTCTCTAGGACTTGCCCAGAGAAATTTGACCTTGTTCGCCATGGGTGAGGTAGCCTAGAATCCACTTAAAAGTAAGGTACACGAGGTTTGAACAAAGCTTGGCAATGGATAGCTCAGTCTCCCTGCTCAATTATACCGCCCATGCCTCTCCAGAAAGCGTGGCTCTGAATAAATCTATTCAACACAAGTAAACCAAGAGAGTAGCAGCAGCAGCAAAGGAAAAGAAGCGAAGAAAGAGAAAAAAAGGAGAGAGGAAAGAAGGATTAACTGTAGGAATAATTCCAAAATGTTCCCAAATAGTTAAAATGGTGGTACTTTGGACTTTTAAAACAAAATGTAGCATTTTGTTAGGATCAAATTATCCTAATGTTTGTCATTTGAAACAAAGTTAATTGAACTCCTCAGGCATGGATGAAGGATTTAATTATGTATTTACAAGTTCCCACTCTCAACTGGGTGAGTTCCTCAAGTCAGGGACTGTATTTTATTGATTCTTCTTTCCCTAACACTCTGGAAAGTGCCTGGCACAAAGGGTTTACGAGAAATATTTGTTCGATGGATGACTAATAAATGATTGGTTGAGTACATCCTGTGGCACAAATCTTTTGTAGTGTTTATAGGGTATAAAGATTGATTTGCAAATTTGTGATTTCAGATTAAATTAATATATGTAAAAATGATCCAACTCCATCCACTTCTGTCACAGTGAGTCCATGACTCATTGACATAGAGACACCCCCCCACACCCATACAAATACCTTTATTTAAAACAGCTTAAATGCACAAACCTATGTCTGCTTTTTTTGTGACTCTCTAAAATTCTCTATAAAATTATTGACCATTGTTATACAAAATTAACATTTTCATGATTGCTGCCTTACTATTTCAACAATTTACTTTGAAATCCAGAAACATTTCTTTAGTATCTTTTGCTATAAACCATTCGACCTATTAAGCATGAAATACTTATGATTTCTTGTTTTCAAACTGAAGTGCTTTCTTTTTGAGGTTAGATAAAAGCATTCTCTATTGTTTTTTTCCTCAATACTTTAGGTCATATTCGAAATGAAAAGGAAACCAATCCAGTTTGCTTTTGCAATTATCTGTGTACACTTTTAAGGACATTCTAATAATTCCATTGTTCTCTTCGGTAAAATGTTCCATTTTGCTCGTGGGGATGTCCTTGCACTTTGGAAAAGTTGTGGTTTGGTAGGTATTTCTGCCCACTCTTTGATTTTTATCTCATATGAAGAAACTTAGTCTCTTATAAATTTACAGCACACTAATAATCCCTCCACACTCTATCCTTTTCAGTTCATGAGTTGCTCGCGCCAAACAAATCTGCCTGGAACGTGAGATTGCCTTCTAGGAGAAATCTTTGTTCTCAACCCAGGTCTGTTTCCCAACTGTGAAAGCTTACCTTGGTTTGCTCTTCTAAAATCAGTGCATTTCTCCAAGCCCACACTCTTCTATTTTGTTTTAGTTATAAAATCATATCATTTTTAATTTACACTTTCAAATTTCACAGCCCAAAGATGAAGGGGACCAGGGCGTATGGTATCACTCTTTGTAGTTGCAGATATTGTGGTTGTTTGCTAATGTTGTTTATTATTGTATTTATCAACTGTGCTTATAAATATGGCTAAAATTTGAAGTATGGCCTTCTCTCTCTTTCCCATGGTTAGCACGAGACGGTAGGCTTACAGTTCAGTTACATCACTGTCATCAGGAATGTCCCCAATTCTAAGTGCCACTGTCTGATCTTAGTGTCCGTCTCACCGTGACGGTTTCTTTGACTCTGAAAGGAAATATTGGTCACTGATTCCTTGTGCTATTCGGGTGCACATCTGTCAGTTTGGCCATTTTTATATCCCTGCTTCTTTCTTATGATGACTGCATCCTGGATGAGCACCCTCTTCCCTCTGCTTCCAATCTATGTGCTTCTTCTGAACCCATCACAGTCCTTTGGCACTTTGGGACCCAGGGCCCGGTCGCCGGTGTATTCTACCCCCATAGCCTCAGAGATTGTTTCAGAAAGGGGCACGAGAGCTAAACCAGGCCAATGTGAATTATTTCAGGAAATTTTATTAGGGCTGGTGGGAAAGATGTGCATTTTCCAATGGGATTGCTAAATTGAGAATAATACCCTGGAGCTGCCAGGAACTATGTTATGAAGAGTACCAGCTGGATAAAGAGGCCAAGGCAAACTGAGACCAGGAGACACAGAGAAAAATACACAGACAGTGAGTGAGCCAGAAAGAGACAGAGACCGGAAGCTGACTTGTTCGGCAGCCCTGGTACTGTCACACTGACCTACTTTCATTGTTAATGTTATTTGTTTCCAGTCCACATTACACACTGCACCTTGAGCTCCTCACGAGTATCACTGATGCTAATCAGGGCTTTGAATTTGGTTTTCCTTTCACACCCTCCTTTACTAGGGTTTTTTTTATAGGCATCACAAAACCCACACACAAAACGAGTTGACTCCTTTATCAGTTCACACAAAGTTGGCATGATGGTTAATTTTCTAAATGTCAATTTGACTGGATTATGGGGTGCTCAGACCTTTGGCTAAACATTATTTCTCAATGTTATCTGTGAGGATGCTTCTGGATGAAATTAACATTTGAATCAGTGGACTCAGTGAAGGAGGTTTCCCTTCCTAGTGTGGATGGGCATCATCCAATCCGTTGAGGTCTTGAATGGAACAACAAGGTAGAAGAAAGAATTCATCCCTTCCTGCCTGACTGCTTTAGTTGGGACGCCAATCTTCTCCTGCCCTTAACACTCTTAGTTCCCAGGCCTTGGGACTCGGTTTGAGTTACGTCACAGGCTTTCTTGGGTCTCCAGCTTACAGATGGCAGATCATGAGACTTTACAGACTCCATAATGATGTGAGCCAATTCCTTATAATAAATCTCTTCCTGTATATATATCCTGTTGGTTCTGTTTCTCTGGAGAACCCTGACTAATACAGGTTTTATATAACTAACATCATTCTAGATGCAGAGGAATAAAATTAATTCATTACGTACAATGAATGCCTGAGGGCATTCAGGCTTAATTACCTCACAGACCCTTCTCCCTTGAAAAGGTCTTAATTTTTTGCTATGGTTTCTAATGACATCTATGTTTTCATGCATAAAAAAAAAAAAAAGTTCATTTTTCCCTACATTACCCAGATCTTGTTTCTATACTGCAGCCCTTGTAAACATATCCAATTGACTTTCAGCCCGTGTATGTGCAATGTTAAGTCATCATACTTTTCCCCAGAAGGGCTCTCTTTCCTGGATTTTCTCTTCAGTCAATGTTATCAAAATGGGCAGTCATTCTAGACTGCTTCTTCATCCCACAAACCTGAACAACACTGATTCCTATAGATTCTACACATGTTCTTTTGTTTTGTTTTGTTATGTTTCACAGAGAGAGAACGCGTCCACGTGAGTGCAAGCATGAGTGGGGGAGGGGCAGGGGTGAGGGGAGAGAGAATCTCAAGCAGGGTCCATATTCAGTTCCGCCTGGAGCCTGAATCAAAAGTCGACCACTTAACCGACTGAGCCACTCAGGCGCCCTTCTCCAAATGTTTTTTAAATCTGTCCTCCCAATTCAATCTCTATTGCCATTGTCTAAACTGAGCTCGTTATTTCATATCCAGATTATTTCAAAAACCTCCTAAAGTTTTTCCTTGCTTCCAGACTTTGTTTCTTTAAGACCATACTTCATAGTCCAGTAAGATCATCTTTCTAAAATATTACTTTTAGCATGTGTTTCTTGTCTTCCCCTACTCTGTCAGAGCCAGAGTTAGGATTCAAACCAGGTTTGCCTCTTCCAAAGCTTATCTTCCTTTATCTGCCATACTACACTTCCTGAGTTAATTAGAACAAGAGTTTCTTTGTTTGTGGTTTTAGCTGTGGAATCCTTGGTTTAAAAAAAATCACATGAAAATCAAAACTGGAAAACACAAATTAGAGTTATTCTGATCCTAAATACTTAGGACTCATGCCTGTCAGTCTCTTCGTGACATCCTCACATTGCCAGAACATTTTTTGCAAATCACTGACCCATTTTATAGATGAGCAAACTAAGTTCTGTCAGGTTTCAATGTCTGCCCTGTCACCATCTCTACCCACCTGTGATTCAGCTCTCTTCCCACTCCATCAATCTGCCTCCGTAAAAGATAAACTATCATATAAAGTATGATTTTGAAGAATTCATATCGTATGTTCATAAGCAAGGGGAACTAGTTTTTTGCTTTTTTTTTTATTGACACTGCTTAAAACCCTTTAGGAAAGCACATCATTCTTTGGTGAACCCAAATAGTCATCCTTTTGATTCATCTGTTTTGGAAGTTTGGTTGGCACTTATCAAGTCTTCCCATGTCGTAGATTTCATTATCACTTGATCTACCTAGAGCTTGCTGCTATGTTACACCCCTCTGTGACAGCCTGCTTATTTGTGATGAGCTCATTTAGCCTCTATATTACTTCTTATGGATAAGTATCTCTGAAAAAGCAGAATTTGTTGCTGGCCTTTACCTCTAAATCTCCTTTGAATAACTGTGCTTTTTTGTTGTTGAGGTATCATAAACATATAACATTATCCTGGTTTCAGACATACAACATAATGATATGGTATTTGTATATATTACAAATAAGTCTGTAATTATGATTTTTTGTAGCTTTCCAGACCTTTAAGTAAACTCAACTAATTCTGCCTAACAGGTTGTATGCCATTGCGTGAGCCTTTAAGACCAAACGTCTGAATCAAATATAGTTGCTTATAAGACTTGAAGTGGATTATGTTTGTGTACAGAGATAGATATAGTTCCCCCCTTATTCCCTCTGCTCCCCAAATCATTTTATATGCAGAGATCTTCTATGTTTAAAATGATCCCTGTGCAGTAAAGATATGGCACAGAAATGTCATACAGTCGTGGTTTGCATGGAGGACTGAGGAATAGATAACAAGATTGCAGGAACATGGGACCTAGAAGCAGAACAAGGAGATGGGAACAATAGGCCAGGAAGCTTAGGAACAGACTTCCTGGGAGGCATGGAAGGTGTCCAGGAACCTTCGACCCTTGGGGAGAGAGCAAATGAGGAAGATTACAGAGTATGGGGCCAGATTATGCCAAAGATGTGAGAGAAGAACCTTGTCAATGAGGAAGTGATTGAGAACTGTCTATGGCATGTAGTATTCTGTGGGTCACCTGCAAAGGTTTTGCATGCTACGAATGGACAAGGATTTGTATCTTCATCTTCCTTATCCCTCCAGGTCCATTCCGCTGAAGCTGTGGGCTGGGTCAGATAGGACCATTCCCTAAGACCCGGCTATGACCACAGCCTTGACATTCTTAGATGAAAGGCTTACATTTCTAGATGTGACTTTAGGGCAGTTTTTGTTAAAATGATATTACATTCCAATAGTGGGTTCTAGAGAAATTTTGAAAAGTTCTTTTTCTGACCAAAAAAAAAAAAAAAAAAAAACAATTTGGCAAATATTTTTCTGTTCCTATCAATAAACTATGATATATGACAGTATTCTTTTTTCTTCTAAAATCATCAATCATGAACAATACCCATCTTCTTTTTACACTATGAAGTAGAAGACAGTTATAACACGTTTTCTTCCATTACCAATATTAACCATAATACTCCTGAAGTTCAGCACATAGGAAGTGCTGAGATAAACAATTCAAACACTTTTTTTTTTTTTTTTTGGTTCTGTGCCTTCGGCATCAGTAACTGCGCAGCCACAATCCCTGAGAAATAGCCTGTCATCACACCTATTCTAAACCTGCCGGGGGGTGGGCAAGGGATTGATACAGGATAGGGATTCCTGATACCCCTTGATAATATGCTGTCCCATTTTTCCTGTACAAAACTCTCATGCCCAGAATTAAACTAAACACCCTTTGAAGGAAAGACAAGCTTTCACGGTGTTTGCACAGCACAAGAAAAAAATACATACTTTTCATATCAAGACTTAAACTAAGTCTCCTTTTTTTAAGACCTACCAAAGCCAAATGAGAGAGAAACCCAAGCTATAATTTAATCTAAGAGGAAGTGTTCAACTTTTTTAAACCAACAAAAAGAGCATTGCAGAAAGAGGCTTGTTACTAATTATATTTTGCTGACATATGCCAATTATATTCAGCAATATTGTTCTCCCAGCCTGTTGGGTCACGTAACAGCCTGAGAGAACAATGATGCTGAATTAACAATTGCAGTGAAAGCTTTCAAGAATCTCTTACTCAATTAGATGCTGACAAATTTACCTGTAAGTCATAAAAATTTTATGAAATTTAAATAGTTTCATAAAGTGCATGTACTTCACATAGTTAACACAATAGCTCTGAGATATGGAGTCCATTTTTATATATTTATAATGCTCCTTTCTTACATTTAAGTGACTTAGTAATTATATATATTTTTAGCCATTTTATCACATAATGAAGTTGTTTCTGCAAGTCATTTGAAACTAATATAGAAAATGGAATTCAATGATTCAATGGCCTTCCAGTGACATCCAGTTGTTTTATGATTATACAAACAAATCATTTAACTTTAGAGGTCCAGTGCTATTAGATATTGAAGCAAAGATTAACCACAAATACCAAGATTAAGCCAAAAGAAAGATGTTTTTAAACATTCACAACTTACAGAAATATTAATAATCTTATTGAGATACCATATATATTATAGTCTCATTAGGAATACAGTTTGCTTAAATGTATGACAGAACTGCTTTTTGTTAAACTATTGTTTCAGAAGAATATGAGGGGCGCCTGGGTGGCTCAGTCTGTTAAGCTTCTGACACCGGCTCAGGTCATGATCTTGCAGTTCGTGGGTTCCAGCCCCGTGTCAGGCTCTGTGCTGACAACTCGGAGCCTGGAGCCTGCTTCCGATTCTGTCTCCCTCTCTCTGCCCCTCCCCCACTTGCATTCTTTCTCTCTCAAAAAATAAATAAACATTAAAAAAATATATTTTAAAGAAAAATAGGAGAATGTTGCCATAGCCATTGTACAGACAGAAAAGTAGAGGCACAGAACTAGGTTTGCATGATGGAAGTATAACACAGCAAGTCTCACACAGGACTAAAATGGGCTCCAAGAGTTTCTTTGGACTCTATGTTGATTTCCCCCTCCCCCCGCTTCAGTGAAAAGTTCTAAGATTATTCAAACTTTGAGAACACATAATGACAGAAAATCTTAAAGAAGATAGAGATTTTATTACATATGTCTTATTCTTTGATTCAATTATCTAAATATATATACATATATACTTACATATATATTAATGTGTATATATATATATATACACACATACACATACACACACACGCACACACACACACACACACACATACACATATATAAATGACAAACTCCTTGAGAACAAAAATTGTATTTAGCTTCCTTAAGTTACGGACAGCAAAAATGTGTCATGTCTAATTGAAACAAGCTTTACTAATTCCATGTGAAAATGTTGATGGCAAACTTAAAGATACTCAGGCTGTCTTTATGTAAGATGAAAACTATGTTAAGTAAGACAGATTCTGACCTTCCTTAAAATTCTCTTTTAATTACTTTTCTTTTAATGTTATCAAAATTAGCTATATTTCAAATAATTTTCACATAGTATATTATGTTTCCAACAAGAATTATTAGAATAATGTTATCTATAAAGTCTTCCGAATAGCATGGGACTCCTTTCTAAAGCACTCTTAGGCTGTACCAGGAGGGACTGAATAATTTAACAGGAAGTTTGGGTAAATCCAAAATAGTGATATTGTTTCCCTTTAAACCAACCATATCTATATATCCCCCAGTCTTATAAGCCCTTGTAAGTTTTCCTTGATCCTTTCAATTTTGAAATGTGTGTGTGTATGTGTGTGTGTGTGTGTGTGTGTGTGTGTGCGTGTGTGTGTCAAGAGCAACAGATTTTTTTTTTCCGACCATTTCTCAAAACACAGATTCTAGCTACTGGTTCAAAAGTCAATTAGAACATGTATGTGGGTTGTGAGTATCCTACGCTTAGTCTCATTTACATGATCTCTTTGCACTCTGGTAGGTGGGAATGGCTTATGGAGCCTTTACTTGATTTTGCATATTGACCTTGACCACTGAGGTTTTCACAAAATGCTTCTTGCTTGTGTAAGGCAGCCATTGTTCCAACAGTTCTTCCTTTCAGCTTGAGAAGGCTTCAGGTCATGAGATATGGCCCCTTCTTTGACCCAGTATCTTTGTTTGGCTTTTTCTCTTGAAATGATCTTGTGCTGACTTCCATATCTGCACTATCATTCATTCTTTCTTGCTTTTTCTTCTCTCATTCCCTCCCTCTTCCCCTTACTTGCACATACACACGCATGCATACGCACACAGAGGAAAATCTATATGTGTCAGACATTCAGCAAGGGAAAGACAAAGGCACTGAGTTAATTACCCATCATTTACTGCTGCTGAGAAGAACAGATGGCAGCAGACGATATGTAAATGGCAAGGGGCAGTGAATTATTCGATTTTTTTAGATTAATCGTCGATGACAAAGGAAGTGATTACAGGCTGTGACATTTATACAAATGTATAAAGTACATCACACTAAAAAATAGAGCTTAATATTATTATGAGGATGTCAGGCATATGAACACTATTGTCACAATACAAAGCAACAAATTTTACAATAACCCAAGAATATGTTCCCCCTTTACCTTAAAACTTTAGGGAGTCCTAGACTCTGAAAAAAAGGGAATTCAGGTCTGAGTATTATGAAATATTCACCCCAAACCTAACCAAATTAAATAAGCACAAAATATAAGGAATGCACTACACGGTAGAATAATATTTATTGGAACATGAAACAAAACCGTATTGTTTGCTCACAACAGATCTGGTGCCATATCAGTGAGTAGACTGTAAAACAGAAAAGGTGCTAATAAAATACAAGCTAGAAATAGAAATTAAAATTAAAGGTGATGCTTGGCTGAGAGGCCCATGTATGTGATGTGGAAGAAGAACAAATTAAAAGGAAAAGAAAAAAAAGGGATTGTGTTCTTATTACATCAAAATACTGTCCTATCAGACACACACACAGAGAAAATCTCCCAATAATTTTCAAGGTCAAAATGAAGAAATTTTTGGCCAACCTTCTCTTCTAAGTAATATATACATATGTATAAACATGAACCCAAGAGCACAGACACACATGCACACACACACACACACACACACACACACACACACTTCCGCCTCTTTGCAAGAGGGAAGCATAGTAGCCTGTACTTTGTTGTTTCAATAATTAACCCATACACAAACAAATCAGATGCTTTTTTTTCTTCAGATCAGAGAAACTTCCCCATCATCAAAATATTTCAATCACCCCGTTATTAAATCTATGTGGTGCTAATAGTATTGAAACGAGAGGAAGCCATCGAGCCACACATTTGTTCCCTGAAAGCATACCAGTCACTGTGGTTCTGAGGCTGCCCCTTTGGATGAGAGCTTAGCTCCAAATCTCTACATAGAGAAAGGGGGAGAGTTTAGGGTACATTTATTTATACTCTTCAGAAATACTTTCAAAACCTGCAAGGCAAAACATCACCAAAATTACTGCTGAGTACTTCACCATTATGCATTCTTTGTTGACAATAGGGTCACTGGTGCCTGTGTGTGTGTGTCTGTGTGTGTCTGTATGTGTGTGTCTGTGTGTGTGTGTGTGTGTGTGTGTGTGTGTGTGTGAGAGAGAGAGAGAGAGAGAGAGAGAGAATCATCCGCGTATGAGGGGGTGGGAGCCGGGTTGGGGGAGGGGCATTATTAGTCAGCAGCAGCAGCACGAGATAGACCATTTAAGTCTGCCAATCCATTCTGAATGAACGTGGGTTCAGGAATAAAGTGCAGGCAGAACCAATCTGCCCTGAAGAAAAGAAAAGCATAAAATATTGCATAAAGAAAGGAGAATTTCCAGGGTGACTTTAATAGCGACCCAAACTGGCAGGTGCATGAAGCAAACTATTAGCTGTGCATTCAGGTTTTAGAAAAATATTATTGTTTTTTGTTATTTTTTTTCATTTAGTCATACAAAACAATACTCAGAGATGTAAATAATGCTGATTTATGCTTTGCTGTAAACACGATGGGGTACACTACTTTACTACTCCCTTTTTAAATGTTACCTATATATACATGTTACTGACATTATATAAAACACGCTTAAATATAAGTGATTGTTATCTTTAGTTGAAATTGAGCCTAAAATGTAGCCATATTATCCTTACTCAGCATTTCAGGTTTTTCAATATGATCATCTTTTAACCAAAAACATTGAAATATTAGTGAAGGCTAGCCACCACCTAGACCCCATGACTAAATATCTGGACCCCATGGCAAAAAAGGACAATTATTTTACCAAATACTTGTAGGTGTGCTCCATAATCACCTTGTCCTCTACACTTTCAAGGCACAGTGTTTGTGACGTTAAGTTCATTCGTAACAAGGAAAAATAAGCCAAAGCAAATAATTCTCTTTATATGGGAAGAGGGAAATATTCCGAAAGAATCTATATGTAAGAAAGAATTCTGGAAATGCATGTAAAATCTTACAATATTAAAATAGCAGCCCTATGAAGCCAAAGATGTTTGCTACTACTGAATCTTTGTGAGAAAATCTATTGAAAGTCATCATTCCTGCTGTCGATAGTCTCATTTTAAACAAAACAAAGCAAAAATTAGAAAACATATTTATCCACAGTGAAAACTATTGTCCAAAATAATCTTTATTGTTTAAAAATACATCCAAAATAACAATAAGCAGTTTGGTTCGAATCTTCTTTGGATTTTATTAGAAGTCTCTTTCCCCAATTGATAGGGGGAAAAAAGACAAATGGAAATATAATTGCTAATCAAACTCTTCTATATGAACAGTTAGCTTGCAATTGTATTTACTCTGTTTTAGCAAATTGTTTTGTAAATTAAAAAACATTGAAAATGCTTTTATAGAAAATCAAACCAAATTTTATTTGCTTGCTAACAGACTATAGTAAGGGCATATGTTATGAATGTGCTATTCAAAATAAACAAGGACTTCTTTAATAATATTATCAGATCAAAGTATCATACATAGCAAAATCTTAGCAGGTCAAAGCCGTTAGAGGGAAAAGAACTATACTCCTTTTGAAGAAGTATAGATTATAAATACAGAATGTATTAATCGAATATTACATAAGAACTTACATAGAAAATAAATTCATTGTACATAGTTTATATACTAATGGTTTACTCAAAATATTAAATTATAATCTGCATATGTATTCAAGTTCTAGAAGGAAACATTTTGGTGGTGAACATAGACATTTATTAAAATGCTCATATTTCTAAATGACATTTAGAGATATTTTAAAACAGTAATTTGGGAATTTGCGGTAAATATATTTTAGGAAATGTATCTAAACTTCAAAATTATTTATTTAAATTGAATATTAGTTTGCCATCAAAGCATCTTTACACCAAATGAAATAAGCATTTGCAACGAGACATAATAAGAGGAGTTAAAATGTCTAAAAGCTGTCTGCTCATAGAATATAATGAGCCTGTGCATTTCAAAGAACACCGAAGGCGATCAGACAAAATAAAATATTCCCTAAAATCAAAAGACGAAGATCTATAGTCCAAACGTAACTTGTTTTAGTTTATTCTTTGCTTTGCTTTAAGGCATATATTGTAAGCTTCTCCTATCTGAAAATAGAACAGAAAGCTAGGCCTAACATGAAGAAGTGAACTGCATGGGATGCGTAAGTAAAGAAATGTATTTCATGAGAGCTTATTTTTATGCCTTTGTACTTTACCTTTCTAAACAGTATCACTTGTTTTTGTAAAACATTTTAGTAACATTTTGCATTTCGCGTGCACACAAACACATATTTTGTGTATTAAATATTTACAATGCATTTTACGTACATAATACATCTCCTTACGCCAACACTAAATTATTTGACAACAGCAAATATAAAATGTCCCCGAAGAGAGAATGAATGCAGTAGCCCTTTTTTTCTTTTAACTGAATGAGGTAATATTAATAGTATTTCAAAGCACAGAATATCTCTAATTTGCCTACTTGCTTATTTAGAGATGGTAAAATGTATTTTGCCTTTTGAAAAGAACATCAATTCAAAGAATTATGAAATTCTGTCTTGTAAGAGTAGACCTTCCATTTAATCTTTGGATGATTCTTCCAGTTCAACTCAACTGACTCCATTTTTATCAGTTCTATTTTTAAGGATAATACAGAATTTACTATAGCAACCTAAACCCAAGTAGTTTTCCCACTTTCTTTCTTGATCTAAATCAAACCCATAGAGCCCTCTATTGGAGGGATTTCAGATTGCCTTGTGTTGCCTTTATTTGGAGCACAGGAAATGTTTGGAATGTTCACCTTTTTTATTTTATGCTAACAATTTTTTTTTCAGAAGGCATAGGACAGTAGGTTACATGTGACCTCCCAACACAACAAAAAAAAAAACGTTTTGTGCCAAGATAATAAAATATAAGCACATGATACCTCTGTTCCAGAAACTCCAATCTGCGTTGCATTAGTTCGGGGAATGATGTTAAACTAGCAGATTCTACGGTACTACAGTCATCAGTCAGTAAAACACTTGGATGCTGTTTTCACAAAAGGGACTGAATACAGGCATCCTCGGATTTCGCCTGTAGGAATGGCCGAGACGCAAAAGATCTACTCATTTGACGAGTAATCATTTAAATGGGTTCTAGGAGCTTTTAAAGTATTAAAATATTTATACATTCATTTGCAACAACAATAGTTTCCTACATTTAAAAAAGACGTAATGCAAAGAGAAGATTCCTGAACTTTTAAGGATTATTTTTTTTAACTATATGAGGCTTTTCGTTGAGCCCATTTTTCATGACCAAATCCAGGAGGAAGGGTGTCTGCATACCAGGCTGCCACCTTTCCTGGACATCCCTGGGCTCCTGCATGTGGCAAACATCCCTCTGGGCCTCTCGTAGGTCTCTTCCGCTCATCCAGATTGCTGTTTGGCTTCAACGGTGGCAGTTTCTCACTCCCCTCCACGCTTAGGGCTGCTACCCTGAGCGGCACCCTCATCTTCTCAGAGAACTACCCTCGCTGATGCAACACAGCGCTGCTCCCTCTAACAGGAGCATGACACATTCAACTTCATCTTTTGTAAAACTCAGTGGTGCTCTACATGCTAATGGAATGACTTTCACGGCTAATGTGGCTGACTTCTTGGCTGGGTCAAGAAGCATCTTAGTTGGCATCGAGTAACTAATATTTTAATGCATTGTCTTCATGAAATTTCCCTCTCAGTGCATGTGGCAGGCTGCCAGAGTTGGAAAACCCTAAAAGGTTACCCAACAATTTGTAGAATTCTCAATCATATGAAAATGCACAGTTTAGTCCTATTTTTGCCAAAGTTTTAGTGGTCGTCCATCTTAAAAAATGTTTAAAAAGTATGTGCACATCAGCTTGTCTACTCCCAAGGACCCTCAGCTTCTGTGATTTAGGCAAAAATAAGTCAAACTACTTATCATCTCAAAAAAAGGCTTTTTGCTAGCCCCAGGCAAAGGGCATGAGGTCTATTTTTTGAAAGACTCAATTATCCCAAATTATTTAAGAAGATATCAGAAAGTAGGCTTTAGAAACCTTCTCCACATGAAAGGAAATGCTGATCTTCTTACCCCTAAGCCAAAATGAAGCTTTTCTCTAATACTTATCCGAGCATACCTAGTCTCCAATAAAACTACTTGAAAGTTTATATAATACATATCTGTTTATATAATACACATATGCATATTTTGAGGGAATGAAAGAAGAAACGTAAGCCCAGGGAACAAAGCCTAGGTAGGCATGAAATAAGTAACTTCCCCTCGGTCAAAATTTGGGAAGAATTTGGGAATGAGCTCATAAAAATCAAGACCACTGCTCTGCTTTATCCTTCTTGCTTTGGCTTTCATGGGAATCCGCATGGAGTACCTCTTGTGCGCATTCGCCACAGTCATTTGTGTACATTATCTCATTCCATAAAGGGAAGGAGAATAAGAGGATTCGACATTGACAAATACAGGTAAGGTCAATCCAAGGTGTTTGAGACAATTAAATTGGGGTCATGAAGGGCAAAAGAGTTGAACAGCATTTCAAAAATAATTCCAAGACCGTAGAATTAGAAACGGGCCTTGGAGAGAAGGCCAGTTTTCCTAAACTTGAATTCATTTGCATGACTCTCAAGAATTTTCTTCAGTAACTGCAAGATAAGGATTCCAGCTATGCAGAGAATGGTACTCACAATTCTAACCAAATGAAGGAGCAAAATCTTCAACCAAAATAAAACTCAAAGGATTATTTTATACCCATCAAATGGTTCTGGCCACTTGGTCTCAAATTCCTGAACTCCGAGCACAGCCACTAGGAAAGGTATCTTTCCCTGGTGAGCAGATTCACCCCTGCTGTCTCACAGGTGGTGACAGGAGCGTGTCCGGGGCCAGTATTCAGCACAGGCAAGCCACTGCAGTAATTAGACCTGCCTCAGCATCTTCACACACTTGGCTATCACTGTGATCTACAGCTCATATTCTGAGCTGGTGGATCTAGATTAATCCTGTAGAGTGAGTCTCCACATGTTCTGCATGCATTTTTTTTTCACTGATTAGGTTTCCTTGGTTGACTTTTAGCCTAAGAATCAAATAGAGATGCATTTCTGTCATTTGCATCTTTGCACCTGACTGTGCTCATTTCAAGAATCAACACTGCCTTTGGAGGATGGATAAAGTAAGTAGTTGAAGAATAATGTCTCTTTTGGGACACACATTAAATGTGTATATGTGAGAAAGCATCACATGCTAAAAAAACAATTTGCTTAATACCACCTCAAACTTTTGTTACTGAGGAGCGAAGACTGCTTATCGATAACTAAAATGAGAATCACCAGGCCTTCTAAAAAAAAGTGATCACCAGACATATGTGCCTAGTGTCTTTCTTAAAATATTTTGAGAATAAAATCTCAACTGACTATAGTATCGGAGTATCTGATATTAATATCTACCTGTCTTTGCACCCGGTGACAAAGGTGAGCACTTGGATTGTCTCTATTATTAATAGGATTCTGCAGATATGTATTTTAACTTCTTATTTAATTAATGGAGAAAGATTTTCTTACACATATTTTCAGGATTTCTAAAATCAATTTCAGGATTGGAAGAATTACCTGGGCCTCTTCTCTTTCAGTGGAAATATTTAGTAAAATAATTTGAGCATATAATCAAACCATCGACAAGATATATAATACTCTGAGTTTCAATAGGCTGAATTTCAGCAAATTAGATCAAGTTTTACAAAATTGATAAAATTAGATAAAAAGCAAAAAATCCATTTTGAAAATTTTCTTAAAATAATAACCTAGAAATGCCTTCATCTAAGGGAAAAAACACTCTGAAGATTTGTTTTTTATTTGACTGATGAGTAAAAAGGCATTCAATATGGAAGCCCAAGTTTACATGGCAATCAGATAAATCTCTAAAAATGAATAAAAATTAGGTCCTAGTGTTTTCTAAGTTTGCCTATACAAATATCTAAGGAGAGCATTACAATTTAAATTTCTCCCCTGTCTTTGTGGACTCTAAATCAAAACAAAGCCGTAGTTGTTCCAAAAAACATGCTCATCACTAGCAGTCACTAACAGAATTCTAGAAAAAGCTGGGGATGATCTTCCTCCACTGATGATATATGAGGGGTTCCTGATGCCAGCTCTCTATGGGTTGTATTAATAGTCCTTGGAGCCTGGATTGATGTTAATTAGAAATATCTTCATGTTAAGCACTAAACTTTCATCCAGCAGCCTCACATTCCATAATTTTCTAAATTTCAGAAAAAAGCAAATACATCTTTGGCCATTAAGCTATTAGGAGAATTATGTCAATGTATACGAGAGCAAGGTTTTTAAAGTGGGGAAGAATACACCAGGGCCCATCTTTCTGCCTGTAAGCTCTCTCTGTCTCTCTCTCTCTCTCTCTCATCAAGCCATTCTAGCATTTTATCAAGTATGTGTCCGTTAAAATGCTTTATTTATCCGTTCACTCCTCTCTTTACAACCTTCGGTTGATGTAAGGTCAAGGGCAGAATCCTTGGCTCAGTGTTTAACATCAGGTTGCCAGATCAAATGTGGGATGCCTAGAGAAATTTGCATTTCAGATAAAAAACAAGCATTTTTCATAAGTGTGCAGTATTCGGGAAATAAGTAAAATTATTTGTGGTTTATCTGAAATTCACATTCAACTGGGCATCCTAAATTTGTATTTTCTCAGTCTGGCGCAGACCCCGATTCCAACACTTTTTGTCAGCTAATTTTCCCACCGCTGCAGAACTAACTCCAGCTAAACTGGGAACTCTATGTTCCCGCACACACCTGCACTTCCCCAACTCCACATATTTGTTCAGTGTTGCTTCTGCCCATCATGCCCTCCTCCAATCGATTAAAACTCTACTCATCTTGAAGACCTAGTTCAAACTGCATCATTTCCATAAACTCTTACCTGATTGTTCCAGAGTGAATTCTTACGGTACATGGTCGTTCGTACTAATTCGTCAGTTGTCTCTGCCCTACAGTTTATCTCTCATAGGTACATTTCAAACTTCATCTAAAACCTGGATCAGGTCTTAACTTTTCTCACACTGGGGCTCACGCCCTCAAATAGTTGATAAACCCCATTAGCAGGGCTGTTGTTTATCTTGTACATTTGCATACTGACCCCAGAATGTTACCTTGAGCACAGTGTACTCTCAGGAAGGGAAGCAGAGGTGAATATAGGTGCTAGGAGGGGTTTACTATGGACTAGAAGTTGTACGTGTTACTGGCATCATCCTTACAACAGATTAGCATCATCTTCTCTTTGAAGAAACCAAGGTTCTCGGAAGGGTTAAGCATCTTGCACAAGTTCACGTAACCGAGGCAGAATCTGAACCCAGGTCTGACTCCTGAGTCAACGCCACGCCATTGCTTCCATTAATGCTGTCATCATTTGCTGCTGCTGCTACAGCTGCCACGACTGAGTTTTCAGTGCTGGATTGGAAGGCTCAGGAAATGAAAAATCTAGGCAGGGAAGCTGAGGTCAAGTAGGCAACTAAGGAACTTTGTAGGAAGCACAGATTGCAGCTGGGGCGGACGCTGCCATCCTGGGAAAAGCAAGAACAGCTGGGGCAGCAGAAGAGAAAAACCCACTGCATGGGGTGAAGAAAATTAAGTGGAACAGAAGCAGAGCTGACTCCACATGTCCTGGTAACTGAATGTTTGCAAGCAAACAGCGGTACAGAGCCAGCCCAGGAAGAGAGGCTAGTCCCCGGCTCTCCCTGTCGGCTCAAGCACTTTGGGTCTTGCCTCACAGCATGGTTGGTTGAAGAAAAGGAGGAAAGAAGGGAAGCGGCAGGCAAAAGCCCAAAGTTGAATTCCCAACAGAAAGTAAGCATTTATGTGCAGTAATTGCCTGTAGGTCAGTAGATTCTTAAAAAGCATGAAAGCTCCCTAAAGGTCAGTGAACATTTTTAAAAATTTCAGTGCACATTTGTGCACCATTGCATGCTTTGCTATTTTTCAGCTCCAAGCTCAGCAAGGGAGAAATGTGGTGATTCTAGGGTCTGGGAGCTTCACCCTGCCCTGTGGAAAATACCATCTACTAGATATACCATCACCCTTATCTAGGAAGGCTTATCTAGTGATAAATTTCATTTATGCCTCCCTGCTGTTCAGAGGCCCCTGCAGTCAGCATGAGGGAGATAAGAATAGAGGGACTGGATTTTTTCCCTCTTGCTTTTGTGGGCTTCTGACATGGAGACCTATCATTTTAACATATTTTGTGTAGTTAAATGTGAATCATTTGGAAGAACATTCCAGAGAACATTCACCTGCCCACTTAATAGCCTCAGTAGCTAAGACTAAAAGCAAACTGTGGTTGTCAGGATAAGCAATGATTCCCCCACAATGCCAAAGACATTATTATAAACTCAAGATCAATAGACATTACAAAGCAGTGTTGCTTTTATTTTCAGCTTTAACCTTTGAGAAAAGCAAGGCTTCAGAATATCGAATCAGATCAGCACATCAGTGATTGCAGACACAGATACAATTAGGGCACACAATTAGGGTGCAGCCAAACAATTATAAATCTTCTTTGTGAGGTGCCTTAGTTTCCTATCCTGTGTGGATATCCACACAAATAAAGCATCTCATTGTACAGAGCTTATTTTTCTTAACATATATCAAAGTGCATTTCCGTTTTACATATGGAAAAAATAAAGTCAGATTGTTTATAAACCCTAGATGTTGATTAACCTATCAGGATCCAGCCAAGATGAGTGGCCAAAACCAAATTAAATGCATGAGGTAAAATTCATGTCAAACGACGTAAAATCTGTGAAATCTTATCCAGCATCCAGACGAATAACCTTCTCTACTGACAAAATCTTGGTGAGCTAGAGACCCCTTTTCAGCCGTAATGCTGCAATATCCCTACTGAGGACAACTGGATTTCCGAAGCACCTATGATCTGGAGTACTTTTCTTCTAAGGCTGCGTTTCTGCCCCCTTGTCACTATTTGTGAAACCCTAAAGGTTCAGACTCAGGGGATGGACACAGGATGTTCTGGAAGTAAGACAGACTAAATAGCAGTGATAGGAGGCTGAGCTCCCCCATTAAATCTCCAGCTTGTTATCTGTTTTAGAAGCAAGACAAATCCTTCAGACACTTCAAGGGCATACAGGTGTACTGAAATATGAAATCTTGCTAATAAATGACAGCAACCAGCCAAGCACACCGGCTGGCCAGCAGCCACTGGAAGTGAAATGATTCTCTTTGACCTAAACCGTGACTCAGGTGCTTTCTTCTTTTCTTGTCTTCTCTCTCTGTCTCTCTTTGTCTCTCCCCCACCCACCATCTTTCTCTTTCTGTCCCCTCCCTTCTTCCCTCTTCACTGCTAGAACATGTGGACGCACACACACACAAACACACACACACGCACACACACACACACACAACCTACACACATACACACACACACTCGAGTGTATGCACCACCGAGATCAGGTCTATGATAGCATCCAAGATCCAGAGAAATTCATTTTTTTGCCTCTTCTAAGTCAAGGTATGCCCATGGATTGGAAATATCGTAAAATATATGTCTCCAGAGCAAGGGAGCAAGAAGGCCTAGAGAAGCCCATACTTACTTAATATGCTATCTTCATACACGTGAAGAGGGTAAAATAGGGCCTTTAAGTACAGATGAAAGGCAGCAGCGTTGTTCATCCTAAAGAAGACCAGGCTAAGAGGTGATCTGATTACCAGTCTCAAGTACACAAAGGGCATTCTTATGAAAGTGACGGTGATTGATTGCTCTCCATATTGACAGAGGACCCGACAGGACGAAATGGGCTTAAAGAAAGGGTCCAGTTAAACGTAAAGAAAAATGTGTTCAACTTCAGGTTGATCAAACACAGAAATGGCTGTCAAGGAGTGTAGGAAGTTTGTTCCAGAGCACCTCAGAAGAAAATAAGCCATTATCTTCCTGGTGTCTAGAAATACGCATGTCTAGAAGAACCTACCCAGTAAGCACTGATTGCTAATTCTATGTGAATGGTTAGGAGATGAGAATGGGAGGCAGAAAAGAAATGCTATTGGAGGATTACATCGGAAGGCCTGCCGTATGTAGCATCTATTTGGTACTCCTTTCACGACACCAAAACCAATCTTGTGAGCGAGCTCCATGTTGCCACTTGCCTGCCCCATCCGTGTCTTGAAGTCTATCCATCACTTGGCCACTGAACACCATTATCTTAGCCCTCCTGCTTACTGGTTCCTCCTTTTCACCCCGACCTCTGAGACGGATATACTCAGATGCAATCCTTGGACTGCTTCTCCTCTCTGGCTGTACTCACCCATAGCTGCTCTCATCCAGCCCTGTGTCTTTAAATACCACTGAGGTTTTTGAAGACTCCCAAGTTTAAGTTTCCAACTGGACTTCTCCTGAACTCTAAACTCAAGTAATCCCACTGCATACCCTAACCCTATCTCCCCCCACTTGGATCTCTAATAGAAAGAGATCTAATAAAACCAAGCTCCCAATTTCCCTCCATGTCACTGAATTTAACCTTCCACCTCTTTGCCATCTCTTTAATGGCAACTCCATTCTTCCAGTTGCTCAGGCCCAGGGTCGTGGAATCTTTCTAAATGTCCTCTCCCTTCTCCACCCACAGCCAACCCCTAGCAAATTCTACCAGTAATATTCTCAAAATACATGCATATCTAACCCTTTCGACTGCTACCGCCCTGCTTCCAGCCACCATCATCTCTTCTCTCAATTATTGCAACATTTTCGCAATTCACCTCTCTCCTTCTGCCTCTCTGCTTACCACCCTACGCAGCACAGGTGATCCTTTAAAACTTTGTTAGTTCATGCGACTCTTCTGGTCAAATCTTTTATCGGCTTCCAATTCATTCAGATGAAAGCCAAAGCCATAGGTAAGATTGGGCCTCTCTGACCTCATCCCCTATCTTCACATTGACTCATTTCTAGACTTGCCAGCCTCCTTACTGGTCCTCCATCATGCCAAGCATGCTTTTACCTCAGAGTCTTTGCCTCTGCCTGGAAATTTCTTTTCTTAGATATATGCAAGCTGGACTTTTCCCTTTGCACCCCTGCTAAAAGGACAATGTAATAGTGACTAACCATGACTAACCATGATAAAATTGTTACCCCCTAGACCTGTGCCAGCGTTTCCTCTCCTCCTTGCTCTGCTTAGTTATTTATTCTATCTGGAATGACCATATAATTTACCATCCAAAGAGACATTTATGCAGCTGAAAGGAGGTACCATTTCAATTTTTCACATTGAAGTATAATTGACATATAACATTATATTAGTTTGGGTCATATGACATGACTTGGTATGTGTATATACTGCAAAATGCTTACCGCAATAAGCCTTACAAAACGTGTCTTTCGTATGATAAGAACTGTCAAGATCTACCCTCTCAGCAACTTTCAAATATGCAATACAGTATGATTAACCATAGTCACCATGCTGTACATAACATCCACATGGCTTATTTATTGTGTAAATGGAAGTTTGAACCTCTTGGTCACTTTCACCCATTTTACACATTATCCCTACCTCCCTTCCCTCCGGCAACCACAAGTCTGTATCCTCTGCACCTATGAGTTTTATTTGGTTTGAAAGGAGGCACCATTAGTGTCCAAGACAGGCAATACACAAACCAGAGTTTTCCAGGCAAACCGGGATATATAGTCAATAGGACCCACCCACAGAGTATTTGTTCATTCACCTGTTTGTTGTTTGACCCTCTCCCCTGGAACATAACCTCCAAGAAGCCAGAAACTTTTTGTTCATGATGATATCCAAAGAAGGTGCTGAATAATTTATCGATTGAATAGATGGCTGCGTGAATAAATATCTCCTGTACTGAAGTGAACCTATCGAAACCCGTAGCTATACCAACAACAACAAAACTCTTAGCGGACATTTTGCGATGCCTGCTAAGTATGTGCCGGCCGCCATGATGACTACTGTCCATTGCCTTCTTACTGACAGCTGACAGCCATTCTCTAGGGCCCACGTCACAGACCGAAGGACGACACTCAGGGACAATGAGGGTCTGCCCCTGTTCACACAGCTAGGAAGTGCAGCGTGCCCTTTACACTCAAGTCTCTCCTTCTCTAAAATGACCCGCTGTCGGGTCTCTCTGCCTATAATCTGTCTCCAATCCATTGTATCCTCTGTCCTCAGCCGTGTCTTCCTAACACACACACCCCTGCTTCGGCTTCCATGCCTTTCCGGTGCATCCCAATTGAAGCCCAACCTCCTCCACCTGTCACTCAAAGGCCCCTGAGGTAGAGTGAGCCCCACCTGCCTGCTACTCCCATCACCCTCCCCCCAGTCTCCTCCCACCCTGCCTGAGAACCTCCAAGTCTCCACAGCAGAGGCAGCTCTTGTCTTTCTCACTGTTCCCTGGACAGGGCAGGGTTTTCAGCCTTGTGCTCATGCTGAAGCTCCTCCCCATCTTTCCCGTATCTGTCAAAGTCTGACCCCATTCCATCCTGTTTGTCCCCTAGTATTTCCCAAACCCTCCTGGTGAATGTCAAGTTCTCTCTCTCCCAAATCTGAGAATGCTTAGTTTAACTCACTCACTGTTTATTCCAATAGGCTTTATTGAAGCTATTTATGTGTGGTTATTAGAGATTCACGGAGACAGGAGCCGTGCCTAATTCCTCATTGTACCGAGCAGGGCCTAGCAGCGTGCTTGGAGCACAGGAGAAGCTAAAATGGTATTGATGTTGCTGGATGTGCTGCACGTGGATTGTTTAAGAAGCAGTTGGGGATGCAGAGGGGAAACTCGAGATAGACATTGCAAAACATTCACGTGCAAGTGAAACATACATGTGTAAGAGAAAATGAAAATTTTAAGAAAACGAGTGACGAATGAGAAGCCTAAAGAAACGCCACATTTAAGGTAGAAGAAGCAGCTTCATTTTTAAGAGCAATTTGCCATTCATAGTCTTATATAATATGTAAGTATATACAATATTGCAGAGAATTGAATGAATAAATTGCATCATGATAGAAATCTCCTCCCTTTTCCTGGCATACCTAGGACTGATATCTTGGTCATGATCGTGTGGTCTCCATGTGGAGTTAGATTTAGAGCAGCCCCCATGCGGCATCAGAATTCATATGTAAAAAATATGTATGTTATTACAGGTAGCTCTACACCAGTGACTTTAGGGGGGAAACTATATACTTGCTTGCATGAGATCATTCTTTTAAGCTACCGTTCAAATTTGCTTGAACCACAGACCTATTTTGGAGGAGAGGAAGAAGACTGGGTCTAAAACAAATTAAAAATAAAAAGTTAAATACATCTGAAATGCAGTCCCACACCAAATAAATTGATTTCTTTGGTGGATCAGCATTCGTCAACACAACATGCAGCATTATATACAGGCTTGGGATAAGTCATAAAAATCTTGCAAGTGAATACATCTTATCTGCCACTCATTTGCAAATCCAACACAAGAATAATTTTCAGACTTCTGCCAACAGACCACGCAAATCCCCATTACGCCAGGACACTAAGGCAACATTTCCGAGGATGATAAACCACTTTTAGCCTGACTTGAGCCAATACCTAAGCTATAAATTACTTCACAGGCAATTATATCACTGACTTCGTCTGTCCTCCTGCGAGGTTACTGTGAAAGTATTGTCCCACTGATCAGGCGAAGGTTTAGAGTGAGGAATGTGTGTGTTAGACCAGGTTGCTGAAAGGTACGTTCAGGTGCGAGCGGCCCTCTCGCCATTATCATCACAAGCCCAGCCGGTGCTTTTCTGGTGTCTCTATGAAGGCCCCATAGCCTGCCTTTTGTTCTAGGCGTGCTTTCATTAGGGAGCGTATGGCAGCATTTCCCAGATGTGTTACCTGGACAAAGGGCATTCATTCCACCGCTGCCCAGGCATTAAAGATAAAGGACCCAAATTACAGTCAGAGCTGTGTTCGTGGATAAACGAGGCCGGGAGAAGATGATTTTACTGTGCTTCTTGGGTAATCCTACCATTAATTCCTGAGATGCTCGTATAGAAGTTTTAGCCAAGAGAGAAACAGATCGTTGGGTTTCTATGCCTTGGGAGACAATGAGAGCCCCGTGAACGTTCTGCCTCCTTCTGTATATAGGAGAGCCCTTTAAAATGCTAATTTCCCAAGTGCAGCAGTGATGCTATTTAGAAATGTATCTTATAGGATGGATGTTATGAGGTAGGATGATCTACACGTTCCCACCCCGGAACATTCACTATAGTCCCTCCTTCACAGCCTTGAGAGTAAGAGAAGTAAATTAATAACAAAAGCCAGCCTGCAACGAAAGCTTCCTAAGGTCTATGCACTGTTTGCAACACTTTGTATTTATGAACACACTGAGCTCAAATTCAGCTATTATCTTCCCATTTTACAGAAGATGAAACTGAGATACATCACAACTATGTAAATGATGCAGATTACTTAATGAATGGGAGCATTGAGATTTAAAAAGCAGGTAGCCTAACTCTAGAACCTACCTTCTTAGCAATTATACTCTGAAGATACTATGTCTCCCTACTTAATAAGGCTTCTGTTAAAACCTAGTATGTGGGGGCACCTGGGTGGCTCAGTCAGTTAAGTGACCAACTTTAGCTCAGGTCATGATCTCATGGTTCACGGGTCGGAGCCAGCATCGGGCTGTCTGCTGTTAGTGCAGAGCCCGCTTCGGATCTTCTGTCTCCTTCTCTCTCTGTCCCTCCCCCATTCGCTCTCTCTCTCTCTGTCTCTCTCTTTCTCAAAAATAAATAAAGATTTAAACAGGGGCGCCTGGGTGGCGCAGTTGGTTAAGCGTCCGACTTCAGCCAGGTCACGATCTCGCGGTCCGTGAGTTCGAGCCCCGCGTCAGGCTCTGGGCTGATGGCTCGGAGCCTGGAGCCTGTTTCCGATTCTGTGTCTCCCTCTCTCTCTGCCCCTCCCCCATTCATGCTCTGTCTCTCTCTGTCCCAAAAATAAATAAATGTTGAAAAAAAAATTAAAAAAAAAAGATTTAAACAAATAGTATGTTCATCTATGATAATAATAGCTATTGTTCCTTCCTTTAATCAACCATTTTAACCCTTCTCCTTCCGAATAGGTCATTTAAACTCTCACCTGGATTTGTAGTGAGGAAGCCTGATGTTTTGAAAACCTATTTGACTTTTGAAAAAGGTGAAAGGACACAAAATTTGTCAGCAGTTTTCCAGATTATAGGACAATGGGTGGAAGAAGAGAACAAACAGATGCTAATCTTTATTGGGTGACTCTACAAATAAGATATCTGGTTTCCTCAGGCTGCCATGACAATGTATCACAGGCTGAGAAATGCGTTGTCTCAGAGTTCTGGAGGCTAGGAGTCTGAAATCAAGGTGTTGGCAGATATGATTCCTTCTAAGGGCTGAAACAATAGGATCTGTTCCCGGCCTCTCTCCTTGGCTTGGAGACGGCCATCCGTCCCTGTGTGTCTTTACATCATCTTCTTTTTCCGTGTGTCTTTATATCCAAATTTCCCCTTTTTATGAGGACACCAGTCATCCAGGGTTAGGGTCCACCCCCACGAACTCAATTTAACCGGATTACTGCCATAAAGCCACTCTCTTCAAATGAGGTCATGTTCTGTAATTCTGGAGGTTAGATTTCGATGTATCAGTTTGAAGTGACACAATTCAGCCCATAACGAAGTCTACGGAGCAGTAGAGGTAAAGCGGGGATTCTAATTCAGATTTGTCTGATGCCAGGAGATATTCTGTTCATCATCACACGACTTTGCATTCACAGATCCATAAAGTAACTTTCAACACTAATTTCTGGGGCCCTCAGCCATTCACATGAGGCTCTAAACTGGTGAAAGTGTCCAAAATATTTTCTTTCTGGAACTAGACGTCCATCTTTAATTTCCGTCTCTGCAGCATCCCTTTTCTCCCGCTGGAAATAGCACCTCGGTTACCTTCCATCACGGAGCTGACCTTCTTCCATCACGTGTCCTGGTTGGGCTGAAAATCTCCTCACCTTCTCCCACCCCCAGACACAGGGTGGACTCATAAACTGTCAACAAGCCCCTCTTCCCCTGGGGTCTGAGGGTTGGAAAGCTCTGATTCCCAGATGCCCCAGTGTTCATATCCCCCTCCCCCAAAGGGAAGGCTGAAATTTGACACTATGAGCGTTGGACACAAAAGCCAAGTAAAGAGACTGGGAGGTGAAAGGGCAGAACAGACCGACAGACCGACGTAGACAGACAGGCTGAGGGCAGAAGCTCCTCCAGGCTCTGGTTTTCTTTACGCTGAGACTGGATCCACCCCAGCCTGTATATGGATAGGTTACATGAGTCAATTAATGATCCTTTTTTTTATTCTCAAGATAGGCTGAAGAATATTTCATTCACTTGCCACCAATAGTGGTTGGAAGTGAATAAGTCCTGAGTCTTATTCTTAAATACGCAATTGCAGCACAGAATTTGTAATGTATGAGGTCCCATGATGTGAAGAAACATTATAGAAGTAGAATTCATACAGTCCTATTTCAGACACTAGTTTAAGTGTTTGGAAAGGCCATAACCTCTATGTTTTTCACTTGTACCACAATCATTTTGACTTATAATTTCACACAGTAACCCCCAGAGCAAACCATCAAGATGGTTAATTCATTTTAAGATGAAAAAGTGAAAATGAATAAAAGTAAATATGTGGTCTACTTATCAAACTGCTGTTACTAATGGATACGTTTTTCATCTCATCACTATGAATCATCTTTGAGACCAGAGAGTCGAACTATTCTATAGAACATTTTAAATTAAACTATGTTGCATTCTCTGGAATAAAAAAATTTCAGAACACGTTGCCAAATACAATAAAACAACTGCTCATTACATAAACATCTTTATTACCTAGTCATATTTTTCTACATTAACCTTGAGCTTATTTGCCAGACTCAGGCTTTAAAAATTAGTTGTATAATCTGCATCTTAGCAAGCAAAATCAACAATGTTTTCTAGAGGAATATCATCTTCCTTGGTAATGAAAAGAAAATCAATGGCTACACACACCATCTTTAAAAAAAATCGAAAAGACTTCAGGTGAGAAATTTTATGCCTTCAATACAAGGGCACTTCAAATTATATAAAGTGTAATGTATCTTCTTCCAGGTGTTTTCCTCCTGCCAATGTCATATAAAGAAAAAGCTAACAAACAATACGTGCCTAGTATGCGCAAAATGTTGTACAAATATTTCACCTACTTTGAGGCAGCATATATTCTAAAAGATGAGAGAAGAATAAGACATATAGGACAAGGATCATTTTGACTTGATTTTTTATATTCCTAGAACTGTGTATACTATAGGTGTTCAATAAATATTTATCCAGTGGCTACATTCACATAATTGATCACCTGTAATAGAAACATAGTTTAAAGTGTTATAGAATAAAAAACTCCTATACACATTGGCGAAGATACAGGTATAGACATAGTCAAAAGTTGTAGACACAGTCAGGGATATTGACATCCATAGACATACGTAGATGCAGAAATTGGCATACACAGACATAGATACAGACACATTTATAGATATGTAGTTACAGACATAGGTACAGACATGGAGATAGGGACATAAAAATATAATGGACTAGGTATTTCCAGTTTTCTGCCCAGAGTAGACACCTGTTATTTTTGTCTCTCCAGCCTTCCCTTCCTCACACTGGAAACAGCACTTCTCCATTGGAGAACTGACCCTCCCTCACTAAGTGTTCTGGTTGGCTGCAAATCTCAGTACTTCCTCCCACACCCCAAAGCAGCACGGACTCATAAACTCTCTCCGGCACCTCTTTCCCTTGGGTGTCCAAGTTGTAAAGATGTGATCCCACATTTCCCAAAGTTAATATCCACCCACCCCCCAAGAGAAGTCTAAAGGCTGAGAATTTGAGCACAACCCACAAAAGCCATATGGAGAGACTGAGAGATGGACAAACAGGCAGACTGAAAGACAGAAATACTTGAGTATTTCTTAAATGTGACTTGAGTTCCATGGCATTCGTTTGTTACACCTCCCACATTGTGCCAAAAGATAGGAAAGGCAAGGAAGAGGTGATGTTTGCAACTGCCAAAAAGGAACCCGCGTCTTATATGAGAGGAAAGACGTTTTCCCCAAAATTTGGATTCAAGCGTCTGCTATGAAGCACAAAGGGTGTTAAACGCTGAAGAGGGAGACCATGGAATTTTTTTTTACCGAGAAGTCTTTAACTAAAAACACACTTTCTTTTGTCTAGATGATTTACATCTCAGTTTTCTCACGATTTATCATTCTCAATTAGACTTTAGAGAAAATGAGGAACAAGACGTGAAAACAGAACTGAAAACTGTAGTAATGGGATGTTTAGGCTAGATACAGAGATGCCATCCACAATTTTGCCTTTAGTGTGCTTCCAACTGGGGTTCCATATCCACACCCATCCCTCATGAGTGCTGTTTTTTCCTACCAGACATTCAGATACATGTACAACTAATTTTAAAACAGGGTAAATGACCATGTGGATATCCACCTAGTAAAACACAGGAAGCAGAACTTCTTTTTTTAAACAAACAATCTTTAGCATCTGACGTTGGCTAGATCTAAATAAAGAATGAGAAAAGAACCTACATGATTCACACAAATTCTCTGGATTAACCCAAGTATTCAAGTAATTCAGAAGAGATCTACCATCTGGGGGAGAAAAAAAAAAAACCCAGATGCTCTCTGAGCCTCTGCAAATAGCACACTCTTATGGAGGCTGTGAGCCTTCATTTTAAGATTTAAAGGGAATTCAATAATGATGCTTGTGTCCGTGCCTTTTCTACCAAATAGTGCAACATTAAAAAAAATGTTTTTCAGAATTAAATTAATTTGCATAAACTCATTCTCACCCCCCTGACTCTCCAACACTAAGTAAATTGACTAAGAGGACGATCAGAACACAATGCAATATTGCCAATAGTGGCTGTGGTTTGCTACAGCCTTAAAGAGTTGGACACACTAAGGAAAACCAGAGATATACATCTTCAAAATGTTTAATTATGAGGTACAATTACCATATTTATATAATGATTAGTATTTTTTTTTAATGTCTCTGGATGCTCCATGGTTTGGAAAGGAGGCCATTTTACTAAGTCCCTCTATAGCTATGTCTATTGATTTATTCCCAATACTCTAAAGAAGAGACCTTTGACCTGATAAAGGTGACTGCCAGGGACAACCACTCCTTAAACTCCCAACTCTCCTTTCCAACCACAACACAAAAATTACCAGAAAGTGTAGATTTACTTTGAGGGAGGCATCAAAAGCATCGTCATGTGTAAAATACTCATTTTTTACCGGAAACCAATAATACTATTTTCACATGATAAATTGCATTATCAAAAATGGGGACATTCTCTGTAACCAAGAAGACTATTTGGGCTAGAACTTTAAGGAGCTTATTTGTATATGAAAAACACACTCACACAAATTCAAGAGAGAGTATTTTGTTACCCTTTCACTTTTTAATGCCACCATATATTTTATAGTCTGATATGACACACAATATGACAATCCCACTAATATTTGAGATATAATTTTGCTTATTTATCTCACTCTGTTCCTTAAGACAAAAAACTATGGCATTTGTTGGGATGAGCACCGGGTGTTGTACATAAACGATGAATCCTGGGAATCTACTCCCAAAGCCAAGAGCACACTGTATACACTGTATGTTAGCTAACTTGGCAATAAATTATATTTTAAGAAAGATAAAAATGTATGAAAAGATAAAACAAAATGAAATAACCTGTTGGATTTAAAGAGGTAGTACAAAATATTCCCATCAAAGAGAGAAGCGAAGTCCCTTAAGAAATTGTCAAAAAACTGCTCCTCCATGCTAGGAAGCATCCTTTCAAAACAATTTTTAAATCCTCTTCTGAAAGTCTAGCCATCAGAATCATCTTCAAGTCTCCACTGAATTTTAATAATATGCTGAAGCATTTAAGAACATTTGCATGTTCTCAGGGAATTATTAGGATTGGAGGGAAGGTTTATTTTTGCTTTGGGGTCAAATGGAGACCTATTTAAGTTCAAAATATGAATATCCCATGCTGAGGGCTAGAAATACAGAGGAACTTCTCCCTCGAAACACCCTCACTGTCCCTGCCAAAGGTGCCATGTCGGAAACGGTGGCTCACTCAGGCTGCCAGTATATCGTGTGTCCTGGGAGAGCAACTGGCAACACTGCAATGACTTCTGAAATGACACACCGGATCCGCAGACCTCACACAGGTCCCAGGGGACAGGTCCCAGCCGCCCATGAATCCACATCCGAAACCTCCACATGGACAAGCCGTTTCACGACCCAGCTCCGAACAACTCTGAACTGTGAGAGTCTCGTTAAGTCCAGTCTCACTCTCTGTATAGTTTAAGATGAGGTCTAACCAATGACCGAAGATATAGCATATGGGGCTTACACAAGGCAAAAGTGTATTACTAGCTGAGGCAAACAAAGTCCAATGAGGGGTAGGTAGTTCAAGGCTGGTAGGCGGATTCTCCTTCTATCTTATTATAGCTCTGCTGTTTATCTTCAGCACGTGACTTCACCCTGTCGTATGAAAGGGCTATTCAATATCCACTCCACTTTCTACATTCTAACCTGGAAGAAGCAAGAAAGTATACAGAAAAAAAAAAAAAAAAAAAAAAAGGTTTGACCCTTACTGACAAGATATTTTATGGAAGTCGTATGTGACACTCTGCTTACATCTTATGGGCCAACGGAGTCATTTGGCCACACCTGTCAAGTACTCTTAATAAGTGTAGTCCTCTTAGAAGGTAGCCAACAAAAACTCAGGGGATCCTATGGCTACACAGAAAGCAAAGAAGCAATATGGAGGAATGATTAGCAGTCCACATCTCCTTCTTCTCCTAAAACCCTTTAGAATGAAAAAGAAATTAAAGGTATTATAAAGCCAAAGCCAATTTAGAAAATGTAAGGGTGGAGAAAGATCCCGAGTACAGCCATTTCAAGTTTCACATTTGGGCAACACACTGCACTGTAAAATTATTTTTGACTAAACAAAGAAAACTATAAAATTCTATTATGGCTGAAACTTTAAAGAAATAAGAAATTCTTTTTGTAAAATGAACTCTACTGAGACTACGTGAATAGGATAGATTCCTAAAAACTACACAGCTAGAAAATTATAAATTACATACCATTAGAAACAACCACAAGCACAACTCATTCTATAACTGAGAACAAGAAATTTCTACAGACTCTTTACTGAATTATTGTTTAATGTTGGAAATTGCAGTTCTGTGAAAATAAGTGCATTTGAATTTTATCTGTTTGGAGATCAACTTAAGATCTGAAGTAGACAACAGCATTGTATTTAAACAGGGACCGAAAACTGTAATTTTTCCAGTCTTACAAGTTCGGCTTTCATTAAAAAAGAAAAGAAAAGAAAAGACTCTTCAGAAATGAATCACTTGAGCAGAAATCTCTAAGTCCTGTGATGCAGTGAAATGGAACACAATGTTGATAGCATCAAGAAAATTAACCTTGTCAATCCAGGTACATTCTCAAATCCAGAGTTTAAAAGCCAAAACTCAAAGACACATAAACCAAAGCAAATAAATGTTAAGATACTAGTATGGCTGAAATTTTAATACCATCTAAAGTTAGGATCATTCAACATAAAACATCTACTAAGTAGTCCCTAATGTGATGTACCTCTGGTAGATATTCCGTTGAAACATGGCCTTTCCCAGTCTCCCTTCTACACCCCCAGTCCTCAATCCGACAAACAAACGCTCTTAGAAATATGAACAAAAGAGCTCATGAAGGGAGTTAATCTGGAAGTTTTGATCAAGAAGAGAAAATGTTTGTGTGCGTGTATGTGATCACTTTTAATTTTTATACTGTCCTTTTTCTACAAAGGAAAAAGCGAAATCCATGGCAGCATCAGAAATACCCAACCTCAAGACCAGATCCAGGTCAGAGCAGATCAAGGTCCTGCAAAGAAAAACAAACAAACAAACAAACAAGAAACAAAAGAAGAGCTAACAGGCAAGAATCAGAAACCGCAGTAACCACTCTACGAGCCCTCCTAAATGAAAGAAGAAAATGTGTAGGGATTCTGCTGTTGATGACAGTCCTTCAGCTCGAGGATAACTGTGTAGAGGAGACTTTAATAACCGGCTGTCTAGCTAAGGCAATGCATTTTGTTTCCGCATCCCTATTCATCAATGAACACGTCTGGGTGACTGCTGCTGACGTTGGTTCACTCACTCATTTCTTCTTCCAACAAATATCTACAATTTGAACATTTACAATTCAAGTCCCCAGAGAAACAATATGAATGAAACACACCATCCTCGCCTCCATGGAAATCACAGTGTGTGTGTGTGTGTGTGTGTGTGTGTGTGTGTGTACCACAGAATCTTAGGAAACTGACGTAAGTACTACAAATACCACATAAGGGGACAACGTGGAAACTCTGTAGCCCTGCCAAGGAGCTTCTACTCCAGCCTTGGGGGAGGCATTGGGAGGAGGGTTGGGGGATACGACAGACTTCGCAAAGCAAGTGACATCTAAGCTGAGATCAGAAAGGTGAATAGGAATAGCTAAAGAAAAGAAGAGTGCTTCAGTCTGAGTACAGGGGAGGAGTTTGAAATAAAGTTACGTTCCGATGTTCCAGCTGGCCACTAGGATTACTTCCCTCCGCTACTGGCAATTGAACACTGGAGGCATTATTTGCATTCATTCGACAGATATTTTCCCGGACCCTTATTTGTACCGGGCACCAATCTGGGCAGCGGGGGTGCAGAGAAGGGAGAGGAGGGGATGAGATCCAAGAGGTGGTGGATTCCGTCTCTACAACGTTTTTGTTGATTTTGAAAGTCTTAAATTAAAAACATTAAACATTTATTTAAGGATGAAAGCATTCCATTACTATTCATTAGAGTCACTGCCTCATATTGGCACCACATTCCCCAAGAGGCAGTCAACTATAGTGGTTATGAATATGGACCTGGGAGCCAGATTGCCTCAGTTTAAATCTTCACTCTGCCATTTATCAGTTATGTGAGCAAGACCGGGATAATTAACCTCTCCGGAATTCAGTTTCCCCATCTGTAAAATGAGGGTAATAATAATCGTTCCTACCTCATGCCGTGGTTTGAGGATTAAATGAGTTAATACATGTAAAGCACTTAGAACAGTGTCTGTTCCGTTGTAAGCAGTCAGTAAGGGTTGCATATTATTATAGAAAAAAATCCCAGTATAATCATCCTGGAGTTCAATTCACTCTATGTTACTCTGAATAAATAGCATTCTGTCAGTCTTGGTGCTTTTATATAACCTTAGACAAGTCACTTAAACATCATTAGCCTGAGTTTCCTCCTCTGCAAAGTGGGGGCAATAATACCAGCCTCACGAGATTGTCTTGAGGGTTAAATGAAACAGCAGATTGAAGGGCTTGCAGGCTGCAAATTGCTATGCAATTGTTGCTTGTTGTTATTATCTTGCTCTTTTTAACCCTCATCCCCAAATTGGTAAGTGCTTCTTTCCTTAGGAGGAAGACAAAAATGAACACACGCACATGACTTTGACATAATGCTTCCTGCTCTCCAGATAGTATAGAGTGGATAAAAACGAATGCCTCCGGATTGAGACTGGAAACTGACTTGACATCAATTTGTAAATTCAAAAGCTGATACAACGTCAGTGATGAAGGACACCTGAAGCAATACCTCTTGCTTTCCGCTTTGGGTAAATGCTGCCTTCTGTCTTATATGAATTGACTTCTGCCTTGTTCTCTCTTCAAGCAGCATTTGGAAAACTGAGAAGTCAATGTCCAGGCAGCCCCTCACCTCGGGGCTTCATGTGAGTCCCGGCTTATTCCCTATCTGAGCGCCTTCTGTATACCCATGTCTTACAAGGCACTGCCCCTGCTTTCCCTTTGACAACCCAACCCAGAGAGCAACGCTTGGAGGAGAGGAGAGAGTTGGCCTGGCAGCCCAGGAACGGACTTGGGTTCACTTCACTGCCCCACATATCTGTTGAACGCCGACTATGTGACTGCCGACGCTTTAGCCTCTATGGAGTTTGCAAAAATAAAGGTGATGCAACCCTAAGCCCCAGGGGACTCTCAGGTTCTAGTGGGAAAGATGGACAAAAACGCAAACCACACAAGTCAGAGTGTGGAACAGAAGCTAAAAATAAAAGTATAAGTGAAGAAACACAGAGGCTCAGAAGATAGTCATAATTTCATCTGACTGGATGGATGAAGAGAGGGCATTAAGACTTGTCTCCGGCTCCCCGGAAGAGACGACACCTCAGCGGCGACTTGAAGAATGAGCAGGTTTCTCAGGCGGGGAAAGAGATGTGTCAGGGACAGTGCCAGGCTGAGAAGCAAGGTAAGTACTGGCACAGAGACACAGACGTGCAGCTTGTGTCCCTGAAACAGGGGAGCAGGAAAAAGGGCCTGGGACACAGGATCCATGGAGGGCGCAAGAAGGAAGAAGCAAGTGCAGGTGGAGATATGATAGGCCCAGAGACGGCCACGAGCAGAAAGAGGCCCACTGTTTTCCGGGCGAATTCGGGGGCACTGCGGTGACTCACACACACACGTACACACAGGTCTGCATTTTAAAAGCTAAGTCCCTCTACTCTGGACAAGAAGCATCAGGGATCCCTTCCCTTCTGGAGAAGAGTCACCAACAGTTAACAGGATACGGTCAGCTTACAGGCCATCTGTCACCTGAGGGCAGGGTGCGCCCAAACGCGGGCTGCAGCCTTGGGAGCCGGACGAGCACAACATCATCCTGTTCACTCACAAGGGACAGTGCCACGTCCTAGAAACGACTGGCATACAGACACCTGATCATTTCATTAAAACGCTCATGTTGCTTGATTCCTCTGGTATATATGCATATGCATGTGTATTCACATTCACATTTACAAGGAGGTCTGTGGTTGCGTGAGCGTATTTTATTCCTCTCATTTCAGATGAACTATTTGTATAAAATGGAAACAATTAATTTCAAATGCCTCAGTCCCCAAGGAGGAAGGCCAGCTTCCTCCAATCAGCCCTGAGGGAGTAGCTGGCTCCACTATTGCATTTTATAGTTTATATTGTGCTTTCCCTGCCTGTTCCCACCCCGTAAGAAGTTCTAGGATTTGCCTGTGATTTCCTGCCATCTATTCCCCAGGATTCCTTCCCAGAGGAACACACAGAGAGTGAGGCAAGATGCGAGGCAAGAAACAGATTGCTGAACTGGCTCATTCCACAGCTGTCCTATTTTTTTTAAGTAGTTTAGACGAGGGAAAAAGAAAGCAGTTACAAACTAAACCACCACAGCTTTTTATAAGCCTCTGTCACACGCTCTTCAAAAGCAGGAGAAAATTAAGGTCCCCGTGATTTCAGTGGAGCCCGACTTAGACAGGCAGATGTTGCATGATCAATGTGTTTTGAGGACTCTGCTTTGAATTTCGAGCCTCAGAATGAGGGCTGCCTCTCCCAATAATCGATGTTGTTTTCAAGTTTATCTTACTCATTTTTGAAAGTTGGAGAGGAGAAATGGCTTTAATGCCTGTTTTGCAGACCAGAAAATTGGGGTCCTGGAAGACGGAGCCAGTCAGTAGAAAAACGGTGACAACTGGTGGTCCTTACACCTTTCTTATTCTAAGAAACTGGCGTAGATCCAGGGAAGTGAAGACATCGGCCTGGTCACAATCCGCTACAAGATCAATCAATATTTGTTGAGCAGCTACTATTAGGAATTCAGGAAAGCACAAACCAGTATTTGCAGAAGCCACGGCATTTCACAAACTTCTTTTTTTTTTTTTTAATTTTTTTTTCAACGTTTATTTATTTTTGGGACAGAGAGAGACAGAGCATGAATGGGGGAGGGGCAGAGAGAGAGGGAGACACAGAATCGGAAACAGGCTCCAGGCTCCGAGCCGTCAGCCCAGAGCCCGACGCGGGGCTCGAACTCGCGGACCGCGAGATCGTGACCTGGCTGAAGTCGGACGCTGAACCGACTGCGCCACCCAGGCGCCCCTACAAACTTCTATGTTAGATTAGGAAACACTACATAAGTTTATGAAAACTTAAATGCTAAACAACGTGCAACCCCAAAATACCGGTAGGGCCTTCTTTCGCGCTTTTCTGATCACTCGCATGCGATACTTTGGAAGTCTCCACAGTGGTCCCTCTGCATCAGTATGCCTCCGATGCGGAATGCCTCCACACTGATGCAGAGGGGTGATCCCGTAAAACAAATCGGGCCGTGCTATTTTCATGCTTTAAAATACCTGCCCTTCCCCTACTTCCCGAAGAATGGAGGCCAGACCTCTGCGCTTCGTAATAGAGTTCTTCACTCTGATTTCATTTTACATCCATAACCTCATTTCTGCATCCGGTTCCCACTGCCACCATAACGAATTAGCATACGCGGTGAAGTAAACCAACCCAAACTCCTGACGTCAGCGTTCTTTCTGGAGGGCAGAAGTCCACAGTAGGTCTCCCTGGGATAAAACCGAGGTGTCAGCAGGGCTGCACTCTTTTCGGGGGGCTCTAGGGGAGAATCTATCTTCTTGACTTTTCCAGCTTCTAGAAGCTGCCTGCATTCCTTAGCTCACGGCCCCCTTCCGTCATCAAAGCAAGAGACAACGGCCGGCCGAGTCTGTCTCAGATCACATGACTCTGACGCTGACACTGCCGCCTCCTTCTACCACAGTCAGAGACCTTTGAGATTACATTAGATTCACCCAGAAGGTCCCGGATGATCTCTGCCTCTCAGCTGACTAGCAACCTTAATTCTCAATTCTGCAACCTGAATTCTTCCCAACATAAACTGACATATCCATCCAAATGTTCCAGGGAGTAGAATGTGAACCTTTTTTGGGAGGAGGGGGGATCATTCCGCCTACCAAAACCATTCACCCGTTGCCCTAGTGCCCACACATTTGTACCACAGCGAAGAGACATCTCTGCTGACACACTAGGTTCTTCACAGCTGCTATTCAGGGATGTTGGCTCTTCTGAGATACCATTTCCTTCTTCCTCAGAGCTCCCCTAAACAACCTCGAAGTTCCCTGCAACTGGTAATTCCACGATGAAAACTTCCCCCAATTGTATCCGGCAAGCCCACTTTGAACAGTAGCCCATTCTTACCATCTCTCATTCAGTCAACAACTATTTCTCACACTTCTGCCACGAGGCGATAAATCTATTTTATGTTGAATAGACAGTGATGAACACAACGGACAGGATTTCTCTTTTCATGGAATCCGGCGGAAGACACAAAAATTAAGCGAAGAATCACGTGTAAATGTAGCTTATAAGTTGCGACGACACTCCAAGGAACAAGACAGGAGAGCACGCTATAAGAGAAGCCAAGAGGGACACGGTCTGGAATGGAGGGTTCAGGGGACACCCTCTGTGAAAGTGGCATCTGGCCTGATCCCGAAGGGAGGCTGGGTGAGCCAGATGCAGCAGGGGGAAAAGGTGGATGTGATCAGGGAGATACCAGCCGCAGTGGACCTGGCCAGAGACAGGCTGAGAAGTGAGAAACAGCTAGACACGTTCACTGGAGCCAGACCACATTGAAGAGTTTGTGCTTCGTTCCAGTGCAATGGGACATCGTTTGGTGGTTTCAGTAGGCACGAATGGAATCCATTTTGTATTTTTTTAAAACTCACTGTGAGTGCTGTACAAACAGTGAATCGGAGGGGTCCAGATGGGAAGCAGGAATCCTGGGCAAGAAATATTCAGGGGAAGGAGCTGGAAACAGGATTGGAGGGAGAGGAGGAGGGAGAAGTGGCCTTTTAGGGCAAGCTTACTAGACTAACATAGATTTCTGGGCCACGCTAAGTACTCATTTGAAATGGTATTGATACATTTGAAGGAAAACCTGTGTTCCCAGTTTATAATTTTCACCAGTGACAATCAGCTGCTCAGATGTAGCCATGGGGGAGACAGATGGTTGGATTTATCCCGGTTTGGGATTTTGCCAAGAAATATTGTGGATGGAAAATATGGTGGATGAAAACAGGGGCAAGGCAGTTTAGGGCTTTTGCAAGGAAGTGATTACAATGATTTGCCACTGAGTCCTCGCCGGATAAGAATGTAAGTGGAGCTGGGAGAGAATGAGGGGAAAATAGATGGTAGATATGCATGGAATGATGCTACCAGGATAGACTTCAACAAGCGAATTAGGAGGAGGTTGATGGGGGGAGATGGGCCATTTTGTTTTGTGATTTTAAATGGAGTGTGATTCCTGATATGGCAACATCCAGAATGTGACTATGGGAGAAGCTGGCTGAGATGGAAAGCACGAAAGAGTTGCAAAAGATAAGTGATGAAGGAACGGAGAGGTCACGTCTGTGGCTCACCGTGTGATCCAGAACTTGCGACAAACAAGGAGCTGGTTACCAGGAGATTATTGGCAAGCTGCACAATGAGGAGAGACAGGTGGTTTTGCCAGATGGTATAAGGTTCAGAGGAGTAGGCTGGAGTTGGATTTTTTTATAAGGTGGAGCATAAATCATAACCAGAATTGGCAATGGGGACCGAGAAGGACACGGATCCAAACCTCAGCAGTAAAGTTATCGTGATTTGAGAAAATAAGCAAAGAACACTTGCTAAGAAAACAATGTCTTTATGGACCAGCTGGGCGTCAAAGAAGGATTCAGGGAGTGGAGGCAGCTTTTGGAGAAGAGTTTGGGAATATAGGGAAGGTGCTGAGTGTAGACAAGAACTCCCAAGGGCACGTGGTAAGATTTGGGGATAAAGGCAGAGAGGAAGAAGACTGGGGAAGACAGAGAAGACAGAGAAGAGAAGACTGGGGTAGACAGAGAATACCCTTCAATGTCAAGGTTTATCTGTTTATACTACGTCCTTTCCCACAAGACAGTGACTGTCTATAGACCAAGGATCTTGTCTTATTTCTTTCTATGTTTAGAACAATACTTGCATTGTTGGGTGCTCAGCGAATGTTAGTTGAGAGAGTAAGGAACGATTACTAAATAAAAGTTACAGAGTACACCTTCAGGGTTATTCAGGGGACATCACACTATAGCTCAGAGAAGCTAAAGAGGTCATACACATGTACTGCATGATTTTTTTAATGTGTTTTGGTTTTTTGTTCTTTGTTTTTTTGAGAGAGAGCAAGACAGAGTGTGAGCAGGGGAAGGGCGGTGAGAGAGGGGGAGACACAGAATCTGAAGCTGGCTCCAGATTCTGGGCTATCAGGACAGGGCCCGATACGGGGCTCAAACCCACAAATCATGAGATCATCACCGGAGCCGAAGTCGGATGCCCAACCTAGTGAGCTACCCAGGCGCCCCCATGTACTGCATGATTTTAAGGAAGGATGCAACTAACTAAAATATTATGAGAAAAACTTTTGAGGGAGGAAGAAGTATCTAGAATCAAAGAGAACAGAAGTATTGTCTGGTCATCTAGATCTAATTTCAGAAGCAAAGTTATTCCACAGTTATGCTCAAATTTCCACATATTTGATGAGAAGGGGGGGAAAAAAGACACTCAGCAAATGCCAGATCTAAAATCAAGTGAAATCATATCTTCCTCTGAAAAGACAGAGTTGGAAAGACCTGGGGATTTATTTCCTTTTCCATCCTGGAAAGGCTGGGTGCAATTCCCTCTGGTTTATGTCAGCATCGTTTCTCAGATCCTCGGAAGGCTTATGTGGAGGTGGGTGTTCTGAACCCCCAATGGACTATAATGTGGCCAGCGCCTCCCTGTGCTAGGCTATAGGTTTTTCTGCCCCGTAAGACCTAACACAACATATTGCTGACGACGCTTGCTTCACAATGACTCGGTGGCCTCGGGGATGGATCATGCAAAAGACGAAAAAGAAAATGTCACTTGTTGGTTAGTACCAGGAATATAGGTGCCAACTGATAATTTGGCAAAGGGATAAATGTCGTGGAGATTGCAAAAGGGATTGGCATCAACACCACAACCTCCAGCCACACATCCTGGTGCCCACAGACCCGTGCAGAGCGTTGAAGGCAAAAGGTACTGCCTCTGCCCCCAAGGAAGAGAGCAAATGACGACAACAAGCTCTTACCTAGTAGACTGAAGGGAGTGGGCTATCTGCTAGAGTGGAAAACAAGACAAATTCCAGAATCAAAAGACCTGGGTGCTGGTCTTGCTACCATACAAGCTCTTTGAACTTGGTTCTGACCAGTGTGGACTTGAAAATGAAGTCGTTGCATGGAATGATTTCTAAGTTATGTTATGGCTCCAAAATTCTGTTATTTTGAATATATATTAAGAGAAATTCCTTCCTTATCAGGAATATTTAGAGAAGTGGGGGTTATATCAAAGCCGTGCGGAGATCTTCAACTCATAATTTCCAAGAATAGGAACCGATTAGAAAGAGCACGAGAGAATTTCATGTGGGAGAGAAGGCATGAGCAGACTTGAGGCAAAAAAAAAAAAAATAATAATAATAAAAATCATGTATAGAAAAAAGTAGAAAGATCTGTGTCTGAAGAGGTATATGTGGCCTCCAAAATTATGGGGACAGAGTAGTAACAGAAAAAGAGCGACTTACCTAGAAATTATTAATTCCACTGATGTCATTTAAAGTTTAAGTTGATTTTTCAAGCAATTGGGAGCCACTGGTCATTTTGGCAAAAGGAAGTGACTTTGTGTAAAAAAAAACACACACACACACATGGGGCGCCTGGGTGGCTCAGTTGGTTAATCGTCCGACTTTGGCTCATGTCGTGATCTCACGGTTTGTGAGTTCGAGCCCCGCGTTGGGCTCTGTGCTGACAGCTCGGAGCCTGGAACCTGCTTCAGCTTCTGTGTCTCGCTCTCTCTCTGCCCCTCCCCAACTTGTGCTCTGTCTCTCTATGTCTCTCAAAAGATAAATAAATGTAAAAAATAAAATTAAAAAAAAAAAACCACTGAGGATGAGAAATGTGAGAAATGTGAGCCCATTGGACAAGCCTTGCGGCTGGTCAGAGGATCCTTCTCATGTCTTTCCTGCAGCCAGACCACCTTGCTGGACGAGTAAGCAGAGGAAGGAGCAGCGACTTTGCACAAGGTCACAGGCTCGATTCCTAGTTTCCTGCCACCTGGAATGTAGCTCTTTTCCAGTAAACCCTGCCCCCTGCCACTTTCCTCACTGAGCCTTTTTCCCCCTTTGTTTCCATGTCTCCGAGAATAGAATGTGTCTAAATTTCATGGGTGCTGCATCCTAAGTGATCCAAATAAAGGGTTTGAAAACGGGTGCATATCACAGCTGAAAAGTGTTGTGTGTCACCGGAAATAATAAAGGAGAGAGGCAAGAAAGGTCCTATCTTCCCCCTTTCTCCCCGGAGCCTAACAGAAAACTAACAGGGATTTGGGGGAGGAGGGAGGGTGAAGTCTGCAGTCGTCTTGCTGTGCTCAATTAGTATTCTAGCCACACACTGTCCCATCAGGGGAAAATGCTTCCCGCACACACACGTGTTCAGGATATCAGTGTGATGGATCTGAGCGAGGGCCCCTCCAAACACAGTGACCATCTGCTAGGCAAAACATAGGGGTCTGACAAGCAGAAGCCATTCAGACCCGTTGTTGGGCCACATTATTACATATTTGACAAGGGTAATGAGGGGCTGTCATTAACCTTACATGACAGTTGCTACAATGACACGCTAAAGCAAGGACAAAGAGCCGAACTCAGTAAAAAGGCACCTACTTCTCATTTAACCCCGGAATTATGTGACGCCATTATTCCTGACGGAGGCTGGCAGGCCTGGGGTTAATTTCCATTTCTGTGTCTGCTTGTTCTCTTTTTAAAATGTACCCCTCGTATGGCTAAGGCAACTGTTGGGAAGGCACTGCATTATTTATCACAACACACTGAGTTAGATGCAAGAACAGAAAGGGTCTCATGGAGAAATGAACAAACAGATTTCATGAGCCCTGGCAATGGCCTGAAATCAGCCTTCTGAACTCTGGGATATTTAAGGTAACTCCTACCAATGAATGATATTTCTTGGAATTTTTGGCTGGACATTGATCAGACTTCAAGGAAAAAGATTGTTTGGGAATATGAATACATCATTACTATACCTATTTTAGGCCATGGACAAACCTAGGGGGTGGGGCCAAGTTAAGGTAATAACTTTGACAGGTAACCACTTCACGTGGGGATCTAATTTCATAGAACTTCTTGTTGGAAATATTCCAAGGGGCAGCCCATGTGTTTGTTTCATTTTCCAGAAGAAGCAACCAAAATCATGAGAGGCTGAGGTACTTCCATTCGCCATCAAAGCCCGGAGCTGAAGAGATAACCACACGGTCCCCTGGTGCTCTCCTGCTTTCCAAAGCCACCCCTTTCCCAGCTGCTTCTTTGAGTATTCAGCTTTTATTATTTCTTTTAAAGTTTTTATTTATTTTCTGTTTATTTATTTGGCGGGGAGATAAAGAGAGAAAGAGAGAGAGAGAGAGAGAGAGAGAGAGAGAGAGAGAGGGAGGGAATCCCAAGCAGGCTCCGCACTGTCAGTGCAGAGCCCAATGCAGGGCTTGAACTCATGAACCGTGAGATCATGACCTGAGCCAAAGTCAGACCCTAAACCAACTGAGCCACCTGGGCTCCCCCCAGTTTTTATTATTAAAAGAAAAATTGATTTTTCTCATTCAATTGTTTAACTCTGGTACTTCTTTGAAAGCATGTGTGTGTAAGCACAAGTTTGCAGTTTCATAATTTTGAAGCTGGTTCTGCATAATTTGGCCACCCAAAATGTTTCTCCTCGGTGCATCCTGTCTGCATGACATCACAGAGCCGCTACAGTGATAACAGCCAATAGGATGCTTTAAGTTAAGGAATTCAAGATGGCCCAAGCCAGGAAGAAGAAAACCTTTACAGGGCGCCTGAGTGGCTCAGTCAGTTAAGTGTCTGACTTCAGTTCAGGTCATGATGTCACAGTTTGAGTGTTCAAGCCTGGCGTTGGGCTCTATGCTGACAGCTCAGAGCCTGGAGCCTGCTTCAGATTCTGTGTCTCCCTCTCTCTCTGCCCCTCCCCCACTTGTTCTCTCTCTCTCTCTCTCTCAAAAATAAATAAACATTGGGGCGCCTGGGTGGCTCAGTGAGTTAAGCGTCCGACTTCGGCTCAGGTCACCATCTCGCGGTCCGCGAGTTGGAGCCCCCCGTCGGGTTCTGGGCTGATGGCTCAGAGCCTGGAGCCTGCTTCCGATTCTGTGTCTCCCTCTCTCTCTGCCCCTCCCCCATTCATGCTGTGTCTCTCTCTGTCTCAAAAATAAATAAACGTTAAAAAAAATTTAAAAAAAAATAAATAAATAAACATTAAAAAAAGAAGAAGAACACTTTTAGTAGAAAATACAAAGATCTGGTTTGGGTAAAAGGTCTTCTAAACCACATCTATTTGGACTTAGGTACCACCTGCCTGAATGATACCAACCTGTAACAGTCTCTGAGTCTGTGACTATCAGGAGAGTCCAAATAATTAATTATTTTGGTCTAAATTTCTTTTTTTTTTTTCAACGTTTATTTATTTTTGGGACAGAGAGAGACAGAGCATGAACGGGGGGAGGGGCAGAGAGAGAGGGAGACACAGAATCGGAAACAGACTCCAGGCTCTGAGCCATCAGCCCAGAGCCTGACGCGGGGCTCGAACTCCCGGACCGCGAGATCGTGACCTGGCTGAAGTCGGACGCTTAACCGACTGCGCCACCCAGGCGCCCCTTGGTCTAAATTTCAATCTCTCCCTTCTGTCACATGGGCAAAGTAGAAAGATTGATGATCTAATTTACATGCAAGGTACCTGACTTTTATCTGGCTCAAACCTGAGGCAATGCAATCATGTGGGCTTATGGCTGTGACCAAGGCCTCTGTCACTAAATCGCATATGGGATACCAGGAAAGTGTTGAATTTCTCCTGGCCTAATTTCCTCAGCTGTGGCGTGAAAGCATTATATCTGATACTGTCAAAGGTCCCTAGTTCTATTTAGACTAAAAAGTTCCAAGTTCACAGCAAAACAAAGGTTTTTGTTAGTTTTCTGGAGAGTACCATCAATTCCTTCTGCATATAATGAACTCAACACATGAATGAGTTTAGGTGATTTGTGGTCTAGGAACAAAAGATATTGGAAAGAATAAAAGACGCCAAGCACCCCTGAGATTCATGGGCACCAGACATTAAGAGCATAAAATCTCCTGAAAATTCATAAACAGGGCGAGTTAGTCAAAGGCACGGGCAATGGGAGTGGATGGCTGTAGAAGTGTCACATCCTGGCTGAGATAGGACTGGAGTGGGAGTAAAATGAAGAAATCGATGAGGTGCTAATAAAAAGGATATTCCTACACGGAGCCATCTCGCAGTCCTCATTATCTGCCACATAGGACTCAATAAATGAGTAGTGAATTATGAAAATTTTAGTATAAAAAATACAAGACCATATAAAACACAGCTTTTCTATTTTTGATACCAGAGAATCATCTCTTCCTTAAAACCTACCATTTAAAGTAGGAAGCTCTTTGGGGCACCTGGGTGGCTCAGTCGGTTAAGCGTCCGACTTCGGCTCAGGTCATGATCTTGCGGTTCATGAGTTCAAGCCCCGCGTCGGGTTCTGTGCTGACCGCTCAGAGCCTGGAGCCTGTTTCAGATTCTGTGTCTCCCTCTCTCTCTCTGACCCTCCCCTGTTCATGTTCTGTCTCTCTCTGTCTCAAAAATAAATAAATGTTAAAAAAAATTTTTTTAATAAATAAATAAAGTAGGAAGCTGTTTGAAAAAAGATGCAAGAGGAAGGAAGAATCCTGAATGAGCCAATCTTTACATCAAGAAAATAAAATATTTTGATTTGACTTGAAAAGTCTGACACTATGTTAATATCTTCTGAAGGTAGGTTGGTGGTAGTGTCTTGGTAAGAACTTTGGTTCCGGTAATTAATATGGTTACTGACTTATCATAATACCTATATGTGGAATCCTGACATAAAACTGCAATTTAAAAATCAAAAGGAAATCATCTCAAAACACTGTGAATTTAAAATCAGAACACTTCTGATGTGTACTAGTTATAGTAAAAAAAAAAAAATGTTAATTTTTACTACAAAGGACACTTGTTTCTACTCTTGATTGTAATTTCCAATAGTCAAAAGAGAAAAATGCCCCTTAAGAATGAACAGAGAATCGCTTCTCGGCCTTTTGGCTAAGATCATGTGAAGAATGAACAGAGAGAAAATCTCATATAGAAAACCAAAGCAGCTAAGCCTAACTTAATTCTTTATACAAGTGTTTAAGTGTCCGCAATTTAATGTTTTCCTAAACTTAATGCCAGTTTAAAAGTATTACCTGACAGCCCATAAAACAGAGTAATAACAGTTTTCCAAGTAACAGATTTATAAAGAAAAATTATAATGCCTTAGGACAACATTATAATGAAGTTTAGCTGGCACACTTAAATATGTCTACATATGTACCAAACAATTAGACTCACATATTCCAATTATATGTCTACTACCTATGGTATAGAAACAATTCATACATCAAAGATCTTTTCACTGTATTTCATATGTTAAATGGGACAAATGTTATTCTCATACTTCAAGAGTGTCACATAAAAACAAATTCAGAATTAGGGATGGGGAGGGGGTGGGGAACTATTGCAATAGAAAGAGCATTCCTACCTCAGGATCTATAAGTTTCTCAAAGCTAAAGCAAAAAGGGTTTTTCTTATTATAAAAGGAGGAATGAACAAGGCTAGAAAGACTTGGATGCAGGGAAGGTGGCATGATTGCAGAGCTGAGCAGCAAATATCTTTGTGGTCAGTCAATTTGGGGCAAGGGTCATTAAATGCTCCCCATTTCCAATGCTTGTTTAAATTCAAGGGTGAGTCGAGGTCAGGGACCTGTGGAAAAGGGAGAAGCCTGGCTAAAGTTTTGTCAAGTCAAGTTAGCAGGTATTTTGTCCAGACTGATGAGTGGGGACGAACACTTAGCTGATATATTATGGGTCAAACAATGGAAATTTGGAAGATCCATGTCTGACCTCGTCATTGGTAAACACGGGTGTCATCCCTTAGCTTACCTAAGTCGTATGGGGAGGGAGGGGGGTTCTTTGAAATAGCCCAGGAACACAAAAAGAATTTTTTGTTAATTTTTCATTATGGTAAAATACACATAACATAAAACTTATCATCTTAACCAATTTTTGGTGCACAGTCCAGTAGTGTTAAGTATATTCACATTGTCGTACAACCAATCTCCAGAACATTTTCACCCGGCGAAATTAAAGCTTTACACCCATTAAACAACAATTTCCATTACCCTATTTCCCCAAGCCCCTGGCAGCCATCATTCTGCATTCTATGTCTAGGAATTTGATTACTCTAGGTACTTTAGTAAGTGGAATCATGTAGTATTTGTCTTTGTAACCGGCTTATTTCACTCAGCATAATATCCTCAAGGTTTAGTCATATTGTAGCCTGTGTCAGAAATCCCTTACTACGTAAGGTCAAATAATATTCCATTGCATGTATATACCATCTTTGTTTATGCATTCATCCATCAACGGACTCTTGGGTTGCATAATACTGCTATGAACCTGAGTCTGCAAATATCTCTTTGAGACCCTGCCTTCAGTTCCTTTGGCTAGATACCCAGAAGTGAAATTCCTGGATCATATGGTAATTCTATTTTTAATTTTTTGAGGAACTGCCATGTGTTTTCCACAACAGTTGCGCCATTTTACATTCCTACCAACAGTGTGCACAAGGGTTCTGTCAAAGAAAACCAGAGCCTGATAGTGGTTAAAGTGGTAAAAACAAGTTTTACTTGGGAACTATTGCAGTAGGGAAAAGAGACCTCGAAGGGAGGTTCTGACTAAATGGACTTGGCAAGATTCTTGCGAAAATCAGGACTGGTGAGCAGGTGTCACCTGAATCATCAGGGATGAGAAACTCGATCAGATACTGAGGGTGATCAGATATCAAGGACGGGGAATTCTAGCTAAACTGATCGAACAGGATTCTTGCTAAAACTGGTCAATGCAAAGACAAACTCAGAAGCTCAAAGGTCTGGGCTTAGTTGAAGATTCAGAAGAGTCTGACCAAAGGTTAGTCAAGGAAAGAGTCCCTATCAGTCACAATTTCTCCATATCTTCACTGGCACTTATTATGTTCTGGTTTTCGATAGCAGCCATCCTGATGGTTGTGAGGTGGTATCTCACTGTGGTTTGGATTTCCATTCTGCTCATGTTGAATGATGTTGAGCACATTTCCATGTGCTTGTTGGTCATTTACATATCTTCTTTGGAGAAATATCTACTCCAGTCCTTAGCCCATTCCTGAATTGGGTTGTATTTTTGTTGTTCATAAATTGTAGTTCTTTACATATTGTAGATATTGACCCCATATCAGATGTATGATTTGCAAGCAATTTCTCCCCATTCCATAGGCTTCCTTTTCAATATGTGGATTGTATCTTTTGATACATGAAGTTTTTTTGATAGTCCAATGTATCTACTTTTACTTTCATTGCCTGTGCTTTTGGTGTCATAAGGGATATGGGGACTTCTTAACTATCACTGCTTTCCAGGAGCAAGGGAGGAGGTAAAGTTCAGCATTATCAAAAATAATGCTCAATTTTAACTACTATTATTTACCATGAAAAAAGATGTAGCAGAGAATCTGCAATCCCTTACTATAAACTTACTGTTCAAAGAGCAGGGTTACACGGTCCATTGCAGTCCAACATGAAGAATCTAGGAAATCAAGAAAGTAGGTTCCACTTATATCCAGCTCAAGCACCTGATGCAAACCAAGCAGAGGACAGAATCCATGGGTCTTCTTCCTGCTGCTCCTCCTGACAGGAAGTAGCCTTTCTTTCTCGACTCTGTGCTGTCCACAGGTCAACTTTAGCTTATCCTTCTTCTCAGTAAACCTCTCTTCTCCAGGGACTCTTTGTCTTGGCCGCCCCCCCCCCCACCTCCCTCCCTGAGAACCCACCTCTTTTATCCTCTCTTTCCTAGGTTTTTAGTCATTCTGCTGCACAAGCCCTTGTCCTATCCACACCCATGGGACTCTAGTATGACTTCTACCCTTTCAGCAAAGTTCAGGGAACAACGAAGAAAAGCCCATCTAACCCATGGTCCTGGGGTCAGGGAAGACAATCAGACTTTTATACTCTATAGATTGACTCCCTCTGCCTCCACTTTCTATTACCAGCTAACAGTCTCTTTCTTTTCCTGTTCGGCTTTCTTTACAGGAAGCCTCCGTTTATTATTCCAATTCTGTGTTCAACCCTAGGATAAAGAATGCTATGCCTAGGAATAAGATGAGAATAGGAGAGTGAGAGAGCCAGAAAGAAAACACTAGCAACCACTCTCCCATAAATCCACTGAAGAGAAAGAAAACTTGGTCAAGAACCACGCAAGAGGTCAGGAGAGAGACAAGATCAAGGCAGGAAGCCTTGATCACAAAAATTGGAGAGCAAAAGAAGGTGGATGATGTGGGACAGTGTCCTATGGGCCGGAGAAAAATGAGTAAACCAAAGAAGAGCTTCCCAAATCTCTACCAGTTGATGACTGAAGGAAAGACCCAGAGAACCTCAGGGAGGTATACAGCCCATAAAATCAACTCCAGACTTCTATCATCAAGCAGATGCTCAAATCCTTTCCCTTTTTGTTTTTCCACAATATCTTCCAAAGTACTTAATTTTTCATCTAGAAAATTGAGTAAAACAAAAATATGACTGTGTAAAAGGTTAAGAGGCACTAAAGATTCTATAAAAAGGAAATCAGTTTTCCATCTCCAACCCAATTTCTCTTTCTATAGAATCTCTCACTAGTAATAGATCTTTGTGCATCCTTTCAGAAAAATCTGAATGCACATACCAGTATTTATAGAAAGGATATAACTGATATATTACCTCGCATCTTATTTTGCTCATTTGATAATACTTCTTGGAGAATTTTTCTTCATCACCATATTTAAATCTACACCATTCTTCTAATTCTCCATATTCCATTGCATTTATCATACTTAACTAGTAGCCTATTGATCAACCATTACATTGTACCCACTCTTTCATTACTACAAAACTACAGCCACTTACACATAGATTCCTAGGAACACATGAACCTATGCCCATAAAATAAAGTCTTAGAAATGGGATTTTCTTGTCAAAAAGAGAGACATTCTAAAATTTGCATAGTACCAAATCGCCCGCAAAATATCTTATAGCGGTTTGCAATTCCATTAAAACTGTGTGAGAGTTTTAGTCTACCCAGTGCCATACCAACAAGTTTGATCTTTGCATGAGAAAGCAAAAATGCTTTGCACAAAAAGCATCTCCTAGATTTATGTTATTATGAGTGAGGTGTTTTCTGCCCATGTTAAAATTAGGTCTTGTATTATTTGTATGATCGATTTGCAGGAATTATTATATATTAAGAAAGTTAAGCCTAAGAATCTTATATCACGGGGCACCTGGGTGGCTTAGTCCCTTAAGCAACTGTCTCTTGATTTTGGTTCAGGTCATGACCTCACAGTTTGTGAGATTGAGCCCCATGGCAGGTTCTGTCCTGACTCCTTCTCTCTCTGCCCCTCCCCAGCTCACGCTGTCTCTCTCTGTGAAAGTAAATAAAACATTTCCTCAATTTTTTTAAAAAAAGAATCTTATATCACATGTATTACAAATATATTTTCTACTCTTTGTTCACAGTATTTGTTCAATAAATTTGTTTTTAATTTTATGTAATTCTTATTTTATTTGTTAAACTAATAGAGAAACCTTTCAGGGGCACCTGGGTGGCTCAGTTGGTTAAAAACTGCCTCTTGCTTTTGGCTCAGGTCGTGATCTCACAGGTTGTGAGACCCAGCCTGGGGTCAGGCTCTGTGCTGACAGCCTGGAGCTTGCTTGGGATTCTCGCTCATTCTCTCTCTCTCTCTCTCTCTCTCTCTCCCCGCCCCCCCTGTTTCCACCCCTCTCTCTCTCTTTCAAAATAAATAAATAAACTTAAAAAATAAAGAGAAACGTTTCCATTCCATCAATATAAAAACATTTCTCCATTTTCTTCTAGCATCTTTACAGAATTGCCTTAGGGGGTGCAGAGGGGAAAAAAGGTTTAATTTTAACATCTGTATGGTTGACAAATCCAGAACTCATTTTAAGAATAAGAATGAAGTAAACTTCCAGATTTTTTTTTTTCCTCTCAGTGGCAACTAATCGAAATTTCAGTTGGTTCAGACGAAATTACCTCGTCTATGTTTACCTATTCTGGACTTCAGGATTGTTCTGCACACCAGTACAAAAAATATCCTATTAATACATTCTTGTGTTTAGCAGATTTTGTGCAGCCCCACAAATTTTGATTTTCCATTTGAAAATCCTATATGTTTATTTTGTTTCTTTAATGGAACTTAGAAATAGCATTACTAGCTCTGAAAAGAATCCGAAATTAATAAGTTTTATTAATGTGATTCTACTAAATTTATAAATTCATTTCAAGAAAATTTGCATTTGTATAATACTGCATCTTCTTATTCAAGAAACCGTTACAGGCTTTTGTTTATTCCAGTTCTCACTTGTATGCCTAAATAGAGTTTTTTTAAAAATTATGTAGGTCCGGCATATTTCTTATTAAGCTTTGCGCAAGTTATTATAAGTGCAGTGTTTTCTTTACATTATCTCACTTGGTGGCGTGGTTCTGGAAAGCTGTTGGTTTTTATGTTAAAGAGGTAACTGGTTACATTAGCAATTTCCCTCTTTTTTTCTTTTTTTTTTTCAACGTTTATTTATTTTTGAGACAGAGAGAGACAGAACATGAACAGGGGAGGGGCAGAGAGAGAGGGAGACACAGAATCTGAAACAGGCTCCAGGCTCTTAGCTGTCAGCACAGAGCCCGACGCGGGGCTCGAACTCACGGACCGAAAGATCGTGACCTGGCTGAAGTCGGACGCTTAACCGACCAAGCCACCCAGGCGCCCCTCCCTCCTTTTTTCTAATTGAATTTTAGATGATTAACCCAGGCTGTCCAGAAATACAGTGACTCGTCTCCATTTACAATTTCTATGCCTCTGGTTTTTCACTTCAAACTGTGTTGGTTGGTACTTCATGAAAATTTTTAAATAAAAGCAGTAATCATGGGCATGGACCTATTGTGTCCCTGGATTCTATTTGCTAATATGTTATGTTAGACTTTTATATCAATATTTATAAGCGAGATTTGTATCTTTTCCTTTACTTCTCTATTTCTGCCAGAATTGTTGCCTAAACAGATCACTTTCTTTACGCTCTCTTTGTAAACAGTCTCATATTTTAATATAATTAATCAGTTGATTCTTTCCTTTTGAGGTTAGTACTATTTGTGTCTGCTTCTGAAATATTTCCTTGTCCCCAAAACAGAGTCTCCAACATTTTTTCCTAAAAGTTTTAGTTTCGCCTTTCAGATTACATTCTTACTCTACAAGTTCTTTTCTTTCCACATGGATTACTGACCATCTCACACCCTTTATTAAACGGTCTATCTTTTCTTTATTTATGCTTTTGTCACATGTCCAAGATCCATGTAGATACCTATCTAGCTCCTCCAGTACATTGTTGAATAGAATCAGTGACAGTGGGTGTCTTTGCCTCGTTCCTGATCTTAAAGGGAATGCTTTTAGTATCATACCATCAAAAACTAGGTCCGCCAGCAGAATTTTTAAAAACAGAAGATTTGAGGGGTGCCGGGGTGGCTCAGTGGGTTAGGCATCTGACTTTGGCTCAGGTCATGATCACGAGGTCCGTGAGTTCGAGCCCCACATCGGACTCTGTGCTGACAACTTAGAGCCTTAGAACTCAGACTCTGTGTCTCTCTCTCTCTCTCTCTCTCTCTGCCCCTCCCCCCACTCACACTCTGTCTCTCTCTCCCTCTCTCAAAATTAAATAAACATTAAAAAAAAAGATTTGAATAAATATTTCACCAAAGATACATGAATGACAAATAATCACATAAAAAGATTATCAGCATCACAAGCCATCAAGGAAATACAAATTAATACAAAATACGACATCTCTGTATATCCACTAGGATGGCAAATATCTGTCATTCAAATTTGTCACATGATTATATGGAATACTTAGCTTCTGTTATTATTTGTATTATATTTGGACTTATTCTGAAGACAGGAGAGATCCAGTAGAGGTTTTGGCTGAGATGCGACATGACTGTAATTGGTTTTTTTAAAAGATACCCCGGACAGCAATGTGAAGGTTTCTGAAATGAGTTCATCTTAGGGCTACAGAGGATCCAGAGAAGGGAGCTATGAGAAACAGGGCAAAGAAGAGAAAGAAAAACGAACCTTGGCATTAAGAAGTGGGCGAACAGATTAAAAAGTCATTACCTAGAGGGGCACCTGGGTGGCTCAGTTGGTTAAGCATCTGACTCGGCTCAGGTCATGATCTCAAGTTTGTGAGTTCCAGCCCCACATCAGGCTCTGCACTGATGGTGTGGAGCCTGCTTGGGATTCTCTCTGTCTCCCTCTCTCTGCCCCTCCCCCACTTGCCCTCTCTTTCCCAAAACAAATGAATAAACTTTAGAACCAAACAAAAATTTAAAAAGTCATTATTTAGAGAAAAATTAATAACACCTGTTAAATAATTAGATGCAGGGCATCAGTATTCCAGAATCAACCCACTGGTAGCTTTGTCCTAAAGTATCAGATATCGAAATGTATGTTTCAAAATGGCAAAATTGTATAAATCACGTAATTCCCATATTAGGAAAAATATTAATGAGGTTTAGCTCCAATCGGTTTGGAAAATCCTTGAAAGATAATCTTGAAGGTTTCTTGTTTTGTTTTGTTTTATCAAATGTTCAGATAAACATAATTAAATTTATCAACATTTTTTTTCCATTTATAGTATGTACCACACGTGGTTTGGACACACCACACTTACAATCAAAATTGACATGTTGGCTCGGAATAAAATACATGAAGAAAAAGAAATTACAAGAAGCAATTTTTCAGTTCAAACAGATATGTCAGCTGTGTGCAGATACCCTAAAAATGGAATAGAAATTTCATACATTTTGAGCAGGAGGACTGGGTTTGTTTAATGTGTTTAGCATATCTTGGCAAGTTGAAAAAATATATATAAAACGTCTCTCCTTAAATTTAGCCTAAAAGACTAAGCATGTGTTTCATGAGTCGCAGGGAATCATTTTTTCTTTATCTTGGTCTTCATCTCTGGTTCAAAATGTTTGTTTCTGCTGTTGAGGATGATCTTCTAAACTGAAACAAATCTTCCCAAATGATTGGTTTTTGCTTTTTCTTAATGTCTTCTTTGGTTCTGCATAGGCAAATATCACAGTGAGGGAAAACTTTAGGGCTAATAGAACTTAGTACATCTTATAAATGTTTACTTGTACAGCCCAACTTGAAATACTTTTGCCCTGATTTATACTCAAAGGGAAAAGCATATTGAATTACAACCAGGATTGCTTACAAACGAAACTGTATATTGGATAAGTTTGCTTAAATGGCGACTGTCCCAATGCCATTACATACAGATCGTTGGCAAATTTATCCGTTTGTGTTTTTATTACTAGATAGCACCTACGTCCTTTGGACCCCTGTGCTTCTTCTACCAGAATTAAGTACGAATCATCGAACTACACAACATCTTAGGTCAGCTTCTGAAACAGACAGCCTTCCATCTTCCTGGAGGAGGTCAAACTGAGAACCAAATTCCCATAAAAATAATTTCTAGTTGGGGACGTTGCCACCAGGACCCAAAGTCAGCTACGGCAGTGAGTGGTGTATCTCACACAAATACTTTCGCCTCTCCCACTGACTCGCGTCTTACCATCTAACCCATATTTAACGCTGAGGTCAGAGTTGTCACGTTCTCATACTTCCTGTTTTGCAGTTACTGGCTTTCCCAGTGAAAGTTTAAAACTACACCAGCTCAAAGTGGTAGTACCTAATTTGGAGGGAAAGGGAGATTTCTGTCTCTAAAGAAAATAGGCCTAGAAGGTTAAGAGCTGAATTTACAACACCAAGACCTGAATTTCAGCTGATTTTGAACTTGGGTCTGATAGTTATCTTTCCCCGAGTTGAAGTTTTCTTTTTTTTTTTTTTTAAGTTTATTTATTTATTTTAAGAGGGAAACAGAGAGAGCATGCAAGGCAGGGGCAGAGAGAGAAGGCAAGAGAGAATTCCAAGCACTGTCAGCACAGAGCCCAATGTGGGGCTTGAACTCACAAACCCTGAGATCATGACCTGAGCCAAAACCAAGAGTCGACGCTTAACCAACTGAGCCACCAGGCACCCCTGAAGTTTCCTTTTTAAATGAGAATTATAGAGCCTAAATGTCCATCAACTGATGAATGGATAAAGAAATTGTGGTTTATATACACAATGGAATACTACGTGGCAATGAGAAAGAATGAAATATGGCCTTTTGTAGCAACGTGGGTGAAACTGGAGAGTGTTATGCTAAGTGAAATAAGCCATACAGAGAAAGACAGATACCATATGGTTTCACTCTTATGTGGATCCTAAGAAACTTAACACAAACCCATGGGGGAAGGGAAGGAAAAAAAAAAAAGAGGTTAGAGTGGGAGAGAGCCAAAGCATAAGAGACTCTTAAAAACTGAGAACAAACTGAGGGTTGATGGGGGGTGGGAGGGAGGGTAGGGGATGGGTATTGAGGAGGGCACCTTTTGGGATGAGCACTGGGTGTCGTATGGAAACCAATTTGACAATAAATTTCATATATTTAAATAAATAAATAAATTAAATAAATGAGAATTATATTATCCTCTTCCCTCATACAGAGGATTTTTGTGAAAAATAAACAAATTAAAAATTGTGAAAGCATTTTAGAAATTGTGAAGCATTTATAAAGTCAAGAAATGGTGTCAGGAGCAATTCTCCAAAAGCGATGGTGCCTCTTGCCCTTTCAGTCTTCAGATGTGCAACTAGCCTGGCTATTGGCATTTGATTCAAATGGATCTCATCACCTTAGAAGGAGAGCCATCGAGGGTGGTTCAATCTTACTTCCTGAGGGCTTTCTGTTTTCCAATTTCATCCCATAAAATCATGTGACAGGATAGAATAATTTCACAAATAATCAGTCTATACCTGTACTGTACATGTACTTCTTTAAACATGGGTTAATTTCACACACACACAACTCCAGATGATCCTATTAGAATGAGAAACGTCATTGTCAAGCAAATCCAGTCTAGATCATTTCCATGGCATGTTCCAAAGGCTCTTCGTGTGCATGCCTGTGCCATATGTTCTCAGAAACTGATGCTGTTGACCGCAGACTCTAGTTGAACGTTAATTCCCTCTGCAGAACTTTCAGGTATAAAATTACGTTGCCCTATTTGTACCATCTGAAGTAGAACCCACACCAGGGGAACGACATTCTCCATCCAAGTGTTGGGAGATCCAAAGAAAGCACTGTCCAGGTATTGATTTTATTTTCTAAGGAATTAACTTTGTCCATTTGAAAATTGCCATTATATGAATGCTTGCTTTGGAATTGGGCCAGGATAACGGTTTTCACAATTCATCATCCTGTTCTTATGAAATCTGACACCTGCTTTGTTAATGAATGAAATAGGTCAAAACCTGAGCATTAGCTCAAATCCAAATGCCACAACTTCCAGTAACTCAGCATGTTCTATACACTATTACTCAGGATTGTGCCTCTAGAATTCTCACCATGAGGACATGAGAATATCTATCAAATCAGCACATGCCACTTTAACTGTAGTAATCTGAGAAAGTAAAATCTCCAGGGATCACAGTCCCATGCTACACCAGCACAACCTATGACGAGTGTAGTATCGAGGTGCTCAGGAAATCAAGGTGGATTAATTGCTTGAAGATTTGAATCCTAGTCTTAGTTATATGACTGACTTACTTTGTGACGTTTGAAAACCCACCAAAACTTCACTTTCCAGATTTGTAAACTGGAGGACACATCGTCCAACTGCTCCACAGAATGAGGAATGTATCTGAAAGCCCTTTGTAAGCAGTAAAGCCCTATCTATCCATAATGCCAGTCTTATTATAAACGGAAGTTCATGGTAAGAGGTACTTTTTGCCGGTTGCCATCTATTCGTGATTGTTACCATGCTGTGGCTTTTTAAAAAGAACATTAGGAAGGGTTTTGTGTCTGCAAATTGCTAGTTGTGATGATTTATCCACATCCTCATTCTTCGCACTCTGCATGAACATTGCTCCTTGTTTCTTCACATGCTTTGCAAGACAGACTTTCGGCTCTAAATGTGAAACAGAGTATAGGCTCGGGAGGTTGAACACTACCCTGACTAGCTTCCTCTGCTGTAGCAATATTCGTGTTAGGCTTATCAAACACCTTGAATGCATATGCTCTACACTACAAGTTCACTGTAGTGTCTTTTGTTCACTGTTGTGTCTCCAGAATCTAGAACACTGTCTGGCAGAGAGGAGGCAATAAAACTTTCCCAAATCAATTAATTAATATTTCTCGAACTGGTACCGTTGGTATATCCACCTTCCAGGTCAAACATTTTTTGCGAGCACTGTTATGCAACACAGTAATAATCACAAACAGGTGCCAGCAGGCACAAAACACCTCTTACTTGGTCTTCCATTAATAAAAAAAACCGCCGTTGTGGATAGGGCGTTGCTATTTGCAAAGGGCTTTCAGATACATTCCTCATTCTATGCAGCAGTCGGAAGATGTCACCTCCATTTTATAAGTCTGGAAACTGAGGTTTTGACGGGTTTTCAAAGGTCACATAGTAAGTAATTTGTATAACCAGAATTTCTCAAGGGTGTTGAATGTGTAACATCTCATCTCAAGTCTGCTGAAGTTCAGGGTCTCCAAAGGAAAAGCACTGATCACCAATTTGTTTGATAAATGTTACGTATACTTGTACATTTTTATATCATCATATGCATTTTATGTATAGTTATATCATCATTTGGTACTTAGTGGTACTTGGAAATAAAAGCACTTCTATTAGCTGAAACGTTCATGGCATAGAATATCACAGTGTCCAGAAGGTCTTTCTAACAATGATTAAACAGCAAAGCCTGTTAATTTCAAGCTTTATCGAGATAATCCTGGTTTGAATTTTAGTTTATTTTCTTTGTTTTCATCTCCTTAAGGAAATTATGCTGTAAATATAATGAGATCTTTTGTGTTTGAAAATCTTACAGTTCCTAAAGACTGTCATCTTTTGCCTTTTATTGTGCAGCAGAATGAATATAAATTTGGGTTGATTTTGTGTCAATCCCATGATGTACACTATACTTGCTTTTGAGAATAAACCCCCTTTACTTGTTTTATGCTTTTTTGATCTTGTTTTAATACTAAAACTGTAGGTACAGATAAAAAGAAAAACAAACAACGAAAACCTTTCCTCATTACAGAGACTTCACCGAAATGATTTTAAGTACACGTTTTACGCATTGCATTTTTTACAGCCCCATAACAATTTTTGTCTTCTCTGCACTCCATCTCCTCACATTACAAACTATAGAGAAGAGAGGTAAACCTCCAATCTCCCATCCCTGTGTCACCACCGAACTGTTTAGAAGCTTCCGGACTCTCTCATACCAAATTAGTATGACTGTAGCGTATTCTCTGCCCTAGAACAATCACGACTCTTTATGAACATTCAAAAAAGACAATATGGTTTAGCAACAGAGTAAATATTTGGAATCTTTAGCTGAGGTGTCGCTGCATTTGAAGTAAAGGAAAGCCGCGTATGCCACCCCAGAATACGCCGCTTTGGCATGTTGGTTATTTTGAATTAAAGGAACAAGAATACTGGTACAAGAATACTCTGACTCTCCTTTGTCCCCCCTCCCCAAGAGCAGGAACTACATCCCCCACATGAGGGTACCTTTCTGCACCAGAGAGGTGGAAGGCATCCTTGTCACCAGAGCTGGGAATTTAAGGCTCTAGAGGGTTTATGCTGACACTGTGGAGTCTCTAATGAGTGTGAAGGAGCAGGAAAGATGGGCCATGTTTGCAAACCATGGGCCGTGAGGACTTACACCATCTCCAGTGACAGAGGAACCTGGCTTGTATCTGAGACCATCCCACCGTGCCTAGTGCCGGTGCCTGGCTACACGGTGACAAGATAATTGCGCATAAAAAGAACGCAGAGCACTTGCTCAGAGCTGAGTCATCGCGATCTAAATGCACAGAACTACTTTATGTCGCCTATAGTATTGGATTTTTAACAAAATAAAGCTGAGATTACCCAGCTGGGATGTGGGGACTGTCTTCCACCTGCCCTGCCTTCCTGGGACACATGGGGAATTTCATTTGCTGGGGGAAAGAGGAATGGCTCCGCCCTGGGTTCCCAGCTGGGCTGCGACTCTAGGACTCCTCAATGTTCCTGAACCCTCTTCCAAATAAAACGTCTCATTTTGGAACTGTTTTCATGGCCTTGTGACAAACAGTGAGTTGCCACGTCAACTGTATTTCTTCCCATCCACCTTCTATCTAAGCAAAATTAACAGCTATCCCCTTTTCCCTTTTCTAACAGTTTGGTTAATGCTTAACAACCCAGATTATTAATTGGTTTGTGAGTCTTTTGCTCCCTGATAAAATGTGAGTGCCTCCAGACCAGGAGCAGTGTGTCTTCATCTCTTATCCCCAGAGAACAGCACCTGCCCCGTGCACAACAGGTTATTAAATGCAACTAGTGTGTGGAACACATATTGGAAGTTTGGGGTGGGGATGGGAGATGAGAGGTCGACCTGCACCAGGAACCTGGTCATGCGGGACCCTACAGGCTGTGCTCAGTAAGGCATTTGTGGACTCAAGGAAAATGATCTCAACTGTTCTTCACATACAACATCTTGTTTAATGTTTTGGTGACACTTTAAGGAGGGTATCGTCATTATCCCTTTGTTATCAATGAAGAAGCTGAGCTTCATCAAAATTACCTTGTCTGGGGGCGCCTGGGTGGCTCAGTCAGTTGAGCGTCCGGCTTCAGCTCAGGTCATGATCTCATGGTTTGTGAGTTCGAGCCCCGCACCGGGTTCTGTGCTGACAGCTCGGAGCCTGGAGCCTGCTTCAGATTCTGTATCTCCCTCTCTCTGCCCCTCCCCCACTCACGCTCTGTCTCTCTCTCTCTCTCTCAAAAAATAAATAAACATAAAAAATTTTTTTAAATAAAAAATAAATTACCTTGTCCAAGTTTTCTCATTAAGTAAGTAGCTAGTCAGAACTAGAATGCAGTTCTTTGAGACACCAAGTCCATGCCCTTAACTATTACTGTAGACTTCCACTCCAAAACTTTTAATTCATGTCAAGGTGATGGAAAGCAGGTGAGTTAACTATCCTCACATGTCAGCACGGACATCATTTCCGATCCCACCAAGAACCAGAATTAAGGTCTTCAGTTATAAATCAGTAAGTCTTAGTTGTGCACTTGTTTGCAATTGGATTCTGAAAGCAAGATCGTTAGACAGACTCTAAATGCCTCTTTGTACAAATGGGTCCCAGGGAAGCAGAGGAAGCTCGATTTGTTCCTGCCTCCTTGTACATTTCCCACTGAAAAAGGGATCTCTGACAGAGCCCGTGGGTTGCGTTCTGTGTCTATGAGGGGCCATAGCATCTTGCCTGACAGGAACGAAGATATAAAAGCAAAGCTTCCAAAGCCGTTCCCCTTATCCACCTTTTAAAGAAGATCCTGTTCATGCTGCTATGCTGATAAGTGTAATAGGTTAGAAGAAGGGGGGGGGGGACAAAAGAAATTTGATTCACTAAAACAGAAAGGGCCTGATGTAGAAGGAGAGGAAAGCAGAAGGAGGGGAGGTGTAGGAAGTGACCGAGAGCTTTGAGGGAGATATGAAGAAGAGACATTTGGGGAGAACAATTAACACAGTGAGCAAGTTTTTAGCAGTAGAGACATCTAAAGAGAATATTGAAAAATCTTTCGTATTGTGTTGAGAAGTATAATTTACCTCATAGCCCCTCAAGGACAAATTTACCACGTTCTTCCATATCGTGAGGGTGGAATATGTGCCCTTTGTGTGTGTCACCACAGCGATACGGGACTTAAGACAGATGCAAGAATCCACGGTCTCCCTGGACTTCACTTACCTCTGGCAGGATCTTCGAAATCTCTGTTTTACATGTAAGGAAGCAAGTATGGGTAGGTGAAAAAAAAAACCAATCCAAGTCATGTGTACGGTCTGTTGTATTAGTAATATGTGAATGTATGCATAAACAGCCTTCTTTCAAAAGGAAAGTAAGGAAATTCACAGAATGATGTAGAAGTCACAATATAAAAGATAAGTCCATTTCCATTTCATCATGGTGGGTTAACTATACTCCACAATCCCTCCCTCCCAGGCAAATCGCTCAAAGTAGTAGAAGACATTTTAAAACAAAAGTGAACTATGTACACCAAAACTTAAATATATATTTATTTATATATCTAAATAATTTGCAAATTAAATCTATGTGTTTGAAACAAGAAGAGGAGCTGATACTGAGCAAGAAATTGGGAGGAATTTTGAAAAACAGGAAGAAATAAAGCTGCAAAAAAGCACGGCCATATAGGAAAGCTGTCATCCAGGATATGCCACCAAACAAAACAAAACAAAACAAAACAAAACAAAACAAAACAAAATCTACTTCAAAGAGACAGAAGCAACCCTAAGAGTATTCTGCACTTGGGGAGAGGTCAAAATTCAGAGCAGGAAGGGTACCAGACCGAGGATTTGTTGGATTGCTCTAGAGAAAACAGTCATGTGAGTCAACTTCAGGACGCATACCACAAGAATGGCTGTCTCCAAGAAGAAACTGTGAGTGCTGTAGCTCGTGTTCAAGAGTCAGGGCAAAGTTTGGGTGGCATGGCCACATAAGAAATGGAAACATGTGACCAGATCATCATCAGCCTGGAGGCACAACCAGTGCCTCTCTCCAGGTCCTGGGAAGAGTACAAGAGATCCAGCCCATCTTTCAAGCTGGCTGTACAATAAAGCCAGTAGGTAGCCCGTAGGAATGCCAAACACGATATGGTACCCAACAAGGATGGTAGCAGCCTGAGAGACGAAAAGAAGTAAGGAAATAGGTAAGAGCAAATTAGAAAAGCAGACAGTAGATAAAGTCAGAAGAAAGGGCAACACATAAAAAGAATGATATTCGATCTTCTGCATTTGCTAGACGTGCTTCATGAATGTAGCCTTGCAACAACCAGTACAAAATGTACTATTTTTCTAAGGTTATCATAACAAAGTACCACAGATTGGGTGGCTTAAATAACTAACATGTATTTTCTCATTACTTTGGTGGCTAGAAGTCTCATCCAAGGTATCGACAGGATTAGTTTCTTCTGGGGCCTCCTTTTTCGGCTTATAAATGGCTGCCTTCTCTCTCTGTCTTCACATGGTATTCCCTCTGTGCTTTTCGATGTCCTAATTTCCTCTTCTTATAAGGACACTAGTCACAACGGATTAAGGCCCATGCTAATTATCTCATTTTAACCTAATAATCTCTTTAAAGACCCTATCTCCAAATACAGTCACATCCTGAGGTACTGGGAGTTAAGACTTCAACATATGAATCATGGTGGGAGAAAGACACAGCTGAGCCCATAACACAAAAACAGAAGTATGATTGATTATATGGTTCTCTATGTCCACACGACAGAAATGAATCAGATGCTCAGGAAAAACAAGCTTATTGCTGCTACCAATGACTGAAAAAGAATACTTCATTCAGATTCTCAAAAAGAGGTTACTGAGTACCAAAGTGAGAAAATTCTTTAACAATATTCTTACAGTAAATACAGTGCATTTCATAACACCGTTTCTTGTAACATTCTTCAATGTAGGTCAATGGCATAATGCTAAAATGCAGTTTATAAACGTATATCTACAGGCATGCAAATTCCCATGATGCTTTGGCTTAACCCCAGAATAGATTTTAGAGTATCTAACAGAATGAATAAATGGTTGTCTTTATGCAAAGCCTCCATAAATGTTTTTTCTCATCCAACCTTTCAGAAGTCTTGAGAGAAAGGAGTTTTAAAGTTTTACTTCCAAAAAAGAACCTGGGGTCTATGTTGCTATTTCAATGTAGACCCAAATTCAGCCAGGTCATCAGAACTGCAGTGACTCATCCTTCCGAGAAGACAGTTTTCCTTAGTGGCTCTCATCTGCTATTTACTAGAACTGTCACATGAAGCAGATATCTTCACTGATCCATCCGGTTGTTCCTAGGCTATAAGATGGAGACAACAGCACATGAAGGTACGTAAACCACTTAGAGCAGTTTCTGCCTCATAGTAGCACTCTATTACGTTTTCCTCATTAAGAAAGCTAAAGATCTTTCAACAATAGCACCTACAAAAAAAAAAAAAAAAAACAAAAAACAGGCTTGTTGCAACTGCTGTGCCTTTGTATATATAATCAATGCCATAGCAAAGATTAGAGCTCCACTCTCCCGACCATATTGTACTGCAGTGGTTCTCAAAGGGGAGGATTGGTAGTAGAGTCACATGGGAGGCTTGTTAAGCTCACATTGTAGGGTCCCTCCTCCCTGGGGTTTCTGATATAGTAGGCGTGGGATGGGACTCAAGACTGTGTATTTTTTTTTTAATTTTTTTTTCAACGTTTATTTATTTTTGGGACAGAGAGAGACAGAGCATGAACGGGGGAGGGGCAGAGAGAGAGGGAGACACAGAATCCGAAACAGGCTCCAGGCTCCGAGCCATCAGCCCAGAGCCGGACGCGGGGCTCGGACTCACGGACCGCGAGATCGTGACCTGGCTGAAGTCGGACGCTTAACCGACTGCGCCACCCAGGCGCCCCAAGACTGTGTATTTTTAAAAGTGCACACACTCCACTGGGGTCATGGCTCCACATCCAGCTCCACTCCATAGTTGGTGGACCCCGTGAGAGTTATACCGCTTCTTTCAGCCTTGTTTCCTTGTCCGTAAGATAGAGATAAAGACAGTCCCTACCTAACAGCGTGCCTGGGAGGGTTACAGAGCCCCGAACCCAGCGTGGCCACTTCTAGATCATTTCAGACAGCTCCAGTGCACCAAGATGCTGACCTCAGTGTCTGTGTGTAACAGAATATTTTTAATAGGATGTTCTTTCTCTCTCAGTTTTGGTTCGAGCCTAGTAAACTGAGCACAGAGTGATAAATGCCAAGTACTATGCCTCCCCCACCCCGACCCAGTTGCAAAAGGGGATCCTGGATTAACTACACATAACTTGTAAAGATGACCAAGCAATTCTTCTAGGGTGACTCTGCACATCAACCTTCTTAAGGGTGTTAATAGCCTTGAGTTGAAAGGTCAAGAATCCAATTTCTGAGGATGCCACAAAGCAATCTAGGTGAGAAGGTAGGCATACACATAGTGCTCCCATTTAAGTATTCACCAAGATGAGAGAATGTCAACTCCAGATCACGGCAGTACAAGTCAAGGAAGGCCTTTGGGGGCCCCATCTCCACCATCTCCAACCCCAGAGGAACCGGAGTCAGTCCCAAGAGGGGCTCGTCACCATGGAGAGAGAAGAGGAGTGCCAGACAAAGAAATTGAGAAGACCCGCCCAACCCACTCTTCCTCACTGCAGCTTCTCAAACTGGAGGGGGAAACGGCTTTAACCTCCAGTCAAATTGAGTTGTCATGATTACAATAGGCTAGATAAGTTTGCTACTAAAATAAGACTTCTCTTATAATTAGAAGTGCCAGAGGACTTGCTATTGTTTTAAAGAATCCAGAAAAACTAATGGATCTTCACTGAATTTCATCCAGGGGCAGGAAAGGCACATTTGATTGGGCAATGGGAATGAAAAACAAGCCGCTTTAAAGTCGCACCCTTAAAGTTTCGGTCTTTTAATACACCACGTACATGCACACACCTATGCATCCCAGGTCACCAAAGCATATTTCTTAGTTCTGAGATTTTGCTTCCTCTCAACACATACCAGATGAGGGAATGTGTTAATTTAATGCCGCTTTCAGAGAAAAGAGACATGATCATTTAGAGCAGCTCTCAGAAGCCCAAATATAGCGTCTTTAAAAATATATATTCTTCAGTGGCTATTTGAAATATTATGCAGACATAAGGAAATAAGCAAAATATGTTCTGTTTATAGTCAATAAATATAAAAAGACCCTCTTTTTTTTTTGAAGCTCTAAGAAACTTAGCATAGTCCAGATCAGTCAACTACTGTTTTCAAGAAAATGCTTTGCTGCTATTGGCTTGTTGCCCAGCCCAAATCATTACTTGTTTCTATTCGCAATCCTGGAAGATGCACATCTGCCAGAAAACATCTGAACTTTTCAATATACAGAGCAAGATTTATATCCTCCTTATGATTTACAATCACTTTTCCTGCCCATGTGTGACATAGTGTAGGTAGTATCCTGAAGGATTAAGCTATGAGAAGCTAGGATTTAGGCAGTGAAGATCTTCTTGGGAACTGATTGCCTACCGCATTATTTCCTGCTTAAGAACATTCTGAACTGCATTTTTTTCATCTGTTTCTCAGAAGATTTTCATTAAAAACCAAATGCTATTTGTCATGTTTAACAAAAAGCACCCATTGTAGCGCTAATTCACCTCCAAACTAAGACACGTTTGTACAAAACATAGCATATGTTTGTCTAATTTCATAATTAAAATAACTGCTTTTCCAATGAGAAGTAGTCCATTTGGACTTCCAAAAACAGTCCAATTAAATTTAAAAAAACAAAACAAAACAAAACGGTTATTCCTAAACTCAACGCGTGATTTTGGCAGATTTAACAAACTACACGCGATAAACCTACTTTATCACGTTGTGGAGCCCACCCCGACTCTACATCGGGAGTTATCTGGTCATGAAAAAATTCAGGGCATTTCTGCTGCCTCAAAACAAGTAAACACTATTTTTTGAAAGGCTCTATCCATCCTCATCCTTTCTCTTTAACTTGGGCCTAATACAATGCTCTTCTCCTACCTTACTGAAGCTCAATAAATATTACAGCCTCTTACTTGACAAACAGCTAGAATAGGGGTTATAGGGTAGAGATAAAAGTAATAGAATTGAAACTAGAATTCCAGTCACTGGTAATGAATTTCGACTGTAGAAATTCACTCCCATAATTATTGAATAGCATAAAAAGACACATAAATATTCCATAACTCTATGTAAAAGCGATTGTAAAATTGCATGAAAAGGTGATATGGTATGTCAGGCCAGGTTCTAATCCTGACCCGACTATCAACCACTTGTAATACCTCGGATAGATTGCTTATCTCTGCTGAGCTTTAGAGTTAATAATAATAGCTTACCCACCGAGCAAAACTGTTGAGAGAATCCAGCCAGTTGAGAAAGTGTGGGATGATTTAAAAACAAAACAAAATCTTCCCTTGGAAACAGTCAGATTTGGTTGAGTTCAAAACCAGGCTGTGACACCTCCAGCTCAGCTCAAGATCCTGGGCAAGTCTTTTGACTTCCCTGTATTTTTTACCTCCTCATCTGAAAAACGGGGCTCGTAGTAGTTTAAAGTTTAGAGGGTTCTCAACGTGGTTAAATGTCCCAATACATATGAAGGATATAATACATAATAGGTGCTCAATAAATGGTGTTGAATTTATTACGCATCTATGTGAAAATGTTCGGGAAACAAGAAGGGCTTTTATATGCAAGTCATTAATACCATGTCATATATTCATGTAATTAGACAAAGAACATCACTCAGGGTAGCTGTACTCCTACATCTGCTTCTACTTTTATCTTTTCCCATAAACTCTTTTTAGAAGGTCTATTTCTTACATCTTATAAAAATCCGTGATTCCACTCAGCATTGACCACTAAAACAATAATGTCCGCCTCCTAGCTTAACACCTCCTCTTGCAAACAAAGATAACTATTAATTGAATAGAGTGGGTCATTATAAGCAAACATTTCCTTTCTCTTAGCTGCTTTCCTCATACATTTCCAATTCAGGGAAACCTCACTGTCAAGCCACGGTGTTGCTCATACTGAACTTTGTCTACATCTATAGTGTGGCTAACACAGTTTCACGATCATAACACTTAGTTGAAAAACGAATCCCACAGACTTCTAACCTCCAAACCATCCTAAGTAAGAGGATGGATGATAATAATTCCCCAAAACATGCAAGAATTATATGCTGCAAAGGATGTTTAGTGGGGACTGGAAAACACAACTCAAGCCAATGCCCTTCTCTGTACTGCCTGTTACAGTACAGACCATTTGCAGGTTTCCCTGTGCCAGTAAAACGTTGGAAGGAGGCAGCTTTTGTAATAGGATCATTGGCTAAAATGAAATGAGTCAATCTGATCAATAGAAATTGCACATGCAGCAAAGAGCTCTTAATGGATCTTAATCTCCATTAGGCTGAGTCGGAGGAAGTTGCCGGGGAAGCTGCATCACATTTCAGCCATTGATAGTAGCATCGTGGTCCGTGAGCAGCTTTCAGGGAATGGGAGCATTCATCCTGGGGTGCCCTGGGACAACCATCAATGGGATGGTAAACCCTTGCATCATCGGTGTCCAGGAAATGCTCTGGGGGATACTCTGGAGAATAGTCTCCAAGGCTTATGAAAATTTTAGCAGGAATTCATGGTGGGTCAACCAGAAGAACATTAGCACATGAAGCTTTTCTGTCATGTGTAATTAAATGTGGTTTAGAATCCCTTGGACATGATTTATAAAACCAAAAGGAGCAGTTCCAAGTTTGTTACCAGAAGCCCATAAAGTCTGTGCTGTGGGGAGAACAACAGAGATCAAGTTTTCCAGAAGTAGGCATACTTTGCACATGACATAGAAATTTTAAAAACAACAACAACAACAACAACAACAAAACACATAATGTTTGGATGCCCAGAATGTGAAACTAACTGCCTCTCAATTTAATATATAATAGGGAAAGCTCCATGTGGAAATTCGAAAGAAATGGAAAATTGCACACAATTTAGAAGACTACCCATTGTACATGCACTTGGAAATTACAGCACAATATCTCCTAATTAATGCTGATTGAGTACTTTGATTTCAAAAATTGAAAAGCATAATACATGGACACTGCATTACACATTCACACATTCTCCTCACAAAGTCCTTGATGTCAGAGACCAAAATAGAAAAGCCAGTAGCAGATTACTTCATTGTTTTTTTTTTCTTACTCTAAGTAAAACTTGATGATTATAAATTCAAAAAGTCCAGGATTAATAAAAATGAAACTGCTTTGTGCTATGGCACAAATCATTTATCCCAAATGTTCGGGCTACTTAATTGGAAAAGTGAGGGTTGTTTTCTATACCGTATCAATAATTTCAAATGTAGATGCCTTCTTCCTCTGTGATTCTATGACATGCCACTATTTATTCTATTATCACAGCACTTCATCATTGTAGACCACGTTCATTTTCATGTCTGATTCTCACCTTGATTGTGCCTGGATGAGTGGTGAATTCCTTGAAAATCAGAATGCATCTTTTTATCATGTTATGCTCTCTGCCTAAAACAATGCTAATATAAAATGAACAGACAATACATTTTTATTGAATAAATGTAAAAACAGCAATATATTGTATATGCCCTACTCTTTCTGTGAAGCATTTAGAAAATGCTACCTACTAATTGTCTGAGAGACCTTTGGAAATGGGTCAAAAGATCATCTTGGCAAAATAGGAAAAAAGGCCAGATTTGTATATGTATCTGGGCACTTTCACAATAGAGAATAGAATGACATCTATGAACTCTTCACGTGTGCTACTTATCGTCTTCAGTTATGAATTTTAAAAACTGTGTCACAAAATTTTAATGTCTTGGATTTTCCCATCAGTAAGTATGCTGAGAACTATTAAAAAAAAAAAAACAACGAAGTAGCCAAATATGTTTTATTCTCTTTATGACTGAAGACAGACAGGAAATAAAGTGCATTATGTAAATCAATTATTGATATCAGAAAGATGATCTAATAATTTACATTTTTAGTTATCTTACCATTATTATCTATTAATTGCTTCTACTCACGGCACTTTTGAAACAGACAGTCTTATATGAAGCGCCTAGCACACACAGTAGGGACTCAAATATATATTGTTGAAATAATAATGAGTGAATTTCATTCCAAGAAAAAAATGGAAAGAAGGGTCCAACTTCCTTATGGTACCATACCATAGTCTCTGGTTACCAACACTTGAGACAACTTTTCTTTCAGTTTGAAACATATCACTCGAACCGGACCACCTTGGACTATCAGAATGCCTTTACCTGCCTCCAGCAACTTGCAAACATGTTTAATCATCTGGGAGTTGAAGGCACATAGAAAGAATATGCTTTTGATAATGAAATTATTGATGGCATAATACATTTCTAATAATTTTCATTTTAAATTATCTTATTATTTATTACAAAAATATGAAGGCTGAGTCAAGTGAGAATTTTCCAACTCTTTAATTAATCTACTCTACTTGATTTGATAGTACTTAACTCATCCTGTCTTTGGGGAGAAATTTCTTCTCTCTATATAATCTTGATCATAGATAGGCTTAAATCAGCTTTATTATACCATTACTTGGAAAATGGGAAAAGAGAATTTACCAGTGTATGTCTTGGCTTCATAAATATTGATTGTCTAAAACCTAACCAATGTAGATTTTATTTGGTATAGCCAAAAGATCCTTTAACCAATAAATTCTTTCAGTTAAAAAAAAAAAATTGCATCCTGGAGTGCAATAATTACAATAGACCCCAGTGGGAGGTTTTGGGCTCAGCTGTAAGGAGCAATTAAGTGCAGGTTCTGAGACATTGCGTGACTTTTGTGAAAAGAGCGTGGAAATGCCTGTCTCTGTCGATGACGGGGCAAGTCACTTCACTCAGCCAACATGGTCTCTCAGTTTCGTAGGTTCCAGGAACTGGCCCAGCTGGGAGCCTGGAACTCCATCTACTCTAAAATATCTGATCAATCACTCACTATTAGAAAAGATGACCCCAGGAGAAGGTCTCTTATCAAGGAACCTCTTAAGAATTTATCTCAAGTAAACCCAATTTTTTAAAATTATGTACCCTAATTAGCTCTGTGGGCACAATCCCCTTAGGAAAAGTATGAAATCGAGTTTGCCTTGTCTCCCAAAAGAAAAATGCTTTATCTGTTCCAAACAATAGGCTTATTGGGCTACCAGACACTCTTTTCAAATAACATGACAGATTAATTCTAAACAAACTTTAGGACCACATTTTTGTCTCCAAACGGAACGACTTTATGAGGAATAAGAGAATGTTAGCCATAATTTTCTTACTGTGATCAATTTTATAGAGTGTTTTATCTCCATGAAATATCAGATCAAAGCAATTTAAGACCATTTATGAAATTCACCAATCTATGACTACAGCAATATTATCTAGTGGTTATGAGCAGAGATTTGGAAGTCAGACTGCCCTGGTTTGAATCCAGGATTCTTCAGTTACCAACTGTGTTAATATCTCCGTTCTTCAGTTTCCCACCTGTAAAATGAGGATAACAGTAAATTATCCTAATAATTTATATTAGGATATTTATATATTTATATTATATATACATTTATATTATAATATATATTACATATAATATATATAATATATATGATTATAGATATTATATATATATAAATTATATATATTATATTACATATAATATAATATACATATAATAGGACATATAATAGGATATGTAATATATAATATATATAAATTTATATATACTATATATAAATAAAATATATATATTATATAATATATTTATATTATATTATATATCCTATAATATTAGGATATTATATATCCTATAATATTAAGATATTATATTTATCCTAATATTAATTATTATATATTGTGAACAATAATGCCAATGGGTACCAAATCTAGGATAGTCATGATAGTAGACTCTATTATAATCTTCATCTTAAAGTGAAAGTCAGAATAAACAAAAATATTTTTACAGTACATGTAAATGTCAATGTACATGATGTTAACCATGGTTATGGCCTAATTCCCTCCTTGTCTTACTGATTTACACCAAACACCTTGCTATAGCTAACAGATACACCCAATATATGGCATACCTCTCCCCTGCCACACACACAAGAGACTGTACTTCTTTTTAAAAAATTCTGGTGGTATGTTTTAATTATCATACAAAATCAATTCACTTCCTAGCTACTTTCAGGAAATGCACCTCACTATCAAGCATCAAGCATAAAAGCAAACTCACTGAATTGAAAGGCATTTCCCAACATTAATTACATTTCAATTAACTGCACCAATTTTAAGTAACTCCACACAATGCATCAATTCTTTCAACTATAAGGAAACGTCTTTTACAATTAATTTCATTCTGTCTAGTTCATCAAGACGTAGTTCCTTCTCAGACAAGATGGTCTGTTGGTAACAAATGCCTTTAAAATCGTTTCATGCTAAAATGAATTCCTTCATGCTATATGGTGCAGAACTCTAGGATCTCTGCCAAGTGGTGGTGCAAGCGCTTGAGAAGATTTAAAGCTCTTCTTTGACAAAACCACTATCTTTACTGCATGTGGCCCTGGAGTCCCTGCCCGTATTCAGGTGGGTAGGCCTTCTGCCTCGGAGAAAATAAGAATTGGGTTTTTAACCAAATGAGAATATCTACTTGGCTGCCTACACATTTAGTACATAAAATATATGGCCCTGGGTTAACCACAGAAGCACAGAACACCTGCTCTACATTTAAAGAAACAGATCATGATCTCACTATAAGTTAGATGGCTTACTCAAGACGTCTGGTATTAAAGAGAATGCTTAAATGGGCATGCCAGTTCTCCCCACGACATTCCCTAAAGTCTATCCCTATATTAAGACCGATTACTTTTTTAAAAAATTACTCAGCCCTTCACGATGCATTCAGTATTCTGCGAAGTTACAATTTTATGTTACCACTTAAGCTTTTACAGGTCAAAACAAGAAGCATTCTTTTGAAAAGCGTTTGTGGCTTTTGCAAAATCATGACTGAAAAAAGTTTTCTGCATGTTATCACAGTGCTTCGGAAAAGTACAACATAACAAACCGTCCCTCTAATTTAGCTCAGGAAAGTGTTGCTTTCTACCCATCAAGGTATATATTTTCTTTAATCAGACAACAGAGCTATGTGCCTCAAGTGTTTCTCTGTGTTCCCTAACTGTTAGGAAACGAAGACATGATTCATGGAAAGTGCCACTGCTGGCCACAGTAAGCACTCCGTTACAGCTAACTCTTATTATTAGCTGTTATTAATAATTACAATTTGTTTTAAGTGTCAAGTGACATCTCTCTGATCTGTTGCTTTTGATGGTGTCTTTTAATTTTATTCTTAATGGTCCTGTTTTGTATTAGTTATTTGTATAAGCCACCTTAAAATAGAAAAAGTATAGGTTCAAATTAAAGGTTTTTAAACACGTAGGACTTTAACACAGTATTTGTGTTTCCAATAATGGCAGAGGGGTTATTTTAAACTAACAAATTAGGGCTGACGAAAGAAGTATAAATAAGACTGTGATCAAGAAGTATGCTAATTTTCCTACCACCATGAGAATATTTTCCCAAATTCAGCGTGTAACTATAATTTTTGATTTATGGTCAGGCATGGTAAAGCCTCAATAGGTCAAATTAATTTGGGAGTTGTGGAGAAAAGCTAATGCAATGAAAATGAAAGAAGAGTTTAAACCATAAAATACATAAATAATGTAGTTGTATTATTTCAAGAATACATTCTTGAGAATAATATTCTCAAGAAACGTGAGAGCGGCAGCGACCTGGGTGTAAGCAAGGGGTGATGGCCGGCTGAACCATCACCCCTTGTGATGGCAGTGGGAGGAAGGAGAGTGCAGAGGAGAATTCTGGTGAACGGGACAGGGTGCACAGGGTACAGGAGGCTGAGCGTCCTCACTTGGAACTCCAGGAGGCTGCAGGAAGGTATGCATGAACACAGGCTGCTTGCAACAGAGATGGAGGTCTTTCCAGATTTCTAGGCTGGGCAGTCCCTACCCCAGCTGCAGTACAACCTTTTAAAGACATTCCACGAACTCTTTTTTATTTTGCTTCCATTCCAGACACTGCAAACAGTCTTGACATCATGGGCTGTTGAAGCAGGAAGGAACCCCGTGGACCAGCAGCTTTCGTTTTGCTGCTGAAGAAACTGCCATTCAGAAAGGTTATTCGAGGCCACACAGCTGGTCAGTTCAATAGCCCAATCTTCATATCAGGGTTTCTGATTCTCAGTTCAACACTCTACGCTCCGCTGTCCTCCTGTGATAGGATGATATTTGTCTGGGATTATTGTAGTTTTAAAATGGAAAATCTCATATCCTAGGAAAAAAACCATCAGCCTCAAGCAAAACAAGAGAGTCACCCTAATGGAGATATGAGTTATTATTCATATTTCCCTAATCTTTGAGAATAGTTTTCATGGTTCATCTTGGCAAAAATTCATCATCCAAGAGGCTGGGCAAAACAACTCCAGAATAAAGGGTAGCCTTGACATTGAGGAGTGGTGTCTTTATGTCAACATAGTGGAAGGGAAGAGTAAGAACCCTTTCATTTTCCAACCCACTTGTGATGGCAATTCCACCATCAGTTCCAAGTCATGCTATCCAGACCCCGTCTCCATCCCTTTGCCCAATTATATTAAGGGTAGCAGATCACTGGTAAAATTTGCAGAGGGTCTCCTTTTCCCAACACCAATTAAAATCTAAAAAATATTCCAGAAGGTCGGCGAAGAGTGGGAGTTGAAACCTGCCAGTTTCACTTGACTTAAACGGCATCAAGCAAACAGACATACAGACTTTAGAGAAATTAAGCTATCTGCTTCCCTCCAAAGTCACCAGAAGCAAAAAGCAAGCCCTCTTGAACATTCCACGTGGAGCAAAATGGAGAGCCTACTGCAAGGTCATTTGGGGTTTTCGTTGGGGAGGAAAGACAGGCAGGGGCGCCTGGGTGGCTCAGTCAGTTGAGCATCCGACTTGGGCTCAGGTCATGATCTCGCAACTCATGAATTTGAGCCCCGCATCGGGCTCTGTGCTGACAGCTCGGAGCCTGGAGCCTGCTTCGGATTCTGTGTCTCCCTCTCTCTCTGTCCCTAACCCACTCGCATTCTGTCTCTGTCTCTCTCAAAAGTAAATAAACATTAAAAAAAAAAAAAGAAAAGACAAGACACAGGCAACATCTAGAAGTCCTGTGTAACCCAGCAACAAGATGCCTTCAAACAATAGACTGTGATTTCCATCCCAAAGGTCTTTCAGGCCAGTCACCTTTGATTTGACCCTGTCCTTCCTCATGAGTCATGCTGGCGGGCACTGTCCCCAGGCAGCCCAGCCTCCTCTTCCTCAAAGTCACTGCATCCATCAGAGATTCAGTCCTGGCAGCCACATCCCAGGACAACTCCAAGGATCTGAACATCCACCTCCAACCTTCATGGGGAAGGTATCGGGGATTTTAATTTCCGACTAAGCTGCCCTGACTTTATGAAAAAGAAATGCCTAGTGAGAAGCTAGACAGTAAGAGAAATAGCATGTTGTCCTTGCCCCTGGATTCACACTGTAATAGGAAAACCTTCCTTCTCTGGGGAGATGGATAGGTTGTTTTTCCTTTGCCCCTTCGTCCCCTTTGATTTCATTTCAAAGGAGCTTGTGAAATAAAAGGATGTCTTTTGAATCAATTCCATTCACACTGAAGAAACCACAATATCTTACTTTTCACTTTATTAAAAAAAAAAAAAAACACTCTTTTACTTAGCCTCCATGAAGCTACTGGGTATGGAATCAAGCCTTTTATATGAAAATTGCTTTCCTTAGAAAAGTTTGTAGTTGCTGGCCATGTGTCAGTAAAGGTGCAGCCCATGCTATGTAGATGCCTTTAAATTTCCTTTTCTGAAAGTCAGTGGGAGTCTGCAAAACACCAAAGGTGTGGATGATCGTGGCTCAAGGTAACATAAATTATAGCTAATGCACTTTCTGTGGATTGGAAAGATGAAATTATAATTTCAATTGGAAGCAGCCTCCGGCTCCATACCCCCAGATCATAGTAAATCTCCCATTTGAACACTCGCACCTCTGAGGCTTCTAGATTGAATCAGAGCCCCAGAGGCCGCCTGCCTTTCCCTGCTTTTGCAGACTGACTTTTCCACTGAACGCGTACTGTGATACGCCAACATATCCTCACCCCTATTGGTTTAGTTTTGTGTAGTTGTTCCGTTTTTGTTTCATTCTGTCTTGTTTTAGGAAGTCTCTCCGGAAAGCATGCTTGACTTCAAATTTGAATTTGAGCCCTAATTGTCTGGAATACCACTAATTGCCTGGAACTTCAACAATCTCCTGAGCCTTTCTGCATGTTCGTCTCCTATCCAGAAAATAGCAACAATGACACGATTATACAGGTTTCTGGAAGAATTACCACAGCACAGGTGAAAGCGACTACACACAGTAGGCGCTCAGATATTTATGCAATGCTGCAGAGCAACTATCACCTGGATAGCACACAAGACTGACTTCAAATAGGTCGCAGTCTCATGATAACTACCATCTATCAAGCACCTATTATGTGCCATGTGACGCGCTGGGTATTTTCATAGGCACTGTCTTACTTAATTCTCACAGCAACATTATGAGGTAAATATTATTATAGCCATTCTGTAGATGAGAAAACGAAGCTTGGAAAAGCTAAATAAATTTCCTAAAGTCACAAGACTTATACACGGCAATGCCGAGACGAGGATACAGGCCTGTCTGTCTTCATACAGCCCTCCAGTGCAAGCTGAGAAAGCATTAAACACATGCGCGCGCGCGCACACACACACGCAGAGCTGATCATATTCCAGAATATTCCCCACTCTTGTTCAGGACTCGGAGGGTTAAAAAGAAGATGACTAAATAGCATAAACAGCTGGTTCCAAGGTGCTAGTCGCTCTTCTGTGATACCATTTTGTTTGTGCTTCTGCAGCTGTACCAGAAAGTTTTTGTTCTCTGAAGAAAATACTGAACTGAAAAGATAATTGGAATTCAAGACACACATGTTTCCTACCAGCAAATAAGGAGAAAGCACAACAGCATTCTTGAAGAAGGCTGATTTTTTTGTGTTTTGCAATTCTGCATTTTCAAAAATGACATCTGTTTTGTGAGTGACTAAAAACTCTGGAGGAAGAATTTGTAAAAGGAAATAAAATTGTGTTTCTGAGCATTTTCCTCCTCACTGCCTTCAAATGATGTTTAGTTGGCCCATTTTCCCCAAAACATTGTCAAGGCAGAAGTTTTCTATTTCCTGCTCACATTTCTGACAGGTTTGAAATGATGTTCCAGTGGCAAATGTTTTAAAAGTTTCTTTTAGCACTTTTCCTCCATGTATCAAATCATTCTTTCTTTTGAGCACTCCAAAAAAAAAAAAAAAAAAAAAACTGTGCCTTCTAGGAGCATAAATGAATATAATGCATCACATTTATATCATGCATTTCTAGAAGGAACTCAAAAGTATTTTACTGTCTTCACTTTTCCAGGCTGTTTATTTTTTGCTGGTGCATCAACAAATACAAAAGTTTAAGGGAGCCATTTCTTATTCATTCCCATCTCTTTGATTTATCACTTCCTGTTCCATAAATTTCCAGTCTCTACTTCACACAAATAAAAAGATGCCGTAACTCATGTAGTTTGTCAGCCAAATCCCGGTTTTAGAGAAGAATGAATATTATCCAAGGTCATCTGAAGAGGTCCCCACTGTAAAAGGTGCGGTGTCAGGTGAACCCCCATTCTCCCAAATCTGCGGGTGGCCACTCCACAAGAATCACCTTCCTCTTCCAAAAACATATGAGAGCTTCCAAGCTGTAACTGGCAGAATCAGCACCCTTCAAGGTGGGCAGGAACTTCTAGACTGCAGGTACAAGTCTTTCTCCCTCTGTTTTACCCAAAATTTATGGAGCCATACATCACAGAGAAATGAAATATAAATGAATCTTTGGGAACTCTCATGAGGCAGAAATCTCCCAAGTTGTCCTGACGATTTAGTTCACATTTATCTAGCCCCATAATTCACAAACCATAAACGCTGTTTGTACAATGCTTCTTTCTCAAGGCTCATATATGTCATGTTTGTTTGTGATATCTTAGTTATGCGCACTTCAACTTCCTCTGAATTTTATGCATTGGCTAGCCAAGCACACCCGCCTCAGTGTTTGTTTCTGACACAATCCGTCTGGCCCTTTGCTATGTATTGACTTCATGTTTCTTCTTCAGAAGTCCTAAAGCAGAAAGTCCCAGACTTCTTCACATATAGGGTGGCTCTGTCTCCAAGCCCAGAGAGACCAAAGCTACAGTGAGCCTACCAAGGAAAAAATCATATACCTCATTCTTGGTGTCAAAGGCTTCATCAGCCAAGGCCACACAGAATGCTACTCACAGACAGAGAAATCTAGATACAAATAATAAAAGTAGCACTTTGGTCAGGAAACTGAGGTAGAACAAGAGTTCTACCGTGCCTGATAGTTTGTGATTGGGACCTAGGGTAGGTATCATTCTCTCTCTCTCTCCCTTTGAATAGTTTCTGGTGTCACCAGTGAGACCCTTCACATTGTAAGATAGACTCCACCAGCTCCCCATCCTGAAGACATGCTTCCTCACAGAGTTGTTCTTCTGGAGAAACTCCTGGGATTGGAAGCCCTGGTTCAACCCAAAGGACAGTCCCCATGTGTCCAGTGTAGGGAATATGGTAGGTACCAGATTCATTTTTAAATCATGATGAAGCACGGGAAAAGTTAAGATGGGCAAAGTGGTCTTATTCATTGTGCACACATGTCACATCATACATAGCTTCCTTCTTTAGACAAGATGCTCTCCGACCATTCAGACAAACTCATGAATTTGAATATTTTCGTTTGTTTTTTGTAGTTCCCACTGCTTACACCCTATTTTTCCCATTTTATATGACAAAATTATTTTCTTAGATGTTGCCAAGGGTCTCATTTATTTTCCTCCAAAAATTATCTATGTATTCTTCCATACTTATAGAAAGCCACTCTTTTCAATTCACTCATCTTTTTTTGTTGTTGTTCACCCTCCATTCTTACTGTGAACTTGGCCTCTTCCATAAACATGCCTACTTACACATTGACTGTGAATGGCATGGTCTCTCCTCACCTTTCTAAACTGTATTGGACCCTCAAGGTCTATTTCAAATCCCAGATTTTTCACCTAGGTGTCTAAGATACTAACCAGTGTTGATCTCGTCACATAGGAACTGTCCATAGCATCACAGCATGAACCACAACACATGAGTTTGTGTTATATTGCCCCATTGCCCAACTAGAAACCTATGACCTTCTCCAAACAGTAAGCACAGACTTAGGCAAAAAACAAGCATGCCATAAACACTTAAACTGAACACAAGTGGCCATAGAAAAATTAGAAATGTGGACACACTCAAGAAATTTTCATTTATTCGTATATATATCCAAAAATGTTTATGAAGTCCCTAAACTCCTGTGGTAGGCAGCAGGAAAACAAACACACATAGGTCATAATCACTGTTCCCTAAAGATCTAGTGGGAAGAATACAAATGTGAACAAAGAATGCATTAATGTGCCACCACATTCTGTGTAGAAATGATTAAAGGGAACAGTAGAAGCACAGTGGAGAGAGTGATCAGTTCCAACCTTACTTGGAATTGAAGCGATGATTTAGCTGGATTTTGAAAAAATGACTAAGATGGAGAAGGAGAAAGGGAAAATGTCCTGGATAAAGGGAGAAGTTTGAACAAAGTCAGGATATAATATTAACAATTGGGGCACCTGGCTCAGTTAGTTGAGCATCCAACTTTTGATTTCAGCCTAGGTCATGATCCCAGGGTCGTAGGATCGAGCCCAACGTCAGGCTCCACACTAAACATGGGGCCTGCGTGAGATTCTCTCTCTTTCTTTCTCTTCCCCTCTGTCCCACTCACGTTTTCTCTCTCCCTCTAAAAAACTTTTTAAAAATATTAACAATCTGTAAGGATGTCAATTCAGTAAGTATGATATAGGGTCTAGCAATTACCTTCTTAAACAAGCATCCCCTGGGTAATTCTGATGCAGGTGGACCCAGAACCATACATGGACCCAGAGGAACATCAGTCCACATCCTACTTCGTGAAAAACTTGCTAAGAAATATTGGATAGTGGGTAAACGTCCTCTGTGCCCCATTTGGTGAGAGAGAAGATCCACTCTGGTGTGGACAGGTCTCGCCTCTACATCCCTGCTTGAGTGAACCGTCCAAGATATGAATCTGGATATTACCTCTAGTTTATGATCCTTCAGTGACATCCGCCGACCAAAGACTGCCCAAGGCTTTAGTAGAGCATCCCTGGCCTCACATGAATTGGCCCTTTCCCTGGCCTCGCCTCTAGTCTCACTGCTCAAACTCTACCTTATGATTCTATCAAATGTCATGCCTTGTGCTGTTGTTTATCATTGTTATGAAGTCATTAAAATTTAAAACACATATAAAGGGCTTTCTGTGGAGAATATCCAATTAAATAAGATTATTGTCCTTATAGAAGTATAGGATCAATTTAAGTGTTAAGAATTAAATACCAGAGCGCTTTCCTTTTGTCTACAGAATGTTAAACTGTCTCATAAATGCAGTGAAACCAAAGGAGTTCAAAATTCTGAGAGAAGGTTAAAAGGTATCCCATGAAATAAGAACACAGTCACCAAAAGTATTCTAATCCCCCATCCTAACAAATGTATGTACACACACACACACACACACATATATGCGTGCACACATACACATACACACAGATGTCTCATACCACTGGAGGGCATCCTGGAATCTGTGCATCACCAAAATATTCAGTGATAAAGACATTTTCTTCCTGGCACATTAGAGAGAGAAACTGAGACCAGACAGCTAGTAAGATAAGACACACTCTCCCTTCAGGAGCACATGCTGCTTTGGCAAACACAAATATCACTCACTCACACACACATGTACTCAAGCCTGCGCATAATTCTCTTGACAACTCCAACTTATAACATTAGCATATGAATGCCGAGGCTTACAGTGATATTCGCCCACCAAATGGAATTTATAATATAAATGCAGTAAAAAGTATCTGAAAGATTACTCTTCGGTCTGAATTGAGTCTGTCAGAGCTTCTATGTAAAATATATGTAATATCTGTATAGAACCCAGTGTAAATATATTCTTCCCGCATGCTCCCACAGAGAAAAGCTGAGATGGTTAGGACAATACTAAATTCATACCTCCTTCCCAAATAATGCATAAAATAAATGGCTCCAATTCCCCAGCTTTATGCGTGTGTGTCTCCCCATTTCCAATATTTCACATGTATTAGGCCAAATGTGAGTTTTTTCAAAGTCGCCCTGTCTTCATTTTATTTTTGTGAGAGGTCCTTTTCCCAGCTGCCAAGAATTATTCACAACTCCAGGAGGAAGAGTCTACAATTGTATCCATAATCTACTCAAACAAGAGCCAGAAATTATTAGTATACGTGACACGTCTTTCCCAGTGGATTATAAGTTCCTCAAAGGGAATGACACTGACGTGTTTATTTTTAAAGTCATGTCATCTTTTAAGTCCTGTGCCTGAAAAAGCAACAATTTATTATTTCCTGTGATTCTGCATGCTGGCGGGTGGTTCCTGTCGGCCCCTACCTGGACTCACTCAAGCCGTCCCATTCATCTAGAATGGCTGGCGGGGCCGGCAGTATCTGGCTTCACTCACAGGTCTGGCAGGAAGCGCCCCGGGTCAGCTGGGTTTCCTTTGTCCTCTTCCTCACGGCCCCTTGTCCTCTGGTTGGCTAGACTTGCTCCCTTACACTGTGCCTCAGAGCAACACCGCAAGGCCCCTGACAGCCTCCTGCCGCAGTCACACACCGTCACTTCCACCAAGCTCTATTGGCCAAAGCAAGTCAGGAGGTAGCCCCGGTACATGGAGGCGGGTGGGGAATAGATACCACCTTGTGGTAGGCGGACGGGCACAGTCACCTGGCAAGGGGGCAGGCCCCGAGACATAAGGGAAGCTTTGGAGCCATCCTTGCAAACAATGTACCACACCAACAGAAACCTGAGATCCACACGGTCGTCGTCAGAGATTTTTTTGTTTAGCTATGCGTTCATTCATCCATCTACCAAATATCAAGAGCCTACAATGTAGCGAGCCCTTGATTTGGTTCTGGAAATAGAGGTGGCAACAAGGAGGAACCAGTTCCTGCTCTTGTGGAATGTATGAAGAGAAAATGAAGGAGCAAGAGAAAGAAAAGTGATAGGCAGCTGTGGGGGGGGGTGGGGGGGGGGGGCGTGGAGGGAGGTCCTTGCAGAGATATGGCTGCAAATTCTCGGCTCCCTTCAGAATTAAAGGTTTATAAATTTTAAACTGCCTGAATACCTTATTGGAAGTGGGAGACTCAAGCCAGGATACTCTCAAGGGACTCAAGTCACAGTTGCACTCCAAGGGGGTTAGGACTGGAACAGCAAATTTCTATTGAAGTCAGAAGAGTTTGCAGAAGCTGGAGGGACCGGCTCAGTTTTCCGTATGAAAGACTCCGAGACCACTGATCAGTTAAGGTCTGGTAGAAAACAGAAAGCAAACTCAGAGGGAATTTGGGGAGAATTAATGAAGAGACCACATATAGTCATAGGGGCAAATTTAAAAGAAACTACAGGAGGTACTTAGATACCCAAGGACACACAATGGGAGGCAGATTTTAGCTAGCCCTGAAGCAACAGAAAGAGGAAATGTTTTCCTTTTGGTGAGGTTTTTTTTTTTTATTTGGATAAATGTATTTGAATTGAGCACTTCAAGATAACAGCAAAATCTTGAGAAATTCCACACCTCAACTACCAGATTCTTTTTATTTGTATCTCTTAGGAGATTTAATTTTTATTTCTTCCACATTATACTTATACATACACATTTGTTTCTCCCAGTACACAGTGAGCATCCTGAAATCCAAATGCATTTTTAAAAAACTAGTCTCTGAATCTTCACAAAGTTTAGCTCACTAGGCACTAATATTAAATATACATGTGGTTAGAAAATGTTTGACTTTATCCTCACTCTTTCACTAAAAGGGAAAAAAAAAATTACCTTTAGGATACCTGGAGGCTCAGTCGGTTGACCGTCCGACTCGATTTCAGCTCAGGTCATGATCCCAGGGTCATGGGATAGAGCCCGAAGTTAGGCTCCACGCTAAGCATGGAGTCTGTTTAGGATTCTCTCTTCCTCTCTCTCTCTCTCTTTCTCTGCTCCTCTCCCCTGTTCATGTTCTCACTCTCCCTCTAAAAAAATTTTTTTAATATTAACAATCTACAAGGATGTTAATTCAGTAAGTATGATATAGGGTCTAGCAATTACCTTCTTAAACAAGCATCCCCTGGGTAATTCTGATGCAGGCAGACCCAGAACCATACATGGACCCAGAGGAACATCAGTCCACATCCTACTTCGTGAAAAACTTGCTAAGAAATATTTGATAGTGGGTAAACGTCCTCTGTGCCTCATTTGGTGAGAGAGAAGATCCACTCTGGTGTGGACAGGTCTCGCCTCTACATCCCTGCTTGAGTGAACCGTCCAAGATATGAATCTGGATATTACCTCTAGTTTATGATCCTTCAGCGACATCCGCCAACCAAAGACTGCCCAAGGCTTTAGTAGAGCATCCCTGGCCTCACATGAATTGGCCCTTTCCCTGGCCTCGCCTCTAGTCTCACTGCTCAAACTCTACCTTATGATTCTATCAAATGTCATGCCTTGTGCTGCTGTTTATCATTGTTATGAAGTCATTAAAATTTAAAACACATATAAAGGGCTTTCTGTGGAGAATATCCAATTAAATAAGATTATTGTCCTTATAGAAGTATAGGATCAATTTAAGTGTTAAGAATGAAATACCAGAGCGCTTTCCTTTTGTCTACGGAACGTTACATTGTCCCATAAATGCAGTGAAACCAAAGGAGCCATGAACTCCTGGTTGTGGAATCGAGCCCTGTGACAGGCTCCATGTTGGGCACACAGCCAGCTTAATACTCTCTCTCCCTCTCCCCCTCCCCAACTTGTGCTCACTTTCTCTCTCTCTCTCTCTCTCTCTCTCTCTCTCCCTCTCTTAAAAGAAAAAAGAACTTTTGAAGAAACGCTTTTAACAAAAACCAGATGAGAGCTAGAGGTGTGGAAGGGAGCACTCTCAACAAGACGTACAGCCGTGGAAGAAGCCACTGCCAAAAGAGCAAGTCCGAGACACAGATGTAGCAGGGTAACCCAACCTTTTCTCTCTTCCTGCCCTTTTCTCTCCTGCCCTGCCCTCATTGGCCAGATCCAACCAGAAATCAGAGGGCATGGAATCCCCCACGCCAGTACGCCCACTAAATCATGGGTCAGCCATGATACCACTACACAAAACAGAGTACTGAAAGGAGCTGGAACTTGAGAGTTACGGAAGTGACAAATTTACTATTGAAGTTTTGAGCTTAAGACGCCTGCAGCCCATCTGATCATGCACCTCCTGTAGGTATGACCCTGGAATTCAGGGGCCACAATGTAGCTACAGATCAGGATTTGAAAATAATCAGCTTAAAATGGTTGCTACAGCCATATGAATGTAACATGGTCCAGACCAAGTAGGTAGAGAGACAAAAGAACAAAATCAAAATTCTACTTCTGGCATAGTAGGGACGTATAAATGGAGCGAGGACGGCAATAGACAAAGACAATGAGATAAGTTAGAAGAGAACATGAGAAAAATGAAATCTGGAAATTCAAAGGAAAAGAGTGTTTCAAGAAGTTAATCACCAATGTGGACTGTGATAGTTTAACCAGAAAACAAATGACTGAATTTGGTAATTAAAAGGCCACTGCTGATCTACATACATACAAAATGATGTCCTCCAAAAGGCTCCTGCAGCTGGTATTATTTGACTAAATAAAGTTTAGATTTGTGTTCATTATATCCGTAGAGGACTCCTTATTGAATACGATTACTAATAATTGAAACAATAGCTCACAAGAGCCACACTAAGCATGGAGCCTATTTGGGACTCTCTCTCTCTCTCTCTCTCTCTCTCTCTCTCAGTCTCTCTCTCTCCCTTTGCCCCTCTCCCCTGTTCATGCCAGTTTAAGGGGTGCCTGGGTGGCTTAGTTGGTTAAGCATCCAAGTCTTGGTTTCAGTTAAGGTCTTGATCTCACAGTTTGTGAGTTTGAACCCCACATCAGACTCCATGCTGTCAGCATGGAACCTGCTTGGGATTTTCTCTCTCTCTGCTCCTCCCCTGCTTCCTCTCTCTCTCTCTCTCTCTCTTTCTCAAAATAAATAAACTTTTTAAAATGGCCAGCTTAAAAATACATGCATACATACATACATACATACATACAAGACAGGTGCAAGGCATATACCTAGGTACCAAACATAAATATATATCTATGGGAAATAAATAAACATAAGCAAGGAAGAAAACTATTTAAATAATATATAATTTTATATCAATAAGACTGTTATTATCATAGCTATTGCTATTATGTTCTATACTATTCAAAATGATTTACTAAGATACCAACATATGACCCCTAAAATAATTATTTTTATTGTATTTTGATCAATTCATGGTACACATATTATTATTATTATCATAGCTATTGCTATTATGTTCTATACTATTATGTTATTATCATACATATCATACATAATAATAATAATAACATAATTTTTATTGTATTTTGATCAATTCATGGTACACATAAAGGAAAATAACATGGTTTAGCATAGGTGAACTGCTATAATTGTCTATGCAGATTACTGCATCATGTAGAACACATCATGTAGGACACTTTAGATAGTTCCCTCGCTCCTGCTGTATATAATCTCTTTATTTCAAAATTTCCAAAAATTTCTCGTTTAATTCTCTGCCCTCTTTGAATTTCTCTCAAAATAACTTATTGTTCACAAACCTTGAGAGCCCTGGAGTTTTTTCCGTACATTTTAAAGACTAGGATGGAAAGGATAAAGGACACGGAGGGATGGGAAAGAGAGGATGCCACATAAATGTAATAGAGGCGTCAGATGGAGCCCCTTGCCCCTTGGAGAGGGAGGCTTACTCGGCCTGAACCCCAGCTTACTCCTCAGCTACCGGAAGTCTGATGAATACCCCGTAATTCCTGCCCATCTCCAGGGATCCTACCAGCATCATCCTCATCTCCAAGCACTTCATCAGTTTTAAAAAAATTCGTTCAAGCTGCATATGGTTGTGGGGATGGGCCACGTCACAACCTCCTGCCATCCCCTCCCTACATGCCCTTGCTTCCTACCTTCTCGCTCAGAAGCGTTTGCTGTACCCCAGCCCTGGCCCTCTATGTTCTTCCAGACAGAGTAGCTTTCCCTTTCTTCTGAAATCTTAACACGAAAGGAGGGGTGGAGCTCAACTTCTATCAAACTCGCTTAGCCAGACTCATGGAGGCTCTTAGCAGAACCCAGGCCTAACACTAACATGACCAACTATCCCTCAGCAGCAGAGAAGGTAGAGATAACATGTCCATCACATATAGCTTTTCAACATTACAGTACACCACAGTTGTGTGGTTATACAGCTCCCTCCAGATCAAATTCTGTCCCCTAAAATAGAATGTAGTCTTGGAGAGAAAGTCTACCAAAGAGAGAGTTGGTCTTTGTAAAAAGCTTGAGACGTATTCTCCACAAGCATCTTATGTAAACATTCCAGTGCAACTTCTACAAGAAAGTATACCTAAGCTACCAGAAAAGGTTGGAAATCCAGGAAGGGAAATGAAAAAGCCATGTGCTTCTTAAATTTATTTCCTGAACCCTCAAATATGTTAATGAGGCAAGAAGTGAAAACAAGCAGGTCAGGTTCCCCCTTCTTCTACTGAAACGTTATCACAATTTAGCATAAGAGAATGGGGACATGCCTGTGATATGCTAATGACTTCCAACTGAGAAACGTGTGAGTTTCTAGACTTCGGGAAAAACTCATTAAGCCTTTAGCCTAAGAAAGAAGTTCCTTTTGGTCTTTCCTAAAAACTAGATCCTTCCTTATCCTTGCCCATGTCCTGTTCTTATATGCTCCAGGAATTCTCCCTGCAATTTGTTATTTTCTCCTGTAAACCAAGCTTTGTTTTGCTTCCCTGCTGGGCTTTTTTTTGTTGTTGTTGTTGTTTTTGTTTTTGTCTTTTGAAAAAGAGAGAATTGACCTCCATAGTCACCTTGAATCCCTTATACTCTAGCACTCCTCCTTTAGGATTGGGGAGAACTACGATATAAGATATGATTTTGTAAAAGCTTCTATAAGGGGAGAGATTGCCACTTCAGCCACATTTTTTAACATCTTATTGATGAGGGAGCTTAGGGCAAGCTGAGGGAAAATACAGGCTGACAGCTCCACCGTCCACCCCCAGGTGAAATATGTGTGATATTCCTTGGATACTCCTGGCTACCCAGGAGCAAAGGAAAGGGGTTTAAGTACTTGCCATGGTAATGTGGGAAACTAAGGCAAATGAAAAATTAAGTTGCCTTACTGCCTATGACCGATAGACAAGTCCTTGAAACTGGCAGAGCGACCTCGCTCTAGAAGCTCAGCTGCCTCAATGATGACCCTTTGCTAGGGGCAAAAGTGAATGTTACCTTAACATTATCCCAACCTCAAGGATCCTGAAGTCTACTTCCTTTATCTCAGCTCTCGCAAGATATATATTGGCAATCATACTCCAAGCGTATGGCCCTCCGATATACATCTGTAGGGTCTCATGACTGAGGTTTTATTAAACGGCAATAAGTGGCATTTCCCTAGCAACAGCTAGCCCCTCAAGGTCCTGGAAACCTCGTTTCCAAAATATCTTAGAGACCTACTCTAGCCCTAACCCCCTCCCTACCTGAGGGTATACAATGAGTTACCCGCCAAGACCCCAGTGCAGCTCTTCCTGCTCATGGGTCCTGTCCCTGTGTTTTAATAAAATCACCTTTTGGGGCACCTGGGTGGCTCAGTTGGTTAAGCATCCGACTTCGGCTCAGATCATGATCTCACATTTTGTGAGTTTGAGTCCGGCATCAGGCTCTGTGCTGACAGCTCTGAGCCTGGATCCTGCTTCGGATTCTGTGTCTCCCTCTCTCTCTGCCCCTCCCCCATTCACTCTCTGTCTCTCTCTGTCTCTCAAAAATAAATAAATGTTTAAAAAAAAATTTTTTTAATAAAAAAAATAAAATCACCTTTTGCACCAAAGATGTCTTCAAGAATTCTTTCTTGGCCATCAGCTCCGGCCCCCACAAACCCCCCCATCACCCCAAAACTTCATCACTATTATGATGGGAAAGAGTGAAACCTAACAGCTAATGAGTATCTATTTGCCCAAAGGCCTACACTGTTTTTTGAAGCCCTAATCTCTTAGTTTTTTGGAAATAAAAGGTTCTTTCTTGTAATCTGTCATTGTGTTTTTATTTTTTTTCAATATATGAAATTTATTGTCAAATTGATTTCCGTACAACACCCAGTGCTCATCCCAAAAGGTACCCTCCTCAATACCCATCACCCACCCTCCCCTCCCTCCCACCCCCCATAAACCCTCAGTTTGTTCTCAGTTTTTAAGAGTCTCTTATGCTTTGGCTCTCTCCCACTCTAACCTCTTTTTTTTTTTTCCTTCCCCTCCCCCATGGGTTTCTGTTAAGCAGCCACTCTGGAAAACAGTGTGGAGGTTCCTCAGAAAATTAAAAATAGATCTACCCTATGACCCAGCAATAGCACTGCTAGGAATTTACCCAAGGGATACAGGAGTACTGATGCATAGGGGCACTTTTACCCCAATGTTTATAGCAGCACTCTCAACAATAGCCAAATTATGGAAAGAGCCTAAATGTCCATCAACTGATGAATGGATAAAGAAATTGTGGTTTATATATACAATGAGTACTACAAGGCAATGAGAAAGAACGAAATATGGCCCTTTGTAGCAACGTGGATGGGACTGGAGAGTGTGATGCTAAGTGAAATAAGCCATACAGAGAAAGACAGATACCATATGTTGTCATTGTGTTTTTAATTGGATCCTTTTCTTCTCCCCAAACATTTGTGTTCCTAAGATTGCAGACATGGACAAGTGGGCTTCTCACTCTATGCTCTATTCCCCTATAATTTTATCTAAAAGTGTGTGTGTGTGTGTGTGTGTGTGTGTGTGTGTGTGTGTGTTAAAGTCTAAAGCTCTGGGGAAGTGAAGGGCTTGAGAAATAAGTTTAGGAAGTATCAATTTAAAGAATTGAAATGACATAAAGTATGTTTCTTCTAACAAAAAAATAATTATATTAGAAATCGGTAGTAAAATATAATTTAAAAGTCCCCAAAATTTTGAAAATATTAAAACAAGTCAAAGAAAAAATAGACAAATTCCTTGAAAATACAACCTATTGAGATTATCAGCAAAAAGGGGATGGGGGAAATCTGAAGAGTACTCTTCTTATTTTAAAAATCAAATCTGTAATTTCAAACTTTCTACAAAAAAAAATTTCAAGCCTAGATGGATTAATTGGTACATTCTTCAACATTAAGGTAAAAAACCACCAATCATACACTGATCCAGAAAATAAAAAATGAGGAAACAGCACTATCTGCTTATTTTATAAGGCCAGCATTAAATTTAATACCATGATCTTCCAAAGACATTTTGAAATAGGAATACCACAGACCAATCTCTCTTCTGAACACAAGTATAAAACTCATTTATATTAGCAAAGAAACCAAAGCTATATATGTATAAAAAGACAATACATCATGGCAAACTGGTGTTTATACCAAGAATGCAAGGTTATTTTAACACCATAAAATTAATCAATCAGTAAAAATGACCATCTCAACAGACTAAAGAAGAAAAATTGCTTTAAAAATATGCATTAAAATATTTGGCAAAATTAAATTTCTCAATAATTGTATTAAATTTAAAAATTGAACTGAAGTAAATCAAAAGAAGCCTCAGAAGCTAGTGATCATGTAATAACATGGAATATACATTTCCAAAAAATTAAAAATCATAATAATGATGAAATGTTGAAAACATTTCCATGCAATCAAGAATGAGACAATGCTGGGGCACCTAGGTGGCTCACTCGGTTAAGTGTCTGACTTGATTTCGGCTCAGATCATGATGTCACCATCATGAGACTGAGCACTGCATTGGGCTCTGCATGGGCATGGAACCTGCTTAAGATTCTCTCTCTCTCTCTCTCTCTCTCTCTCTGCCTCTCTCCCTCTTTTTTTTAAAAAAAAATTTTTTTTCAACGTTTATTTATTTTTGGGACAGAGAGAGACAGAGCATGAACGGGGGAGGAGCAGAGAGAGAGGGAGACACAGAATCAGAAACAGGCTCCAGGCTCTGAGCCATCAGCCCAGAGCCTGATGCGGAGCTCGAGCTCAGGGACCGCGAGATTGTGACCTGGCTGAAGTCGGACGCTTAACCGACTGCGCCACCCAGGCGCCCCTGCCTCTCTCCCTCTTGTGTACTCTCTCTCTCTCTCTCTCAAAAAATGAAATGAAGAATGAGACAATGACACTTTCTATTACTTCATTTCAATCATTTGCTGGAAGAATTAGCTAATGCAATATGACAAAAAATACATATACAAATAATGATTTTAAAAGGAATAATAAAACATTAGTTGCTTAAAGACAAGTTATTATATATGTGGAATATCCAAAAGAATATGCAGATAAACTATAAGAATTAATAAGTGAATTTAACAAGGTCACTGGATGAAAGTTTGTTTTGGATAAACAGAACGTAACTGTATTTCTAAAATTAATAATAGAAAATTAAATGTTAAAAGTGATATCACTAACAGAAGCACCAAAAACATCAAATACCTAGCAATAATTTTATTAAAATATGTGTAAAACATCCTCCCAGGAAACTATAAACTTTACTGAGATAAATTTAAAAAGACCTACTTAATGGCAGAACATATATAGATTAAAAAGTTCACTTTGGTAGAATTATTAGTTTCCTCAAACTGATCCATAGATATCATGCATTCTGTCAAAAGCCAAAAAACAAAAAAAAATCCTTTGTGTGGAAACTGACAAACTGTACATCTACACAATCCAAAACAGCTAACAATAGCAAAAATAATCTTGAATAAGAACAAAGTTGGAGGGCTTACTATATATGAAGACTTATTATAAAGCTACATTAACTGATGGAACTAGAGTGTATTATGCTAAGTCAGTCAGAGAAAGATGAATATCACATGATTTCACTCAGATGTGGAAATTAAGAAACAAAACAGATGAACATAGGAGAAGGGAAGCAAAAATAAGATAAAAACAGAGAGGGAGGCAAACCATAAGACTCTTAAAAATACAGAGAACAAACTGAGGGTTACCAGAGGGATGTCGGGTGGGGAGAGGGAAAAATGGGTGAAGGGCATTAAGGAGGGCACTTGTTGGGATGAGCACTGGGTGTTGTAAGTGATGGATCACTAAATTCTACTGCTGAAGTCATTATTACACTGTATGTTAACTAACTTGAATTTAAATTTTAAAAAATAGGGGCGCCTGGGTGGCTCAGTCGGTTAAGCGTCCGACTTCAGCCCGGGTCACGATCTCGCGGTCCGTGAGTTCGAGCCCTGCTCAGGCTCTGGGCTGATGGCTCAGAGCCTGGAGCCTGCTTCAGATTCTATGTCTCCCTCTCTCTCTGCCCCTCCCCCGTTCATGCTCTGTCTCTCTCTCTGTGTCTCAAAAATAAATAAACGTTAAAAAAAAAAACTTTTAAAAATAAAAAAATAAATTTTAAAAAATAATAGATAACTATAAATAAAACTACAGTATGTAAAATATTATAGACCAACAGAAAAAATATAAAATGTAAAATTATATCCACATATATATAGTCACTTGATTTATAATAAGGCCAATAAGTTTAAATCACTATAAAAGGATTAAGGGGTGCCTAGGTGGCTCACTCTTTTCAACACCCAACTCTTGATTTCTGCTCAGGTCATGATCTCATGGTTCATGAGATCCAGCCTCCCTCTCTCTCAGTCCCTGCCCTGCTCATACACCCTCACACTCTCTCTAAATAAGTAAATAAACTTTTTTAATATTAAAAAAAAATTTTAAGGATTAAAATCATACAAAATATGTCTCTGACCACAATGGAATGAAATTAAATTTGGTAAATTCACAAATATATCAAAACTAAACAGTGCACTCTTTAATCAATGGATCAAAGAAGAAATCACCAGGAAAACTAGAAAATACTTGCAGGTGAATGAAAACAATAAAACAACCCGCCAAAACTTATGGGATGTGGGTGAAGTAGTGGTTAAAGGAAAATTTATAGCTGTGATTGCTTACATTTTTTAAAAAATATTATCTCAGGGCATCTGGGTGGCTCAGTCAGTTAAGCTTCTGACTTCAGTTCAGGCCATGATCTCATGGGTTCAAGCTCCACCCTGTGAGTCCCTCTGTCCCTCCCCCACTTGTGTTCTCTCTCTCTCTCTCTCTCTCTCTCTCTCTGTCAAAAATAAATAAATAAAACATTTTTAAAAATAAAAAAAATATCTCAAATCAATAACCTAATTTTCATCTAGAGAAACTAGAAAAGGAAGTGCAAATTAAACTAAAATCAAGCAAAACAAAGAATAAAGAAATAAATAATAATAATAATAATAAATAATATTATGAAAATAATAAATAATATGAAATATAATAAAGAATAATATGAAACATAATAAATAAAATTAAAACAACTGAGATAATTAGGAAAACCAAAAGCTGATTTTTTTTAAGTTTATGTATGTATGTATGTATGCATTTATTTAGAGCCAGAGAGGGACAGAGAGAGAAGGAGACAGAATCACAAGCAGGCTTTACTCCATCAGCACAGAGCCCAACGCAGGGCTCAAACCCAGGATCAGTGAGATCATAACCTGAGCCACCAACAAGAGTCAGACGCTTAACTGACTGAGCCACCCAGGCGCCCCCAAAAATCGATGCATTAAAATGATTAACAAAATTGACAAAACGTTAAATATGTTGATCAAGAGAAAAATAGAAGATAAAAATAATTAAATCAGGAGTGAAAGAGGGGACATTACTACCAATCACAGAAATAAAAAGGACTATAAGGGACTATTATAAATAATTGCATGCCAACAAATTAGATAATCTAGATGAAATGTAAATAACCTTAGAAAAATGCAAACTTCTGAAAGTGAAAACAGGATAGAAAATCTGCATAGACCTATATAACAAGTAAAGACATTAAATCAGTAATGAAAAAAAAATCCACAAAGAAAAGCCCACAGCAATAAGTCTTTGCCTGTGGATTCTACCAAACACACACACACACACACACACACACACACACACATTAATACCATTCTTTAACAAATCTAAAATATAGAAAATGAATGAATAATTCTTAACTCATCTTGTGAGGCCAGTATGCCCTTGACACTCAAATCAAAGACATCATAGGAAAAGAGAACTACAGAACATCTTTTATGAATATAAATATAAAAATCCTCTACAGAATCAAAATCCAGCAACCCATAAATAGGATTATACACCATGACTAAGTGGGATTTATCCCAGGAATGCAAAGTTGGTTGAACATATGAAAATCAAGCAATGTATTACACTATATTAATAGAATAACAGACTAAAATGATGGATCATCTCAGCAGACACATGAATATGCATATATATATATATATATATATATATACATATATACATATATATAACCTAAGGAATCTATAGGAAAAAAACAGCAGAAGTAATAAATGAGTTCAGCAAGGTTTCATGATACAAGATCAAGATACAAAAAAATCTATTATATTTCTATACATTGGCACTGAATCATTAAAATTATATTTAAGAAAACAATTTCATTTATAATTACATTGAAAATATACTTAGGAACAAATTTAACAAAAGAAGCCCAGGGTTTATACAATGAAAACTACAAAACACTGTTGAAAGAAATGGTTATTTTGAGGAAGATAATGAGTGATAGAGTGCACTAGGGCAGCTTCTGGGCTGCTTGTAAGTTTTTATACCTTATCAACAAAGGTTGTTACACCAGAGTATTTAATTTGTAAAATTTCATTGAACTGTACACTTAACATCTGGGTTCTTTATTATATGTATGTTATATTCAATTTTTATAGGATGCCAAAAATAATCAAATCATATCATACTTTGTTTCTACTCTCATTATTAAACATAATGCACTTAAAACAGGAAAGACAGAAAACTACATTGTAATGAAGATATTGAATTTCAGAAAGAGAACCAATAAAGAGTATCCAACAATGGAAAATGAGTTCGAGTCACTGGATCTAAGTGAAATACGTCTTAGAGTAATAAAGGATCCTTTTAACACAATCCCTAAGAGAATGACAGTGATTATAAAGAATTTATAGAAGACCTCAATAAGAGAGATATTCTTGTTTTCGAAAGGAAAAAAGGTAGATTCCAGGAATAATTCATTTAGAAAGATGATATTGATTTCTATCAAAAATCAGTAACATTTTGGTCTCTAATACCATTCTGTACCACATGGAAACAGTTCTTTTCAGAGCAATGGTGGACCCAGACTGCGGCATGGAGGGAACAAAATGAACGCTGGATATCCTATTATTCCCCCAAGTGAGTAAATGTTAAAACAACTAGCAGCAACAACAAATCAGTATGCATTTGTCACAAGGATATGAAGGAGCTCCCACTGGCCAAATCAGGAATAAATTTAAATATCAAAATAATTAAGGATGGTAAATAATTATAGATATTGCAAAAATAGGAATTCATCATATTATTGATAATTAATAAATAAATAAATAGGAAGAGAAAGCTCTCGCTTTTGGTACGCAGTATAATTTCAAGAGCAACCAGGAAATATGGTGGGAAAGGCAGAGTTAGAAAAGGACCATTTAGCGCCACTGGCATATAGATTGTTTTAGGCAAGAATTATCTACAGATGCTAAATACAGGGAAAATTTGTGATGAGGACCACAGTATTTGCATAACTTTAGAGTAACTCCTAATAGATTTCTAGTAGTTGCAAAAGAAAAAATAATAGCTATTCAGTAACAAAATGGATAACACTTTCACCCAGTAATCAAAATTAATATGCCAATGTGGGGCAGATAGACATAATCTTCCTCTAGAAATGATGCACTCAGAAGGCTGAAACCTCTCTTCTGGTCCAGCCTGGAATGTATAACCTGATTTTAACCATGAGAAAACCTCAGTCACTCCCAAAACAAGGAAAGTTGTATTTTAAAAAAGGAATAAATGCGGTGCCTTGGTGGTTCAGTCGGTTAAGCGTCTGACTTTGGCTCAAACTGTGATCTCATGGTTTGTGAGTTTGAGCCCTATATAGGGCTCTGTGCTGACAGCTTGGATCTTGGAGCCTGCTTCAATCCTGTGTCTCCCTCCCTGCTTATGCTCTGTCTCTGTCTCTGTCTCTTTCTCTGTCTCAAAAATAAACATTAAAAAAAATTTTTAAGGAAAAAATACTAATTCTTCAAAAATGCCACGGTCATAAAAAAAATAAATAAAACCAATGGGAAAAATTTCAGATTAAAGTAAATTAAAGAAATATAACAACTAAATGTAATACCTGATCCTAGACTGGATTCTTTAATGACAGGGGAAAAAAATCATTAAAGGGCATCATTGAGACTCTTAACAAAATTGGACTATAGACAGTAGTTTAGATAAATTAATGATGATATTTTTAATTTTATTAAAGTTGATAACAGCATCAGAGAGAAAGGGAGACTGATGATAAATGATAAAGCAAATGAAAGCAAATGAGGTAAAACAATAAAATAGGTAAATCTGACTAAAGAGTATATTGACATTCTATGTACTATTTCTATTGTTACAACTTTTCCATGGGCTTCAAATTATTTCCAAATAAAGGATGTTGAAAATTAAAAATCAAAACAAAATCTATAATAGTTGTAGGGGAAACTAACATTAATCAAGGGTCTTCACATTCCAAAAATTCTTTAAATATCTATCCACACAACAACATCACCCAAATGATCTAACAAACTTAGAGAGATTCTCCTTGGCTCTTTTTCTCAAAATTTTATTTACCGTCTTGGTTAACTAAGTTCTTGATTTAACAGTGATCAAAGTTCTTTGTCTAAAAAATGTATAGGATACAGATATGCAAACACACACACACACACACACACACACACACACGATGGTGTACATATATAGAAAATCTATCTAGGTTTACTCAAGTAATACATTGTTAAAAATAAAAAAATTGTAAAAAAATTTTTTTGCATGGCAGAAAACTGGAAGGGATATATAATATAATAAATAAAAGACATTCACAAGTGTTCCAATATTCTGTAATGCTCAAACAAAAGGTTTTAACATGAAATTTAACATTTATAAATATAAAATTCAATATTTTTATTGAAGAACCCAATTACATGTTTAAGATCGGGGAAATAAGCTTGAAATTAGACCCCACTGAAAACAAAGAAACCTTACTTGACTACAAGCATATTAGGTGCTAATGGTCATTAAGCAAATAAAACCCATATCTGCCATAAAATAAATGATATAACCTTCCATAGCACTTATAAAGTATTGCAGTAAGATCTAGAAAAGTAAATATTTTCACTGTTACATGCCAGTTGTCGATTTCTGGGAGCCACATTTCAAGAAAGGCAATGCCAAACTCTGGAGTGTCCACGGGATAAGACGTGGCTACAAAACTTTTTTTTTAATTTTATAAACACCAGTATCTACCCTGTGGCCAACACTTTTCTAGGAATATTCAAGTGAACCCATAGTTTCTGCCTTCAAAGAACATCACGAACAATTATCTGGCATATTCCTCAAGCATACTGCTCTCCTCAGGGCTCTGCCCACTCAAACTCCACTAGCTGACTCAGTGCCTCTCTGGGCTCTGCTCTTACCCATTCTAGTGTAGACAGAACTCAATGCATCCAGAAGGCAATCAAGTTGGCCCACGTGGTGCTGCTGCTGGAACTCTTTGCTCTTCTGTTAAGAATTAGGGTCCTTCCAGGTACAGTAACTAAGGCCCTAGGATTACTGCCTGTTATGCAATTTCTCCAAGGCTGATGTTTGGCCTTGCGTACTTTTGTCTTTTAGGAGATAGATTCTTGCCTCTAAATTTGAATTCTTCTCCTGGAGCCTTCGTGAATGGTGTTAAGAATTGCCTTGATAATGACCATCTGCTTGCCTTGCTGCTAACGATCGGCTGAAGAGATTCGGTGTCCCTGTGTTTCACCTACGCCTTGGGGTACCTTCTAGACCTCTTAGATACCAGCAGCCTCTAGACCATCTCCTACCTGAAACTATGCCCCTGGGCATGTCCCTGGAAACCGAATGTGGTACATCCGCTCCAGGTCCCCATGCCCTCCATGCCCACCTTTTCTGCTTAAGACTCATATTTCTCTGACAATCAAGATAGGCAATAAAACAAATAATGCAGAACACTCAGAAAGAAAGAAAAAGAGGCATATTTTAGTAATGATTTTAAGGTGTTAAAACAAATCACGGTACAATTCTAAAGGAGCTCTTACCTGATTAGGGATTCAGGAAATAATTTGTAAAGGAAGTGACATTTGATCTTGGTTTTGAATGATGAATAATTTTTATTAACAGGATTGCTGAGAGCAAGGGTGGATCCAGATTTTGTGGGGCCTGAGACCTGTAAAAATGACAGAAGGAGGGACTCTTATAGAATGCAAAGTGATAACACAAAATTAACTATTCACCATTCATTAAATAATAATGATTATTCGTTAAGCAATCATTTAACGAGAATGAAAAAAGAAATCTTACTGAACTTTAAAGAACTGGTAAGTACCGAAAACATCACAACAACCAGAAAAATAACATATATTTCTATTAACTTACTACCTGACATTTTTTGGCTACATACCCTTTAAATCACTTATTTATATGACACTAATTTTGCAATATTTTCTACAGAGAATCAAAAGATATTTCCATCTTTTATTGATTTGGTTGACCAAAATTTGTTTTTCATTACTTGGAGTATACGAGGGTTCCTTTGATTTCATAACTCATTACACTTAATGTCACATAAATTTTTAGTAGTATTGTCAAATTTGGGGAAATATCTGCCAAGTCGTTTTCTTATAAAAGACCTACTTACTATAGTATTGTTACAAGTTTGCATCCTAAAAGCACAAGAAGTCTCACAAATTCTATTTTGTGTAAGTCCATCAAAAAAGAAAAATATAGATATATATTGTAATAATTTTATATACTGTATTACCACGTATATATCTGCCAAGAGAAAGCTTTGTTTTAACTGTGTCAGTAAGGATAACATTGTTCTTACCATATTTGTACATTTACTACAATTGTACACAGATGATTAAAAGAACTTCTCACAGGGGCAACTGGGTGACTTGGTCAGTTAAGCATCCAACTCTTGATTTCAGCTCGGGTCACGATCACACGATTCATGGAATCAAGCTCCGCATTGGGCTTGTATGGTTAAGGCCCTCCCAGCGCCTAGAAGGGGACCAAGCGAGAGAAGGCCTTGAAGCTAAAGCTTCATTACCTCACAGTAAAAACAATGGCTTCAAAGCATTTTCAGGCAGAAGAAACTGACAATTTCACCCTGAGCCCTTTAACTGGGTCTACCATCCCATCCAGTAAAGTGTCAGTTTTGTCAAATATCCTGTTTCACTTAATAGAGGCATAAATTCAGAATAAGGAAGGCAGACACTCCCGTCATATTCATAAGACCGGTTTTGAGAATCAAACTTTATGAGGCCATTTGTCAAAACTAGAGGAAGTCTAGGGGACCGTGATCAAGAAAGTCAGAAGACTCAAGAGAAGAATAGTTATTAGAACTTGAGTATTTAGAATGTCAAAGAGATGACTTAGGAAGGAAATAAGACTTTTTGCAAAATATGGGAGGGATTGTCCTATGGATGAGGAATTCAACTTGCCCTACATTCTTTGGGGCAGAAGAAAGACTAGGAGTGGCTTGAAAATTTAGCACCAAAAAATATAGACCATTAATAGTGTTTATGTTGATTACATGTTGAAATGATAATATTTTGGATAAGTTGAGGTTACATAACATGGATTAATTTCACATTTTTTTTACTGCTTTGATTTGGCCACTAGAAATTTTTAAAGTATATATACAGCTTGCATTTGTGGCTTACAAGATATTACAGGTGGTTGGCACCGGTCTAAGGTTCCAGCCCACTGAGATACTACCTAAGCACTCAAAGCTATTGCAGTTGTACCGAGAGCTGAGGCGTCGAAACCATTGTATATATTTAGGTAGCTTTTATTTGAAATCCTTCTTTTTAAAATTTAATCCATTTACTTGTTTTATTGGTGTCACTTGGCTTTTTTTTTCTATTGAGGTATAACTGACATACTACATTACATTGTTTTCAGGTACAACATAATGATTTATGTATATTGTGAAATGATCACCCCAGTAAGTCTAGTTGACATCCATCACTACACATAGTTATAGAATTTTTTCCTATGATGAGACTTCTAAGATTTACTCCCTTAGCAACTTTCAGATATGCAATACAGTGTTATTAACTATAGTTGCCATGCTGTACATTATATCCCAATAGTTTATATTATAACAGCAAGTTTGTACATTTTGACTGGCTTCACCAATTTTGTCCATGCCCCATCCTCTGCCTCAGGCAACCACCAATCTGTTCTTTGTATCTATGAGCTTAGTTTTGTCATTTTTGTTTTAGATTCTACATATAAATGTGATGATAATTGTCTTTCTCTCTCTTTCTCTTTCTCTATTTCTGTCTCTCTTTCTCTCTCTGACTTATTTCACTTAGCATAGTGTCTTCCAGTTCCATCCATGTTGTTGCAAATACCACGATTTCCTTATTTTTTGTGGCCAAATAATATTCCATTGTGTATATATGCCACATTTTCTTTATCCATTCATCCACTGACAGATAACTAGGTTTTCTATACCTTGATTATTGTAAATAATGCTGCAATGAACATGAAGGTGAGTACATATTTTCAAGTTATGGCTGTGTTTTCTTTGAATACCCAGACAGAAATGCTAGATCATGTGGTAGTTCTATTTTTAATTTTTTAAGGAGCCTCCATACTGTTTTCCACAATGGCTACACCAATTTACATTCTCGCTAATAATGCACAAGCATTCTCTTTTCTCCACATCTGTGCCAACACTTATTATTTCTTATCATTTTTATAATAGTCAACTAACAGGTGTGAAGATTTATCTTACTAGGTTTTGATTTGCATTTCCCTTATGATCAGTGATGCTGAGCATCTTTTCATATTCCTCTTGACTATCTGTATAGTTGTTTTGTTTTGTTTTAGAAAAATGTCCATTCAGATCCTCTGGCATTTTTTTGGTTAGAATTTTTTTTTTGCTATCAAGTTTCATGAGTTCTTTATGTATAGTGGATATTAACCCTTTATCAGATAAATGGTTTGCAAATATTTTCTTTTAGTCAGTAGTTTGCCTTTTCATTTTGTTGATGGTTTCCTAAAAACTGAAGTTGTCTAGAAGCTTTTTAGTTTCACTTGTTTATTATTGCTTTTACGGTCTTCACTTTTGTTATCAAGTCCAAAAAATCATCCCCAAGGCCTATGTCAACGAGCTTACTGCCTAGGTTTTCTTCTAGGAGTTTTATGTTTTCAGATATTACTTCAAGTCTTTAATCCATTTTGAGGTAATATTGGTATGCAGTGTAAGATACTGGTCTACTTTTATTCTTTTGTGGGTGGCTGTCCAGCTGCTCCAACATCATTTATTAAACAGACTGTCTCTTCCACTTTGTAGATTCTTGCGTCTTTTGTCATAAACCAACCAACCACATATGCATGGTTTTATTTCTTGACTCTCTGTTCTATTCCATTGATCCATGTGTCTGTTTTTATGTTAAAACCATATTGTTTTTTATTACCATAGCTTTGTGACATAATTTGAAATCAGGGAGCATGATACCTCAAGCTTTGTTCTTCTTCCTCAAGATTGCCTTGGCTATTCAAGGTCTTTTGTGGTCCCATACAAATTTTAAGATTGTTTCTTCTATTTCTGTGAAAAATGCCATTGGAAGTTTGGTAGGGTTTGCATTGAACCTCTAGATTGCTTTGGGAAACATGGACATTTTAAAAATATGAATTCTTCCAATCCATGAGCATGGACTATCTTTTCATTTATTCATGTCTTCAATTTCTTTCATCAATGCCTTATAGTTTACCCAGTACAGGTCTTTCACTTCCTTGGTTAAATTTTTTCCTCAGCATTTTATTATTTTCAAAGCAATTGTAAATGGGATTTATTTTCCTAATTTCTCTTTCTGATAGTCTATTGTTAGTGTATAGAAACACAACCAATTTCTGTATATTGGTTTTGTATCCTGCAACTTTACTGAATTCGTTTATTAGTTCTAAGAGTTTTTTGGAGTCTTCAGAGTTTTCAATATATACTATCATGTCATCTGCAAATAGTGACAATTTTACTTCTTTCTTTTCACTTAGATACCTTTTATTTTTTCTTCTTGCCTATTTGTTCTGGTTAGGATTTCCAGTACTATTTTGAATATGAGTGGTAAAAGTGGGCATCCATGTCTTACAGGCATTGATCTCAGCTTTTCATCATTGAGTACGTTAGCTCTGGACTTGTCATTTCTGGCCTCCATTTTGTTGCAGCATATTCCCTCTATACCCACTTCGTTGAGATTTTTTTATCATAAGTAAATGTTGAATTTTGTCACATGCTTTTTCTGCATCCATTGAGATGATCATATGATAATTATTCTTCATTTTGTTAATGTAATGTATCACACTGATTTTCAGATGTTGAATCACCTTTGCATCCCTGGAATAAATTTCATTTGATCTTGGTGTATGATCTTTTGAATGTATTGTTGAATTTGGCTTGTTACTATTTTCTTGAGGATTTTTGCATCTATGTTCATCAGAGATATTGGCCTGTAAATTTCTTTTCTTGTGGTATCCTTGTAGAATATCCTTTCCTTGTGGTATCCTTGTGGTAATTCTGGTATCATAAAATGACTTTCAAAATGTTCCCATCTCCCATCTCTCTATTTTTTGAAAGTGTTTGAGGATGGGTATTAATTCTTTGAATGTTTAGTAGAATTCACTAGTAAAGCTGACTAGACTAGCCCTGGACTTCTGTTTGTAGGGAGTGTTTTAATTACTGATTCAATCTCCTTACTTATAACCAGTCTGTGCAGATTTTCTATTTCTTCATGATTCAGTCTTGGAAGGTTGTATGTTTCTAGGAATTCAACTGTTTCTTCTCGGTTGTCCAATTTGTTGGTGTGTAATTATTCTAGTAGTCTCTTATGATCCTTTGTATTTCTGTGCTATCAATTGCAGTGTCTCCTCTTTCATTTCTGATTTTACTTATTTGAGTTTTCTCTCTTTTTTTCTTGATGAGTCTAGCTAAAGGTTTATCAATTTTGTTTATCTTTTCAAAGAACCAGATCTCGGTTTTGTTGATCTTTTTTATTGTCTTTTTAGTCTCTATTTTATTTACTTCTGCTAAATCTTTGCTATTTCCTTCCTTCTGTCCTTCTGTTAACTTTAACTTTTTTTGTTGTTGTTGTTTTGTTTTTTATCTTGATGTATAAAGTTAGGTCATTTGAAATTTTTCTTGTTTCTCAAGGTAAACGTTTATCGCCATGAACTTCCCTTAGAGAACTGCTTTTTCTGTATCCCATAAATTTTGGTATGTTACATTTCCATTTTGTCTCAAGGTATTTTGCTTTCACTTTTAATTTCTTCACTGACCAGTTGGTTTTTCAGTAGCATGTTATTCAGTCTCTACGTATTTGTGAATTTTCCAGTTTTCTTTCTGCAATTGATTTCGAGTTTCATACCACTGTGGTGTGAAAAGACACTTGGTGTAATTTCAGTTATCTTAAATTTCTTAAGACTTGTTCTGTGGCCTAATTTATATTCTACCCTGGAGAATGTGCCATGTACACTTGAGAAGAATGTGTATTCTGTTGTTTTGGGATGGAATGTTCTGTATATATCTATTAAGATAGTGTCTGCTCTCTGGGGTCTCAGGAGTTTACAGTCAGCCCTTAGATGTGTGTTTAATTGGAAGCCTGCCCCTCAGGCTGCAGCTATGATAATAAGCTAATAGGCTTTTTTCCAGAAAGATTGAGCTCCTGCGTCTATTGTCTCTTGCTCCCAGGCAGGGGCAAAGCAGGGAGGAAGAGCTTGCTGCTTAAGAACTATTTTTCCATTGGTTACAGCCTTGAGGGACCTATGAACATAAGTCTATCTGGCCACCAGAGGCAGGTGATACAGAGATGTCCCCAAACAGCAGCCCCCAAAAGCAGGGTACCAGAGAAAAGCATAAGCTCCTCTCTATAAGATACTGGTGGACTGGACCGAGGCAGAGAAGAGTGCAAAGATGGCATTATCAGCTCCCACTTCCAGAGAGCCTCTGCATAGTCCCTAACAACTGTCTGTCCAGTTGTTACAGTCCCATGGGACCCAGGAACACAAACCCTCTTGGCCTCCAGAGCCAGGGGATCAAGGGGCATTCCTTAGGTGGCAGCCTCAAAAACTGTATCACCAGACATACAAACTGGGGTCCCAAATGTGTGTAAAGGATTCCCTTCAGGAGATAATGGCATTCAGGAGCACTGAGAGGGACAGAACATGAAGATGTCACCCACTCCATGGAGCGAAGCAGAGGGTGAGTGGAAAGATGGCGCATGTGCACGCGCACGCACACACGCACACACACACGGAACAAAAAGAAAAGAAGCAAAGAAAATAGGGAGAAAAGTAAGAAAAAGCAAAAAGGGAAATAAAAGAAAAAAAAAAAAGAAGATGGTGCCTACCAGGGTTAGCAAGGCAGGGGAGAGCAGGAAGAAGGCGCCCACCAGGCTCCCTTCAGGAAGAGTATCCCCACCCCTTAGACCAATGCTTTAAAATTAGGAAATGAGTATCTTTCCCATAAAGTCTGGGCACTTTTCAAAGGGTTGCTTCTGTGCTGGGCCCTGGGGCAGGCGAGTCAGCACATAGGCCCTTTAAGAAACATTCCTCATTTCGCCACAGCCCTGTGGGTCTCTTGTGTATGAGCCCTGTTGGTCTTAAAACTTGGCCTTTTCTTAAATAAGGCAAATGAGCTCCTATAGTGTTCAAAGAATAATCCAATCAAGATATTTCACTGTCCCTTTACTCAATAGGAATTGTTGGGTCATAGCAGTAGGTCTGACATTGGCAGGTTTATACAGTAATTTTTTTTTCTTATCAGCTACTTAATGAAATGAATTTGTATCATAGCATCTTTTAAATGTTAATACTCTTACAGCTGTCTTCAAAGACCTATTTTGAACTAAATATGTTATCAATCAAAATACTCATTAAAATTCGACGCAAGCTTATGTGGAGAGAGAGATTAAATCATTGAGGCATCTGGGCCTCTTATTCCACTAATGTGACCTCATTATACCATAATTTGTTATTACAGAAATTTAATATTCTGATGCCATAGAATTACTAAGGGCCTTCACGTTTCCCTGGTTTTCATCTACCCTGATCGCAAACTTTTTGATCATTTACTGGTTGGGTTCTTAGATATTTCCAAGACTTGTATTTCTGGCAGACCACACGGTGTAACGTGAGAAAGCAATACTCTCTGACACTGGAGATATATGATGGCACCAATCCCTGAGGGAACTTGGAGACTGTGTTCTCTCTGATGAGATGAGGAAATATTTTGAATATTTTGTTTCCCGTTAGCCACCATTAATACAGGTAGATCCTGACTCTGACACCTTCACACGCTATAGCTTATCACTGAATGACATCCCACTCCCATAGATGAGTGATGGACTCAGAAGCACAGGGGGTACTTCTTAGAGCATTAAGCGGTTTCTCTATCCACCGCGGAGTCCTGACGACCAAAGAAAGGGATGTGCAGAGCTCTAGTAAGTGCCTCACAAAAGTAAGTACCAAACAAATTCTCTCCCAGCCCACCACTTTAATCTAACCATTCAACTGAACATGTCACTTGGCTTTCTCCTGCCATTTAAGTAGAACCCAATAAAAGCCAAAGAAGAGATAGAACGTTCGGAGTGTCAGGAATCAAGGACATAGCGTTTAAAAATTTAGTTCATTTTTTCATACAGAGACGATTATGAAAATATCTTAATTTAGAAGCAAACTCAGAATAAATTCTGAAAGAGTCATCTCTAACTCATATACCTGTATCCAACACTGCTCTTAATAATAACAAAATGGTCATTCTTCCCAGCTGTGATGTTTTTTCTCCCTATTAACCTATTTCTTCAACAAAAAAAAGCCAACCTTTGTGGGCCTAGTTGACATTGGTGGGGATAAACTTTGACCAGATCCCAGAACCCAGAGATGCAGAATTAGTACCACTCAGTTCCTAGTGATAGCAAAGAAAAAACCTGTAAGGAAGATGAGTTGCCCATCAGATCAACAGCCTCCTAGCCTCAAGTTATTATAACACTTTTCTCTTTTGATAGATGTGAGCTATCAGGAGCTAGGTATTTTCATTATATACATCCCCAAGTACATCTGCTGTCTCTCCTACTATTATCCTCCCCTTGCACCCTATGGCAGCGACACTGGCTTCCTTTTCCTGCTTCCACAGTCACTTACCATCGTAGGGCCTTTGCACTTTCTGCTTTCAGATGCTATAATGCTCTTCCCCCAGATTCCACATGGCTCACTTCCTCTCATTCTTCAAGGCTTTGCTCAACGATCACCTTTGCAACGTGGCTTTTCTCATGACCGAATTGCAAACGGAAACTCCTTCTCTGCCCAGTACCCCCATCTACCTCTTTGCTTGATCTTCCGGGATGGTGTCTACCGCCATCTGGCACACTCCATACTTCACACACTCCTCCTTTGCTCTCAATCTCCCTAGCTCAAGTGTGAGGTCCCCAAGGTGAGGACTTAGGGCGGCTTCCTCGTTGCCACATCTCAAGTACCTATAAGAGTGTTTGGAACAAATGATAATGAGTGAGTAAACGAAGAGAGCATATAGTAATGGATTTTTGTCATTTTGTTGGAGTGCTTCGAATAGAGTTAGTCACACAAAGAACATTATTTTAAAACCCATGCAGTGCATCATTTTGGTGACTTGATTTATATGTACATGTCTATTTGTAAATATGAATACACTGCAGCCTAAATTGTTGGGGTTGTTGCTGTGCACGTTCTTCAGTCACTAAAAAAACAAATGGCTGTGAATTCACATAACCTTCAGCGCAACTCCGAGTAACAGATGACAGACTATGTTCCCATTGTTTTATGTGAAATAATGAAAGAGAAATATGTAGGAGAAAAAAACCCACTTTGGAGTGAAAAGAAATGCCTGAGTTGGCTTGGCCCGACCAGCAGGAGCCCAGGAAAACAGAAACGTTAGATTGCTGAGTGATGGGCAGATTCAAGTGCCTCCCAAGCAACAAACCTTCAGTTTGGGAGATGCTACGACCAACAGAGCAAGGAAATTGGCGTCAACACCATGTAAAGAATATTAAATCCCTTAAAGCAAAGGCATGACATTTCTTCTCCACACCCTCTGGTTTGTCCTCTATTATTATTTGAGAGTAAGCCTTAGTGCCAAATGAAAAAAAAAAAAAAGTAGACAATTCTTTGCAGACGACTTCAACAACCTGATAAGTATTCATTTCAGCTTAAAGCATGCTTGTAAATATCATTTCAAATAAAGCACTGACTTGATTTTTAATCAATGAAAACTGACATTTGTTGAAAAGCCTTTCTGAATAATTACCTTGCATTCTTATTACTAAAGCGGATTTAACGGAAAATCAAAACAAACGGTATTAATTACATCGTATCCTCATTATATATTAATAGGTTCAGAAACCAAACATTGAGTGTCTTATAGAGCTGGGTGTAATATTTATATGAAGCTTTATGATGGAAGCCAGCTTAATTCTAATACATCCATTTTAGTGCTCTGACCTTCTGTTCTCTGGACATATGATTTTGGTCTCTGCTAGGAGCACACGTATCTGGAATCCATGGTTTGGGCTCATGTCTGAGAACCCAGAATGTCGTAGGACATTGACTTTCTCATGCCAAGGGACATGAGTTGTCTGACTGATCAGACATCGTCTACTTTTCACTCAGAGTTGTTACTGAAATACTTCTCTGGGTGATGGGTTTAGAACATCAAAGGAAGGGACCTCACTGTGTGACTGTGCCCTGAGATCTGCTATCATCTGCGTGTCCAGCAAGCAACTGGGCAGGTGCAAAAGCATGGAAGTGGGAAGAGCATCACAGGAGAAGGGGTTTTCTTAGATCTTCATCCCCTGGACTGCCCCCTGGACCATCAGGTCTTTACACTCATGTTCAGCCCTAGCTCCGGCTCCTTAGTTGTAATTAGAACCCAGCAGGTGGGTTCCTAGCTGTGGAAACCTTTTAAGTTGTACAACACTTCTGAGTATCAGGTTTCTCATTTGTAAATTAGAAATAAAGATAATATTTGGTTGATGCAAAGATTAAATGAAACAGTTGTTATGACGATTAAATGAATAATCCTTCTAAAGTGCTAAGCACAGTTTCCAATGTGTACTAGACTCTCAATAAATGTTAGTTATTAAAATCATTATCAAAGGCCTCTTTCCGTCCTGACATTCTATGACTATTCAAGTGCAATATGGAAGCCCCACTGTGAATATATAATCGGACTTCTTACTTCTTTAACCTTTTACTACGGCACATGTCTTTCAAACCCCTGAGCTTGCTACAAAACACCAGCATAAGCAGAATGGACAAACACAGAGAATTGATTAAACTTTGGACATAGAAGGCCTCCCTACTGGAATAGAGACCACACACAAAGCAGTGGAATTTCACCAAAGTAAGGAGCGTCCAGACAATACCATCATCCTTGGAGATGGCATTTGCAAAACTAGAATCATTCATTCAGCATATATTGAATGTGCCAGGAGAGCTTTAGGTACCGGAGACCCAGCAATGAACAAAAAGACAAGTGCATCTTGGGAAGCATATGTTGTTGTTGGTAGATAAACATGATTGGACGAGAAGGGAATGGGAGGTGACACAGTGTCCTCCATCTTTCGTACGGGCTCCTGAGAGCCTTCCTTGGCTTCTCCACCACTCCACTGGGCGTATTAGTCAGCATGGGACTGTCATGGATTTTCCTTCCTCATCTAAATCCCCCACTGCCGCCTCCTCTCCAATCCCACTGACACTTCCCTCTGCCAGGTTTTTCTTTTCTCTTGCTTTGGTTACAATTTGATTCCATAAATTCAAAAAGTTAGATGAATGGAGGGATGGGTGAAATTAAAATCTCCAAATCAAAGTTCTAAAGATTAAAACGACAATGACAGAGATGAAGGATGTAAGTGATGGGATTAACGCAGATTTGAAAACACAGGGAAAAACACCAGTGAATTTGAAGACATGGCAATAGAAACGACTCGAAGTGAAACAAAGAGAAAAAAAACTGACAAAAATATGGACAGAGCACCAGTGAGCTGTGGAATACCTTCAACTGGCCTACTATATGTGTAATTGGAGCTTTCAAAGGACAGGAAAGAGAGTAGGTGACAGAAAAAATACCTTTGAAGAGATAATGTTTAACATTGTTCTATACTTGATGAAAATTATACACCCACTTTTGCAAGAAACTGCATGGAACCCAAGCAGAGGAAACAAGAAGAATATTTCATCAAGGCATATCAGTGTCACATTGCTAATGATAAGGAGACCAAAGCTCCGAGCATTTACCTGGTTTTCTTGGTTATATAACAAGAACGGGGTCCATTCACAGTGAGTGGACTTTATACATATCTTAAGGAAGTCATAGATATGGATTGGTAAGGACTAGATCAGAAGTGAAAGCAAAAAGAAAAATACCACCTAGGCATGAAGGTAGGGATGCTGCCAAAGAACTTTTAAAAAGTATATTAACACTTCATGCACCAAGCCAAGGTCAACAAGACCACGCCTCTGCAGGCAATGAGCTCTACCAACCACACTGAGTATGAAGCCGGGACTGAGGGCTACAGTCTACATTCTCATTTCCTTATTCGGTTGCCTGTTTCTTCAGTCTACCTTCTTCCTCTCAGGCCTTCATATTCTGCTTCTTGGGAGTACTGCCCCGTTCAGCGTGGATTTTTATGTTTGTTTGCTTATCTGTGCACTGGGTTTTCTCCTGTTCTAAAAAAAAAAAAAAAAAAATGCTTGAGAAGTGGGATATGTATCATCTCCAAAGCTTATAAGACCAAGAAGTTTTATCAATTATCTTTCCTTTTGCTCTTTTTGTGCTTATAAATATACAAGTTTTAATGCCTATTTAGTTATTTTGAGAGAGTGTGTGTGCAAGCAGGGAAGGGGCAGAGAAAGAAAGAGAATCCCAAGCAGGCTCTGCACTGTCAGATATGGGGCTTGAACTCACAAACGGCAAGATCATGGCCTGAACTGAAATCAAGAGTCAGACGCTTCACCAACTGAGTCACCCAGCCACCCCGCTCTTTTTACGCTTATGAAGTAGAAACTCCAGGCACTCCCTCAGCACTTACCACTCAAACACTTGAAATTGCTGATTTTTTTTTCATTATTTGTTGGATGAGTAGTCTGATTTATTTTTCTTAAAGAGTCTTTTAACTTCCCAGCTTGAGTTTGCCTGTTTTGCGATTTCATATATGTTCCCTTCTAGATGATAATAAATAAAAGGAACTATTGGTAAAAATCTGAAATTAGATTTAGTACTGAGCTGAGCACACTTTTACAAGTCTTCATGCCCCACTCCACAACTTCCAAATATGATTTTTACTGAAGTTGAAATACCGAAAATATGTTTTAGATCTTACTCGGCTGACAATCACTCTACCCTGTCGTTCACACACACACACACCCAGCTAGGCCTGCTGAAGGGTGTAGAGAGGAATGACATCGGCACTTCCCTCAGGAGGGCTGTAACAGGGACAACGAGACAAGATTAAACTAAGCAAAATCCAAGGCAAACAACGACAAGTGTTTTCATTGTCAATGGCTATCCTGAATAGTTTGTTCAGATACAAAACACACACACACACGCCATGCAAGTTCCAAAATCCTGGTTTCAAAACGACCCCACATTGGTTGGAACAGAATGCAGGCCCAGACTCTTGAAATCACGCACGTATGCTGTGTCCTCAGACAGCGTTTCTGGAGTTTGAGCCTTACCTAGCCCTGCTGCATATAAACTCTGCGACCATACACCAAAAACATAGTACACCAAAACACAGACAAAGGACTAAACTTTCATTAGCACTGCATGAAACCTACAAACCTTAGAAAACTGGTATCAGTCAGCAGGCCAAGAAAGATGAACAAACCCCCAGCCAAGAAGTTTCTAATTCTGGAACTACACCTGATTGTCAGCAACCCGGGTAACACTTGTGTGTTTCTATCTCTACAATAATTTGAAAGAACAGTCGTCTTTAACAGTATCACAATTCTTGCCTCTATTAATCTCAACCTAATCTGTGGTATTGAGTCAGATATAGCTAGGAAGCCGACCTTGCAGTGGAAGCTAGGACATCTTGCCTTAAAACCCCTTCTTGATGCCCTCACGTTCCTGAAAATTGCACAGACCAAATAAATAGCTGTAGTGTGCACTGAGTATAGACAAAGAGGAAGGTGCCAAGCAGGACTACTAAATTTATTTCACGACCATTCATCCTTTCCGTTTTCCTAGACAGTCCACAGACAGATTGGTAAGGCAGCAATCAGGACCCGTGGTTAAGATGGCTGAACAATCGGGGTGGCGCGGCTGCCATTCCATTTGTCAGACTGAGCCAGAAAAGGATGGAGCCTGAGGGAGCAAGGCAGAAGAGGGTGCACGAGTTGTGCTCTCTGGCCTTGGCAAAGGAGATATATCCAGGGGCAAATGGATGTCTGGGAGCAAACAGAGAGAGAAGCACCCTGAGTCAGAGAAAAAGCCATGAACACTGGGGTGACTAGGAGGTGCCTGGGGACATTTATTACTTATTTCCTGAAGTCAGGAGAAAACTAGTCGTAGGAAAATAGCTTCATTTCCGTTCCTGACTTGTTTTATGGGAGATTTCCCTAGAAAGATCTTCCTTCCCTCCGGACGGTTCAGCATACACACCCCCCCAGGATTTTCTCATTTCTCTCCTGACAGGAGTGTTCCCATCCTAACCCTCCAGCAGTTAAAAGCTCCCTACTCTCCGCTCCAGCATCTAGGTCTGCTCTCTTTCCTTTGTTCCGAATGCTCTGCCAGCAGGAGAAAGCATCCTTTCTAGAAATCGCCGGATGGCAACGGGCTAGAAATGGAGGGAGAGAGAAGTGGGAACAGAGTGCGATAGAAACAGAGGCGGGAGACAGAGAGAAGGAGAGGGGGGGAGAAGAACAGCACCGATGCGGGAAGCCCCAGCCTACTGTCGCCCCGTCTTCTAGCCTGCCCTTCCCGGGAGCTGCAGCTCAGGTGACAGCCTGCTGCTGGGGCCGCTGCTACTGCTCTTTCTGCCCTTCAGACTCCCTTCACCATGGTGATACAGTAATGAAGGAGAGCTGCCCTGTCAGACCTCATCAGCAGTCCTGTGAAGGCAGGATGAAATCACTCCTATTGACCCCCTGGCATATTTATAGGCTCTCTCTTTCTGCTGAGGCTGGTGGTTATCACCTTCCCGTCCCGCCGTGTGTTTATTCAGCAGCACGCTAAATCGCGCCCGTGTGCAAGGGAAGCATTCATCAGGAACCACAAGCCCCTCTTTCAGGCTGCCAAACCTATCCAATTACTGGAGCTGCAAGGGCCTGCAGAAACCCCTTCGGCCAGGCAAGTTGTCTTGTTTGTACCCTCTAAAAATAATACCTTCTGAGCTCTGCACGCTTCCTCTGTCCAATCTGCACGTTGCCTTTGAACTAGCAGAGCGCTCATTTATCCTTCATTGGCTGCGTCTCCAAGTTCCCCCTTTTCTTCTTAAACAATGAGAAAGAGGCGCTGCATCTCTTTCTGGAGAGGTTGGGGAGAGGATGCGGGCATGCCCGCCACTTCCCTCTCCGGCTTGGCTACCTCTTCAGACCTGCAAGTTAAGCAGTCATGTTCTCCTGAAGGGCAGCTAGCACTCTGGTCCCGTGCTGCCCTCTATCTTTCTGTCTCTTGCTAAACAAGTGATTTGCAAGAAACTATTAAAATAACAAGGGAAATTATATCATTTGGGTTTAAAGGCACGAGAACCAGATTTAGACATGCCTTTAAAATGTTCACAGATGAAGATGGCACATTGTTTAAAGTACCTGTCTCTTAATATGCATTAATTTAATTAGAGCTTTGGGTTGTTGTTTTTTTACCAATACTTTTACATTGTCTATTTCTCTGAATGTACCTTATTTTTCAGATTAGAAAAAGAAGCAAAGATTGATGCTATTAGACCTAGTATTTTATTCCGTAGCCTGCAATGTTTTCTGAAGCTAATTACAATGGAACATTTATGACTTAAGACTTTCTAAATTATGGGAGACAGAGTGAAGAAACAGCAGTGAAACCTACCTGAGACTTAGAAAACCTGGATTTCTTGTTCCAGTTTCACTTCTAACTAGAATTGTAACCTTGTAAGTCATTAATCATTCTGGGCTGTAGCTCCCTTATCTACGGTTCTGTCTACAGCTAACATTTCCATACTCCCAAGCATGGCATTGAACAAAGGCAACGAGGCTAAATGACCACTTGATTAATAACCAAGCCATTTGTGAGACCTGGGGCAAAGGTTGATTGCTTCCCTTATCCCCAGAGGCCAACGCATAATAGCTGTTGAGGGTGCGGCAGTAACATACAAAGCATAATAAGAAAGACGCCCAAGCCAAGCATCAACCTTATAGCGTGTGCTGCTACATACTTACAGCTAGCTCTCAGAAAAACAAAAAGCAAAAAACAAACCACCCATCTGTAGCCCTTGCCAATTTCTGTGGTGTAAGTAACCCGACCACAGTCACTTTCAAGCTCCCAATTTGATTTCACTGATGGAGGAGTCAAGGAGAAATGCTAGAAGTTGGTTCTCCAGAGCCCTCCCAATGGTGTTCCAGCACAGCACAGCTTCTGTGTGCACAGCCCATCTACCTCCGACTGCCATGGGTCTCTGGACATCAGCTGGCCTTTGAGAGACCAGTGGGATTCCACTGAGACGCACAAAATAAAGGTGGTAAGATTGCGAAGAAAAGCTTGTCCCGGTTTTGAATACTTCGCAAAAATGTCACAGAGGGGCACCGGGGCAGTTCAGCAGGTTGAGTGTCTGACTTTGGTTCAGGTTAATGATCTCACGGTTCGTGAGTTAGATCCCCTCATCGGGCTCACCGCTGTCAGCTCAGAACCTGCTTCAGATCCTCTGTCTCCCTCTCTCTGCCCCCCTCTGGTCTCTCTCTCTCAAAAATAAATAAACATTCAAAAATATATCACAGAAGTATCTCTAATGACAGAAAAGGAAAAAGAGGGGAGGAAGGTCTTGTGCTTCTAGTCCTTCTGGTCTACAGTCCAAAGATACTTCAGAAAACATTTCTTTAAAGTTTCCTGTGAGATTTACATTCTATTTTGGAGTTATCTAGAACTATTTTAATATAAAAATCATATGAAATAAGGACATAATATGACAACTTTAAAACTAAAAAAAAAAAGATTTTATATAACCCCTATCACACCAAAATGTGCGTCAATAAAAGACTCTAAAATGGAACCACAACTTGAGGGATTTTGAATGGTTTTTTCCATGAAGGAAAGAAGAGAAGGAGAGAAAAGGGGAAGAAAGAGAAAGGAAGGGAGAGAGAGAAAAAAGAAGGGAGAAAGGAGGGGAGGGAGCATGCGAAACAAGCTACAGCAAAGCACCATGACATGGAAGAAGAATAAGTTTGAAAAGAGATAACGCAGTGGGGACATCCTTCTCATGAATCGGCTCATCACCACTCTCCCCAGCAAGAAGGCTCCACATTCCGGGTCTCTTTAGCTCATAGAGAAATGAACGCTTTCTTATTTAGATGAATGCCTATTTGGGAAAAACATGAATCAACACAGGAAACGTGATAAAGACCACCCAAATGGGTGTGTTCAACAGGAATAAGTTGAGAGAGACCACCATGAGAGTGGTAATCAAGGACAGACACACAGAATTATGAGGAGGTAATAGCTTTGGCATTCACATCCTTAGACGGAAAAAAATGAACAGTAATCTAGAAGCTTCACCACCTCGGTGAGAAAGGAAACGTTTTGAAGAATTTGTACTAATGGGTCAAAAAATTCCCAAATTGATATCGGACCATTCAATTTAATCTCATAAATATTCATGGTGCACCTGTGAGCACAAAATCCCAAGTGGAGCAGAAATTGGTGCGGGAAAGGGGGCAGGCATAGGAAGAGTGTTTGAAGATAAACAAAGACGTGATAAGCACCCTAAAGAAGCTAAGAATATAGCAGAGGTTGATGAACTGCTATCTAAAGTATGAGGAAGAATGACAGGTATTATAAGAGAAGTAAAAACACAGTGCCTGAGTAATAACTCCCAGTGGGGAATAAGGAAACGCACCATGACCTGATTCCATGTCTATTCGTAAATTCCTTTTTTTTCCCCCTATAAGTGGTATATTGAGCTTAGGCAGAATTAAGGAAGTCATTTCTATTTCAACTAGATATACCCAGATTTACCGCATTTTTCTTTTTCTCAAGTATCATTTAGCCATGGAAAAGGGCTTTTTGCATATTGCCAGCTAAGACAAAAGAAGGTTGCAAATGGCCTGCCCTTCTAAAGACCTTGCAGACCAATTCTTGGTGATGAGCTCATGGAACTGTGTGGTCAGAAAATTGTTTCGTACACCTCTCAGTGCTGAAGC